>NC_092393.1:11190238-11522738 GCF_030028105.1 Mobula birostris | reverse complement strand
ATTTCACATGAAGCACTGATCCACATTTGTTAAAGCCTTTGAAGCATAGGCCACAGGTTGCCATGCATCATCATGCTGCTGCAGTCGTACCGCTCCAAGGCTGTACCAGAATGTGTCCTTTCTGGATCACAAAACTTCAGCACGGGCTCTTCAGTTAGGATATTTTCCAGTCTCTAGAAACAACTTGCTCGTGAGACCAAATCCATTCATTTCACTGCTCAAAGAGTGACCTAAGTGGTGTTGACAGTAGACAGTCAAGGAATGAACTTAGCCAGGTAAGTCACCATCCTTATGAAACATCTCACCTCCTCCTTGTTTTGGGGCCCCTCCATGTTCTCGATGGCTGACATCTTTCTTCGGACAGGTTTCACTCACTCTAATGATATGATATCTCCTATGAAAGTCAGTGCCTTAGCACCAACCTCAAATTTCTCTTTACTTAATACACAGTCTCAAACTTGCCTCATCAAGCTTCATCTGTCAAAACCCAGATGACCCGTCAAGTTCACTAAACCACTTGGGAACCGCAAACCTGCATACATGATCTCCTCCCATGTTGGAAATTTAAAATACTCTCTCCTGATGGTTTTATTGAGATCTCTTGGGTCTAGACAAATCCACAATGCTCCATTTACCTTTTGTACAATAACCAGAGAACTCACCCAGTCTGCTGGTTCTTCAGTTTTCTGAATGGCCTTTATCCACTCCATGTGTGCTAGTTCTTGCTTATGTTTGTCTCTAAATGCAAACTGAACTTTTCTGCATGCATGGACAACAGGAGATACTGTCTCACTAAATGAATCTTGTGCACACCAAGTAACGTTCCGAGCCCCTTAAAGCCAACACTCAACTCTTCAATTAGTGAAGTGTCCCAAGCAAAATGTGGTCCATAAACCCATAGGATAATAAGACATAGGAGCAGAATTAGGCCATTTAGCCCATTGACTACCTCCCTGTGACTCCTGTCTATCATCTCCTCACTCTCTCTAACAAGCCAATGGTCATCGAGCTGCATCTCCAGTTCCCTACTGTCTATGGAGCTATATCTCGATGCCCCTGGTGCAGATGTGGCCACCGGAGAGGCTGGAAATCTCTTTAAAATCCCACATCTGACACCCAGAACAGAACACTGGCTCTGTGGACATACCTCCTATTCTCTCAAGAGTTAAATAAGTAAAAAGAAATAAGAAATAAGTGACGAACTCACCTATTTACCTTTTCTCCGTCTATTCCCTCCAAAGCTTTGTTGAAGCCTTGTCGAGATAAAGCCATTCTGTAGATAAGCAATGTGTTAATTTTTTTTTACCCACGCAGGTTTGGCTTTTATAAAGAACAACCATAACATGGTGTCAGAAGTCGGTGTGTGGTCTAAACACCATGGTAAGTGAATACCATGAGTGGCGAAGAAAGAAAGATACCCTGGTGCTGATGGGGGGAAGCTGCTGGCAAGAGAGCACACTGTATCAACAATCAGCAAGTGATTCTGGTGAGAAAATCACAAACAATTCTATTATGGATAACCTAAATCCACCTACACCAATGCAATTTGCTGGCACCCTAACTGATATAACTGGAAACGCTTCAAACAGCGATTCAATATATACTTAGCAGCAAGTAGAGCCAGAGGTGCAGATGAAAAATTGACAGCGTCTATCTTTCTGCATGTAATTGACGAAGATGCTTTGGACATCTACAACAGCTTTCAAGTTGATGAGTCAGATTTTACATTGGACATTCTGATGAGAAAATATGAGGAGTATTTTGTCCCAAGTAAAAACATCACCTTTGAAAGAGATATGTTCTTTTCCTGTGACCAGAAACAAAGTGTCAGCTTTGACCAATACTTAGCTGAGCTTCGCACACTGAGTAAGTCCTGTGAGTTTGAGATTTGAGAGACTCAGTAGTCAGAGACAAAATAGTTTGTGGAATCCCAGATAGTGTTCTCAGAGAAAGGTTGCTCTGTGAAAAATATTTGAAGCTAGAAAAGGCCGTGAGTATGCTTAGGGCAGTGGAGACCACACAATCTCAAGCTGAGGAGCTGCATTGAGCAGAAACAACAGTGCATGCTGTAAAAACAGAGGGGCAGAGAACAAAGTGTTTTCCAAGCAACACCAAAGCAAAGAAGTAGGCTCAAACAGTAAATGCAGCCAATGTGGAGGTAGTCACATTCCAAAGATGTATCCTGCTTATGGAAAGTCCTGTAATAATTGTGGGAAGAAGAATTATTTTGCAAGGCGATGCAAAGCTGGGGCTACCAAGAGAAAGGGGCACCCAGTTGATGAGGAAATGGAGGAAGTCTTTGTAGATTCTCTACTGACTGCTGGTGCTGGTAAAACAGAATGGATTGTTCCACTGACTGTGAATGAGACAGCAGTTCCATCCAAGCTGGACACTGGAGCCCATGTGGATCTGTTGTCCTTGGATAATTACAGGACTCTCAAAGCAAAGAGCAAGATTCACTCAGTGAAGTTAAAGGTGGCAGGTTATACTGGAGAGAGCGTTCTAGCACAAGGGGGCTGTATAAGTGACCTTCAAACACAAGGGACTGTACCCAAAGGCACAGCTACTGGTTCTTGAGAAGCGAGTACATTCAATATTAGGTCTGACTGCATGTGAAAAGCTTAAACTGATGCAAAGAGCTGTCCTAGTGGCTTCACAGTCCAAAGATGACCACATCTTAGGACATTTCAGTCCATCTAGAGCGTGTGTGACCCACTCCCCAACGCCACTTTCAGTTCCGGGTGAACTGCCCAATTGCACACTGGGAACTGAAGTTCTTTATTATGTACACACATAATAACACAAGAGGGACAGAGAGTGAGATGCAAAGGAGGCTGGAGAAAGTGAGTGGAGAGTCAGGAGGGGTGAGAAACAGAGGGATGGAGGAGAGAGAGAAGGACACAGACAGGGTGGAAAGACACTAGGGAGGACATGAGAGAAAGAGAAACGGGGGGGTGATGGGGGGCTTGAGGGACAGTGGAGGCCAGGGGCAGGGAGGGTGAGGGACATAGTGGGTTAGCCCTGCATTAGCCTCCAAACTAATCCCATTACCCCATGCTGTTCCCAAAGACCAGCGTCGGTCCCCAGACCAAACCTACTGCCCTGCCCTATCTCCCCACAGCTTTCTGTCAGAACTTAAAAAATCCTACTGTCCAGTAGACTCCCCACAACTCCATATGAATGCATAAACAATGAGTGCAACACTCTGTTTGCAAAGCCTCATTAGACCCAAAGTTATCCCATTGCCCAGCACTCTACCTACAGCCCTGTGTCTGTCTCCAGATAGATCTCGCTTCTCTACTCTCTTGCCAATGACCAAACTAATCCCTCTGCTGTGATCTCTTCCACTACCTCTGTGCTAGTCCCCAAACTGATGCCACTGTTATGCTCTCTCCCCACAGCCTCATGTCAGTCCCTAGATTTCTCTCAGACCTGTGATAGATATTCACTTCCTGGGCAAAAGGGTCTCATGTTTTGCCATGCTCGGCTTCCTGAACACAGTTGCTGCCACTTGTAAGATAAAAACATTTGTAAATAAGTTTCCAACTAGATTTGTTTAGCATCTGCACAAAAATGGGAACCTGTTCTCAGTTCTTAAAATGTAAATGGCAAGCAATAATCAGATTGAAGTTAAAACAAGCACTGTCTATAGAACAGCTTTGCAAACAAGATATGAATAGAGCCACAGATTTGCTGGCTCATTGTAGCCTGTATTACTGCTCAAGATGTCAAATATAAGACAATGGGTTATTAATTTGGCTTGTTTTAAAACAGACAACACCAACTAAGTTGCTTAGTTCAAAGAAGCTTGCAGACCAGATGGAAAATATCATTTAGCATTACAGATAACTGATGTTTTTATAGTTGGGAATTTTATGTACTCAAGAAAGTTAACTTCACAGCATTAATGGTCGACATCCTGTTTTCCAGCAGTTGCTCATACAAAAACTGGCCGATATTATGAATGTGCTAATGATATAGCAGAAATATGAGTTAATCCCTTATCTGCTCCTCAAATTGATCATGATGAATAATTTATTCTTAAGTCGGAGACTAGAGTGATGAAGGGAGGAATGTTGTGTATTTAATATTTAAGTAATATTTGAGTAATCTTGTTTAGATATTGGTTAATTCAGCATTTTTGTTCATTCAGCAATAGTGTTAAGTGAAAATGGCATACCCAAGTTTTGCAAAGCCATCTGGTTCCTTATACCATCCCTGACAATGGAGCTGCTGAGCTAGATCTCAAGAAGGCTGAAGGAATTCCTTTCAAGTTTGATGGAACCCATGGGCAACATCAGTAATCACAGTCGCCAAGAGAATGGGTCTGTTAGGAAAGACGTTATCCCACAAGAGTAAGAAACCTTCCACAGTGATTAAATTTTTACATTGGAATGGGACAATTTAAAAATTTACTATGCTGTGGTCGTACTGTGCAGTTGAGATGCATTCTACATTGAGTTGGAGTTTATAGCTAAGCAGGGAGGAGTGTTGTGTAATTATTATATCAGTAATGTTTGAGTAGTCTTGTATTGGTATTGTATATACAGTATATGTGCCCTGCTGTACAACCTGCTGGACTGAGACCTTCACAATTTGTACCCAATCCCAAGAATGTTGCAATAATTTGGGCCTGGAAACAACAAATTGGCCCCTTTGTTGATAGAAACCAAGCACCTGGCTGGAGACCACGTGTTTATGTGATAGAATCTGATGACCCATATGCTCATCCTGATGCATGGGATTCCTTCCAGACAAAGATGAGGGTGCGCCTATACCATAAACCCTAAAAGTACTAATGAAGCCTGAAGGACAGATGCTTGGAACGTGCCCTAGAATTACGAAAATGATTGACTATAGCCAGTAAAAGAAGAATACAGGGACTTGTTATTGTACAGGGAGTCACTGCAGCTTCCCATTACAAACTTCCTGTCAAGCAGTATATATACAAACGTATATATATATATATATATATATATTCATATCTTGTGCTTTTCAATAATCTTTTTGCAGAGCTGCTTAGAGTGTTCTTTTGTCTTCATGGTGTTATTTTTGCCAGAATATTGGTGTTAGCTTTAGTTTAGCGGTCTAGGTATATATACTGACCCAGATCAACAGTTCACCGACTTTTAAAAGAAACTGTGCAGAAATAAAGGAAAAACAAGAAATGCTAGGCCAACAGGACCATTAACTTGTTATGGTCTGGTCCGTGAAGTCCGGATTCCGGTTCAAGGTCCGGCCCATCGATCCATATTCCAGGTTTTCCAGTTTTCCCTTGTCCTATTGTGTGCCTTAATTGAGGCACAAGATTCTCATTTTGGGCTGGCTACATAAATAGCTCCTGGGTTCAGCTTCAGTTGCTGGACTGTTTGCTCCCCTTCCCCTTCCTTCTGAAGCCTCACTTGCTACCTTCGCCTGAAGCCTTGCCTGCTACCTTCACCTGTGTCCTTGCCTGTAACACCATCAAGTTCAACCACCAGGGCAAGATCAGGGCCTTGCTGTCTCTAGATAAGGAACTGTCTTTCGTTGTTTGGAACTGTCTCTTTGTGTCCTCACCTTCGCTAGGTAGGTCCGGCCGTTTGCTGCTACCTTGAGTGGAGATCTGTCTCTCAGTGTTCTGTGTATGAGTCCCGGCCTTGCGTCCAGCTCCCTGGGAGGGGTCCTGACTCTGTGTTCCATGTTCCTGTTCTCTCACAACCTAGGCTATGTGTTCCTGTCTCCCTCGTCCAAGTCAAGGCTTCATGTTCTTGTCCTGTCTATGTGCCTCGCCCAGCCCAGGAGTACCTCACGCAGCGCGGTGCTGGGGTTCCCTTGTCCTGTCCAGGAGTCTCACGTCCAGTCTTGTTGCCACTCCTCATCCTGTAGCCACATCTTGTCCTCGCCTAGATCCGGGGTCCAAGCCCGAGTCAAGACCCAGGTTCCGGGTCCCTGTCCAGTCTCTGGCTCAGAGTCCTTGTCCAGCTTTCAAGTTCCTAGTTCCTCGTCCAGGTCCTGCTTTCCTAGTCTAGTCCCAGCCCCGGCCCTGTATCCTAGCCTCTTCCAGGGGCTGTGTCTTGTCCAGCGTCATTTCTTCCCCACTTCCCTTGCTTGCTTGACACACCTAGTCCTGTTCCTGGTACTTCAGTGTTTGTGTCTTGCATTTGGGTCCGCCTCCAACGCCCCCCTTTTGACATAACTAGACTGCCAAACTAAAGCTAACACCAATATTCTGGCAAAAACTACATCATGAAGACAAAAGAACACTCCAAGCAGCTCTGCAAAAAGCTTATTGAAAAGCACAAGTCATGAACTGGATACAAGAAAATTTCTAAGTCACTGAATATCCCTCAGTGTACAGTTAAGTCAATCATCAAGAAATGGAAAGAATATGGTACAGCTGTAAATCTGCCTAGAGCAGACTTCCCTCAAAAACTGAGTGACTGCATGGTCCGGATCGGGGTCCCTTTAAATTAGTTTGTTTATGTTACGATCCGGACCGTTGATTCCCTGTTTTCCCGTGTCCCTCGACTTTGGTGATTAGAGGCAATTAACACTCGGCTGAACCGGTAGTTTATAGTCTCCGGCTTTCAGCCGTTCGGTGCCGGAGCATTTGCAAAGTCACCAAGGTACGGAGTGCCGATGTCATCTGGCCAGAGGAAGCCTAGTCTCCACCCGAAGCGAGTGCCGGTAATTCCCCTTTCCTCACCGGAGCAACCTTGTCAAGTTACCTAGCCAAAGCGAGCCTGCAAAGTTTCCTTACCGAGGTGGGTCCGTCAGTTAACCAGCCGGAGGGAATCAAGAACTGCTGTCTACTGTTCCCGAGCCAAGTCGAGAGCTCGCCACTACCCGGAGGCTCCAAGTCAAGTCCTGGCACTGGTGGCATTCAAGTACCATGTCAAGTCCTGGCCCTGGCGGCGTTCAAGTACCATGTCAAGTCCTGGCCCTGGCGGCGTTCAAGTACCATGTCAAGTCCTGGTCCTGGTGGCGTTCAAGTACCATGTCAAGTCCTGGTCCTGACGGCGTTCAAGTACCATGTCAAGTCCTGGCCCTGGCGGCATTCAAGTACCATGTCAAGTCCTGGCCCTGACGGCTTCCCAGTTCTGAGTCTAGTCCTGGCCCTGGCGGTCTGTGATTCCTGTCCTATCCCCTTGTCTGAATCCCTTCTCTGCCCCTCTCGCCTCTAGCCCTCATCTGCAGCCCCCGCCTGCACTTCGGTCTAGTTCCATCGTCGGAGCTAGATAGGTACTGTCTGGTGTTCATTTGTGTTGGTCTTGTCTTGTCTTGTCCTCGCCTCCATGGGGTAAGTCAAGCCATTTTGTCTTTGCTCCGCGGGGGGTCATGTTTTGTTTTGTCTGGTCCTCGCCTCCATGGGGTAAGTCAAGCCTTCTTGCCGTTGCCCCGCGGGGGGTCATGAGTCCCGGCCCTATGTCCTGTACCCAAGGAGGGGTCCCAGCTCTCTGTTCTGTGTGCGAGTCCCGGCCCTATGTCCTGTACCCAAGGAGGGGTCCCAGCTCTGTGTTCTGTGTATGTATCCATGGTTCCATGTACCTGCTCTCCTGAGACCAAGGCTCTGTTTTCCATGTTCCTCCTCTTTCTAGCCCATATCATGTCCATGCCTGGTTCTGGGGTCCGAACCCGAGGCAAGACCCAGGTATTGGGTCCTTGCCCAGTCTCGGGCTCGGAGTCCATACCCTAGCCTCTTCATGTCTCCTCTAGTTCTGAGAGCCGATTCCGAGTCCTAGCCCAGACCCTTGGTCCCAGCCTAGTCGTAGTCCTCAGTCTGTTATTCCTACTTCTGTCTTGCTCTCCTGGTTTCGAACAATAAACTAAATTTAATTAACCCCATAAGGTGTGTCTTGTATTTGGGTCCACCCTTGTTCCCTATGCCCCGCCATTGTGACATGACCATGCAAGAAGGGGACTAGTGAGGGAAACCACCAAGAGACCTATGACAATTCTAGAGGAGTTACAAGCTTCAGTGGCTGAGCTGAGAGAGGCTGCGCATACAGCAACTGTTGCCCAGGTGCTTCACCAGTCGCAGCTTTATGGGAGAGTGGCAAAGAGAAAGCCACTGTTGGAAAAAAAACTCATATGAATTCTCACCTAATGTTTGCCAGAAGGCATCTGAAGTCAGCTGGAAGAAGGTTCTATGGTCTGATGAAACCAAAATTGAGCTTTTTGACCATCAGACTAAATGCTATGTTTGGCATAAGCCCTGGAAGGCTTGTGAAGGTAAAGGGTGAAATGAATGCATCAAAATACAGGGAAATCCTGAAGGTAAACCTGATGCAGTCTGCAAGAGAACTGCAACTTGAGAGAATATTTGTTTTCCAGTAAGACAATGACGCAAGCATAAAGCCAAAGCTACACAGGAATGGTTTAAAAACAACAAAGTTTATGTCCTAGAGTAGTCAAATCAGAGTCCAGACCTTAATCCAACTGAGAACTTGTGGCTGGATTTGAAAAGGGCTGTTAACTCATGATCCCCATGCAATCTGGCAGTTTTATAAAGAAGAATGGGGAAAAATTGCAGTGTCCAGATGTGCAAAGCTGATAGAGACCTATCCACACAGACTCAAAGGTGTAATTGCTGCCAAAGGTGTATCTTCTAAACACGGAGTTGAAGGGAAGGGGTGAATACTTATGCAATCAATTATTTTGTGTTTTATATTTGTCATTAATTTAGATCACTTTGTAGAGATCTGTTTTCACTTTGACACGAAAGAGTTTTATTCTGTTGATCAGTGTCAAAAAAACCAAATTAATTCCATTGTGATTTAATGTTGTAAAACACCAAAACATGAAAACTTCCCGGGGTGGGGGGGGGTGTGTAAATACTTTTTATAGGCACTGTAAATACTGTTCCTTAACAGCATCAGTAGACTTCTTTCCTGGAACCAGGACAATGGTAAACAGGCAGTGTTGATGTTGCTCTGTTGTGGTCACATCTCAACAAGACTGAAGCGAGAGGAAGTTAGGTAAATACCACCACAATGAAACACTGATTGACTGGAACGTGTATCATTTTCATGACTGTGATTGCCAATGGGTTCCACAGCACACCTGCGAGGGCACACAGACCCCATGGCAGAGTCCGTTGTTGTGACACATTGACTATTCAGAGTTTGCAGGCAGATACTCCACGCCTCCAGCTGATGTTGAAAGAATTTTGAAGTGGCAACTTCAGATTGTCTGGAGGTTACAGGCCTTCTGGGCCAGTCATATTCTCCAACATATCCAGCAATTCTTGTTAGGGTTATTTCCCGTAGTCTTGGTTTCACCTTCACAAGAATGTAGAAGTCCATGTCAATTGTAAATGGTGGAGACGTCCATGGAGGATTTGGTACCGTATTGAGTAAAATAGTCAAAAGCCAGGGCTTAATAATAGCTTATAAAATCAGAAAACAATGGCAAAGTCAGATTGACAGCTAATTCACTCTATAATGTTATCCCTTTATCCAGGTGAAAACCTCCGCACCATGTTCATTTGCTAACCAATTGGGATAGATTTTATTCTTTCTTGTGTGTCTGTAAGCAATTGTTTTCACGGGCTTTGAGGAGAAGGCGGATGCGGACAGAGAGAGAAGGCGCGATGCTGTAAGCTGGGTGGCGGAACGGATCACAAGCGGTAGTCCGAGGCCCAGGCTTTTTGCAAGGAGACCCGAAGAGGAAGGACGTGCGGGACGTGTTCTGGTCAACCACCGTGGTTGGTCCCAAGCGGTGAGTCATGTCCACTGGAGACATGAACAATTTCAGGTTGCTGAAGAGATCTACACACCCACACAATGGTGACAGGATTACTGCTCGTTCCCCCAGGGTAATCAGCTGCCAGCACAGGGGCCTCCCTTTTTCCCTCTAAAGCTGCATTTCCTACAGCATGGACCAATACCATTAAACAAGGAGCCTGTGGACCCCAGTTTGGGAATTCCTGCTTTAAAGGGAATGCAGGGTTGGTGACAAAGTCCTTCTGCCAGCCTTATTCCTCAGGTTGATCACATTCACAGCATTCTCCTACACCAGCCCCTCAATAAACTAGATAAGTTCTCTTGAGACTGACTGTATAGGGTGCTTTTCACCCACAAGCACGGCTAGACACTAGGTATAAGAAACTACCTTTAGCTCTACCACTGTCTTTGTGGAAGTTAAGTCCAGGAACAAAATACTCCTGACACATTCAGAGGCCCCACTGATATTATGGAGAACAATATGAAACTGAGCACATAGCATGAGGCCCGCCTCATCCCTCACCTGCTAAGTATACAATGGGACATGGCCCATCCCTACCGTCCACTCCTCTCTGGCAGCTCAGGGAAAACAAAATGTAAAGAGGAAGATTAACATTAATGTCATAAAAACAGCACGGAGAATTTCAGCAAAAACTCTACTCAAAATACTCCTTCTGAAGAATAGAATACAGACCTTTTCATATGCTAAAGCTCGTATTTTTTGCAAAGTTTGACCCTGCTGTTTCGATGCAGTAATAGACACTGCAACAGAAATTGGTGCTGATCGTGCTGCTGCATCATAGTTAGCCCCCTGGTAAGCCTCAGGCTCACTCAGCTCGCTTTTGTCTAGGGGAGCAGCCTTCAGCCCCGCCAGACTGGGTAATCAGTTTGTGTAGATGCTGTGTGATGTACCCGACCACGCCAAATAACAGACAGTACACCATATGCGATTAAATGATTACACTTTATAAATCTTACTGGAACTATGTAATTAACAGAGGTACAATATAAAAGGGAAAATAAAAGGAGCAAACTTATCAGAGTTCAACCGCTTCGTGCACAACCGTTGGAGCTCAATGAACAGGGTCCTCTTTCCGCCATGCGATCTCCTCCGATCCCCTTGACTCACCGCCTGGGACCAACCACGGTGGTTGACCAGAACGCGTCCAGCACGTCCTTCCTCTTCGGGTCTCCTTGCAAAAAGCCTGGGCCTCGGGCTACCGCTTGGGATCCGTTCCGCCGCCCACCTTACAGCATCGCGCCTTCTCTCTCTGTCCGCATCCGCCTTCTCCTCAAAGCCCGTGAAAACAATCGCCTACAGACACACAAGAAAGAATAAAATCTATCCCAATTGGTTAGCAAATGAATATGAATCTTGTTATCAGTAATTATAACCCTAACAAGCTGCTATAGAGAAGCACTTTCATCAGCAGTTAACAAAACAAAGAAGCCATTTTTATTAGTCTTAGCAGTAACATAAAAGAAGAAACCCCTTACAATAGGGACAGGCATCGGTGCGCAAAGGAGGTGTGCAGTCTTAACAGGGAGTGATCGTCTCAGTCACTTTTCTAGTGATCGCAAGGCCCTGCTGGACATTGTTAATATTGGAATGCTCCAAGTCTGATTCACTGATTCATTGGTGGACAGAAGGGTGGATGGTGGGGGGAGCTGTGTTGCCTCGGTTGTAGTGAGAACTAGGCCTCACGCCACAGAGTCGCCTGTTGACAGCTGCCCATGAGAGAAGCACCAGTCAGTGCACATTACCGGAGGCGGCGTGGCACCTGGAGTCCAAGCTGGAGTTGGTGCTGACCCCTAGTGCTTGCTCAGCAGAAGACAAGCCTTATTGTTTCAACTGCAGATTTCTGTAAAGGTTCAAAGGTTCATTTATTATCAAAGTATACAACTCTGAAATTCTTCTTCTGCAGATAGCACGAAACTAAGAAAGAAACAAACAGCAGCAGGATCATCAGCCCTCCCCAATCTCGTTTCCCCACACAGAAAAAATCAAAAATGGAACAGGCAGATTGACCTCCCAAACCTTCTCCCCCTCACATAAAAAATTAGAAAGATCAGGCAAAAAATGCAGAATATAAAAAAACTATAAGACTGAAAAAAGTCAATAGTCCAAGTCCATATCCAAACTGCAGAAAACCTGGGTAACATTTTCTGGGAACAACAACAGCCTCGCCCTTCTTAGAGTGACCCCCCCCCCCCAAATGATCAAAAGGCAGTCTCTCCTCTCCGATAGCAGAGCGATTCCCCCAGCGATCAAAAGGTAGGCAGCTGTCATTCACCTCGATGTTTCAATTTTCCTCGTCGCTTTAATCGGCAAAATGGAACCCCACAGCCTGCTTGCCACGAGGTTCACACACGTTGCCCCTTCCTCCCAGAATCCTCTCAGAAACCGCAGAGCACTGAAACATCCAGGCAATCTCCAAGTCAAAAATCATTGGCTCCAGCAATTCCAGAAACATATTCAGGACAAAAAACAAACATAGAAGACATAAAAGATATATGGTTTCATGATCTATCCAGAAGATGTTGACCGAAGGAGCGTTGTACACAGATGCCATCTTGACTGGAAGTCATTCCTGGACACATGGTCTTGGACTACAAGACTCAGCAAAACTGGCTGTTGTTTATCATTGGCTATTTTGTTTGCTTCAAAATACTGCTTAATTTACTCAGTATCCAATATCCAATTATCTCGAGCAATAAAATGTGTTTAGATTTCCAATGTAGCCAGCCATTTATAATCCAAGTTATACTGACCCTAGACACATGGAGCTTGAGAAAGGTGGTTTTCTCACTGCTGAGTCCAGTAGCTGTTAGTGAGAGGCTAATGAGCCACATCTATAGAGATGCCCAGTAAAAAGGGGTTTTAATAATTTTTCTAAGATAATTTGTATATTAGATTGATTAATATCCCATGGTTTGACAGATCAGACTGAGTTACCTTCACTCAGTTAAAGTTTTCCAGGAAAACATAAAAGATGGTCTGATATGTCACTTTTCAGTTAGGCCTGATCCTTAACAAAGTAAAGGGGGAAGACCGGAACAATTATTTCCAGTTTGATTAATAGGACTGGATGTTACAATCCCTAAAGTTTCTGCACTGCACTTGACTTGAGTGGAAGTAGTTCTTAAAGATGACCACTAGATGATGTTGCTACCATTACGACACATCTTCAGTTGTGTACCTCGACATCACTGGGTGTTTTGGCCTTTTATCACAAGACACCCTCAGCCGAGGCAGGCCCACCACAGGCTGATCAGACCTGGCTGTGTGTCACATGGTTAGTCACATGGTCACTTGGCAGCCCAGACAGCATTCCTTCTTCTCAGCCACAGCCAGTGACTGCTCGTTGCAGCGGCATTAGCAAGTGCTTTGATTGCTTTCCTATGGGCCTGCCCTCTGACTCCTACTTCCCTCTGCAGCCTTACGGTGGACCCCTGCACCCCACCTTGAATGCGCGCACTTTTACGTTCCAGCCTCGCTCTTCTGCTTTGACTGCCAGGTTGGCATATCGCAGTCTTTTCCATTCATAAGCCTCGTCCACAGCATCCTCCCAGGGGACCATCAGCTCAATGATAAAGACAGGAGTTGGACCAAAGGACCAAGTCAGGCCGCAGGTTGGTTGTTGCAATTTCAGATGGGAAGGTAAGTGTCTGGCCTAAGTCAACACACATTTCCCAGTCCCTGCCTGCACTCAGTGGGCATGAGCAGACATCTCACCCTGCAAAACCTGATTTCAGCGAGGTAGCACCATCAATTTGCGGGAGACTTCCGGGAGAGGTGGGATGTCTGCAACAGAGTAGCTCCTTAGCAGCCAGCCAGCCAGTTTAAATAACGTTAGCTATGCTAATGAATGAATGACACCTGTTAAACTCAGCTCAACATGTCTTTTACAGTCTTAACCCACCATGGGCAATAGAAAAGTTGCTGTTGCAAACAGTGCAGCTACCAACACTGTCATTATTTTTTACCCCTATTAGGCAGGGGTACACTTTAGTGTAGTCTGGGGTGACGTGCGTTTTATATTTTCTTTTTTTTTGGAACACTCTGCCATGGTGTGGTCTCGCTCTCTCTCTCTCTCTCGTGGTCGCTCGTGCGCTCTCTCGCGCTCTCGCTTGCTTTCTCTCTTGCTTACCATAGAACCATAGAAACTACAGCACAGAAACAGGCCTTTTGGCCCTTCTTGGCTGTGCCGAACCATTTTCTGCCTAGTCCCACTGACCTGCACACGGACCATATCCCTCCATACACCTCCCATCCATGTATCTGTCCAATTTATTCTTAAATGTTAAAAAAGAACCCGCATTTACCACCTCGTCTGGCAGCTCATTCCATACTCCCACCACTCTCTGTGTGAAGAAGCCCCCCCCTAATGTTCCCTTTAAACTTTTCTCCCCTCACCCTTAACCCATGTCCTCTGGTTTTTTTCTCCCCTTGCCTCAGTGGAAAAAGCCTGCTGGCATTCACTCTATCTACACCCATCATAATTTTATATACCTCTATCAAATCTCCCCTCATTCTTCTACGCTCCAGGGAATAAAGTCCTAACCTATTCAACCTTTCTCTGTAACTGAGTTTCTCAAGTCCCAGCAACATCCTTGTAAACCTTCTCTGCACTCTTTCAACCTTATTTATATCCTTCCTGTAATTTGGTGACCAAAACTGAACACAATACTCCAGATTCGGCCTCACCAATGCCTTATACAACCTCATCATAACATTCCAACTCTTATACTCAGTACTTTGATTAATAAAGGCCAATGTATCAAAAGCTTTCTTTACGACCCTATCTACCTGTGACGCCACTATTAGGGAATTTTGTATCTGTATTCCCAGATCCCTCTGTTCCACTGCACTCCTCAGTGCCTTACCATTAACCCTGTATGTTCTACCTTGGTTTGTCCTTCCAACGTGCAATACCTCACACTTGTCTTTAATTATTTAATACTTGTCTGCATTAAGCTCCATCTGCCATTTTTCAGCCCATTTTTCCAGCTGGTCCAAGTCCCTCTGCAGACTCTGAAAACCTTCCTCACTGTCTACTACACCTCCAATCTTTGTATCATCAGCAAATTTGCTGATCCAATTTACCACATTATCATCCAGATCATTGATATAGATGACAAATAACAATGGACCCAGCACTGATCCTTGTGGCACACCACTAGTCACAGGCCTCCACTCGGAGAAGCAATTCTCTACTACCACTCTTTGGCTTCTTCCATTGAGCCAACATCTAATCCAATTTACCACCTCTCCATGTATACCTAGCGACTGAATTTTCCTAACTAGCCTCCCATGCGGGACCTTGTCAAAGGCCTTACTGAAGTCCATGTAGACAATATCCACTGTCTTCCCTTCATCCACTTTCCTGGTAATCTCCTCCAAAAACTCCAATAGATTGGTCAAACATGACCTACCACACACAAAGCCATGTTGACTCTCCCTAATAAGTCCCTGTCTATCCAAATGCTTGTAGATTCTGTCTCTTAGTACTCCCTCCAATAACTTACCTACTACCAACGTTAAATTTACTGGCCTATAATTTCCCGGATTACTTTTTGATCCTTTTTTAAACAACGGAACAACATGAGCCACTCTCCAATCCTCCGGCACCTCACTTGTAGACAGCGACATTTTAAATATTTCTGCCAGGGTTTGTTTTCTCTCACTCGCTCGCTCTCAAAAAAATTGATTTCCGTGATATTGTATATAATTTGCGGGCATCAGGGAGCCACTATTCAAATGTGGGAGACTCCCGGAACTTCTGGGAGAGGTGAGATGTCTGCATGAGTCAAGAGGTAAGGTGTTAGCCCCCAGTTTCTGTCCTTCCCGTATGAAGGATGGTAGTTGTGGGACTGTTGTCTGGGCATTGAGAGGCCTGGTGTCGGTGGTCACTCTCTTACACTCAAGTTCAGCTGCCAAACACCTCAGTACTTGGTTGTGTCGCCAGGTGTACCTGCCTTGTGTTAGGCTGGCTTTGCAACTAACCAGGATGTGCTTGAGGGATGCCGGAACTGCGCCCAGAGGACAGGCTGGATCCTCTCCCAGCCAGAGATTTAGGTTTGTAGGAGAAGGCAAGTCTTCATATGTTGCTCTGATGATGGAGCTCAATCTATTTGACATCTTTTTCTGAGAGCTTAGAATTAAAGGTATAAACAGAACCTTTAACAGGAGAATTGTACTCTTTCTTACTTTTGTGAATTTTTTAAATGTATATTATTATATTATGA
Organism: Mobula birostris; assembly: GCF_030028105.1. Taxonomy (NCBI): domain Eukaryota; kingdom Metazoa; phylum Chordata; class Chondrichthyes; order Myliobatiformes; family Myliobatidae; genus Mobula; species Mobula birostris. The sequence goes on along the minus strand of NC_092393.1, from coordinate 11,506,785 downwards.
AATCATGTAATTGATGGATATAATTTTCTGTAACTAAAGTGTGAGATTACTAATTCTTAGGCAAAAGGAGACAGGAATACATTATTAGTAATTTGTTTACAAAACTTGTTTACAGGAAACCTGAGTAAATATCATGCAGTGCATTGAAAGCAATGTGAACACCCCGTGTAAGAGTTTAACTACAGTATCTTCAACTTATTGAGGGACGTTGCCAGCTAACCTAATGAACTAACAGCAACAGAGACAGCGATTCAAACCTGCATCAAGGGAAAGGCAAGAACTGTTTGTAAGGAAGAAGATTTTCACGTGGATCAATATGTACTTATTATACGGACATTGATGTGGCATTGTCACATGTTTATGGGAAATTATGGTGGTGGCATTCCTTTGAGGTTTGGGAAATGTCCCATTCCCATTCTGATATGTCCATCCATGGCCTCCTCTACTGTCAAGATGAAGCCACACTCAGGCTGGAGGAACAACACCTTTTATTCTGTCTGGGTAGCTTCCAACCTGATGGCATGAACATTGACTTCTCTAACTTCTGTTAATGCCCCTCCTCCCCTTCTTACCCCATCCTTTATTTATTTATTTATTTATTTATTTATTATTTTTTCCCCCTTTCTTCCTCTCTCTTTTTTCTCCCTCTGTCCCTCTCACTATATCTTCCTCTGATGCTCCCCTCCCCCTTTCTCTCTTCCTAGGCCTCCCATCCCATGATCCTCTCCCTTCTCCATCCTTGTATCCCTTTTGCCAATCAACTTTCCAGCTCTTAGCTCCATCCCTCCCCCTCCTGTCTTCTTCTATCATTTCGGATCTCCTTCTCCCCCTCCCACTTTCAAATCTCTCACTATCTCTTCTTTCAGTTAGTCCTGACGAAGGGTCTCGGCCCGAAACGTCGACTGTACTTCTTATAGATGCTGCCTGGCCTGTTGCGTTCCACCAGCATTTTGTGTGTGTTTATTGACATATAGAACAGCTTTGCAACCTAGCTTTGTATTTTGCATTCACTTTGTTCTGTGGAAGGTCAGATGCTAACTCAGTGCACCTGATTAACGTATTCTCAAGATGTAGTTTAATTTGGGTTGTTTCAAACCGCAAGTTGACTCTGTTGCTTAGTTCAAAGAAACTTGCAATCAAGATGGATAGCATCATTTAGCATATTAATAACTGATGTTATTAATGTACTCAAGGAAGTTAGCTTTACGGCATTTACAGCCTTAGCTGATATCTATATCTCTAGAAGATGCTTTTAGTCCATTTGTGTTAAAAGGTTGTTTGAGAAAATATCCCATGCTTATCATGGTACACAAATAGCTGAAAATGGAATAAATGTAAAAAGCAGTTCAGGCTTATTAGGAATGTCAAAGGAACATCAAGAAACTTGGAAGACACACAGTGTGATCTAGAATCTATTCCTCCATCTTCAATGTCTGTGATGGCCGAGTTGTTCAACTACAACTCTTTGGTATGACTTTTTAGTTTACAGGAATTTTCCCTGTGTTTTGGCAATCATAATACCATAAGGCCATAAAATGTAGGAGCAGAATTAGGACCAGTGAGTCTGCTCTGTCTTTCCACCATGGCTGCTTTATTATTCCTCTCAACCTCATTTTCCTGCCTTCTCTTTGTAACCTCTTACACCCTGATTAATTAATAACCTTTTAACCTCCACCTTAAACATACCCAGTTACTTGGCATGCACAGTCATCTGTGTCAATGAATTCCAACAGATTCACCACTGTCTGGCTAAAGAAGTTTTTCCTCATCTCCATTTTCCTCTAAATGGATGTCCCTCTATTCCAAGGCTATGCCCTCTGTTCCCAGACTCCACCACGATAGGAAATATCCTCTCCACATCCACTCTATCTAGGCCTTTTAATATTTGGTAGGTTCAATAAGATCCGCCCTCATTCTTCTAAACTCCAGTGAGTATAAGCCCAGAGGCATCAAATGCTCTGCATATGTTAACTCATTCATTCCTGGGATCATGTTCGTGAAGTTCTTCTGGACCTTCCCCAATGTCAGCATTTCCTTTCTAATGGGCCCAAAGCTGCTCAGAATACTCCAGGGAGTGGGAGAGAGGGAGATCCAGAGAGGGAGAAGGAGAGAAAGAGGGAGAGGGATGGCAGAGGAGAGATGGAGAAAGAGAGTGGGAGAGATGGGGAGGGAGAGAAGGGGAGGGGAGAGGAAGAGGAAGTGAGTGAGAGACGGGGGTAGAGACAAGGGAGAGGCAGAGATGGGGAGAGAAAGAGTGAGGCAAAACTGCGGGGGGAGAGAGAATGGGGACACAGGAGGGACAGAGGGGAAACAGAAAGAGGAGACAGATGGGGAGAGACAAAGGGGTGTGAGACAGAGGGGATGACAGAGGAGAGATATGGAGGATAATCAGAGGCACAGTGTGGGGGAGAGAGTGGGTGGTATAGACAGAGAGGTGAGATGAGGAGATGAAAGATGGGAGGGGATGAAACTCGGGGGGGGGGACAAGGGACAGAGTGGGTCAAAGTATGAATTGGGACAGCCCTGCATCAGCACCCAAACTACCCACTGCCCATGCTCTCCCAAAGCCCAGTGTCATTAACCAAACCAATCCCACTGCCCATCCTCTCCCCAAAGCCCAGTGCCATTCCCCAAACCAATCCCACTGCCCATCCTCTCCCCAAAGCCCAGTGTCATTAACCAAACTAATCCCACTGCCCCATCCTCTCCCAAAGCCCAGTGTCATTCCCCAAACCAATCCCACTGCCCATCCTCTCCCCAAAGCCCAGTGTCATTCCCCAAACCAATCCCACTGCCCATCCTCTCCCAAAGCCCAGTGTCATTAACCAAACCAATCCCACTGCCCATCCTCTCCCCAAAGCCCAGTGTCATTAACCAAACTAATCCCACTGCCCCATCCTCTCCCAAAGCCCAGTGTCATTCCCCAAACCAATCCCGCTGGCTGTCACAGCCCTGTGTCAGAACACAAACAAATGCCACTGCCCAGCAGTCTCCCCACTGCTCTAACTGGATCCAGAAACGATGAGTGCACCACTCTGTTTGCAAAACCCAATCAAACTCAAAGTTATCCCATCTTCAGCACTCTCCCTACAGCCCTGTGTCTGTTCCTTATCAAACGCCACTGCCTGACTCACTCCCACAGCTCTGCGTAAGCCCTCAAACAGATCCCGTCACACCACGCTCTCTCCTCACAGCTCTGTGTTTGTTTTCAGACTAATACCACTCCCCCATACTCTCTGCACAACTGTGTCTGACCCCAAACTAATCCCCCTGCACCACTCTTTCCCCACAGGCCTGAGTCTGTCCTCAAATTCTCTGTAATCTCCCTGGAGCCCTGTGTTACTCACCAGACTAATCCCGCTGCCCAGCCCTATCAATACAGCCCTGTCCCTGTCCATAAAGAATGACAGTGCCCCGCTCTATTTCTGAAACCATCTATCTGTCCACTAACTGCTCCATGTCCTGCTCTCTCCCCACAGCATTCCTTCAGTCCTTAAAGTAATTTCATAAATCACACTCCCCCCAAAGCCCTGTTTCAACCTCCAAATTAAACCCTCTCTCCTGTGCTCTGCCCACAGCCATGCCAGTCCCAAAACTAATCCCCCAGAGAAAAAGCAAGGGGCAGTGATATTAGTTTGTGGGCTGATACAGGGCTGTGGGCAGAGAGTGGGAGTGGGATGTGTTAAGTGACACACTGGATCAGTCTCTGGACTGACACGGGGCTGTGGGGGTATCTCTCATATTTATTACTTCTATCCTGGGAAAAGAGAATACTTAACCTATCTGCACCTTGCATCAATTTATAAACCTTTCTCAGGACTCCACTCAGCCTCTGACACTTCAGACAAAACAATCCAAGTTTGTCCCACCCCTCCTTATGGCTAATATTCTCTAATCCAGGTAGCATCCAGGACAATCTCTTCTGTACCTTCTCCAAAGCCTCCACAAATTTCCCATAATGTGAAGATCTGCATTCCAAGGAATAATTTTGTAGTATCATATTTATGCCCTTCATAATCTTGTGGAGCTAGTTTCGCACTTTCTGTTCCTCTGTGATCAAAATATTCTGTGGGTCCAGTAATGTGGATCTTGCTGACAAGAAAGCACAGTAGGTTCTCTACTTTCTCTGAAGGCTAAGAAAATTCAATGTGTCCCAATGATTTTCAAGATGCTCCATAGAAAGCATCCTACTCAGATGCATCATGGCTTGATATGCTAATTATTCTGTGCCAGACTTCAAGACCCTGCAGGGTTGTGAGCACAGCCCAGTCCGTCACCCAAACCAGACTCTCCTCCACTATCTCTGTCTATACTTCTCGTTGTTTCAGGAAAGCAGCCAGCAGAATTAAAGAGCCCTCCCACCCCAATCATTCTCTCTTCTCTTTCCCAAGTCAATGGCTGCTGGTGGCATCCGTTAGTCTCGCGAGACCATGGATCTGCACCTGGATCTCTCCAGGGCGCAGGCCTGGGCAAAAATGTATGGAAGACCGGCAGTTGCCCATGCAGCAAGTCTCTCTTCTCCATGGCATTGATGTTGTCCAAGGGAAGGGCAAGGACCAATACAGCTTGACACCAGTGTCGATGTAGGAGTTGTCAGAATGAGGTTGAAGGCAATGTCGGACTGCCTTAGGGACTCCAGCTCCGGATTTGTCCTCAGGGTTTACTCCCGAAGCTTTTCCTATGAGTGGGTATGGCTGCAAGGCAGCAGAGGTTTGAAATCAGAGTTTTCCCTCTCTTAGATGGACTGACTTCCCAGGCTGACGAGCTCCATCTACCCAAACCATTGGTTTTAAGGCTCCAGGACTCGCCTTCGCCCCTTCTCCTGTCAGTAGAAACAGTTCCGCCGGGCTTAGAGGCTAAGCCACATGAGAAGGCCAGGAGTTGGACTTGGTTGTCAGAGGCTATTTGAGGCGCATGCCGTGAGGAGCACTTTTAGGTAGTGGGAGCTTGTCCCCACTACCGCTCCTCGGCTTGACAACCTTGGAACCAGCAGCAGAACATACAGTTGAAGTCAGGAGTTTACATTTAGGTTAAAGTCATTAAAACTCATTGTTTAACCACTCCACAGATTTCATATTAGCAAACTATAGTTTTGGTAAGACGTTGAGGGCACCTACTTTGTGCATGACGCGAGTAATTTTTCCAGCAATTGTTTACAGACAGATTATTTCACTTTTAATTGACTATATCACAATTCCAGTGGGTCAGAAGTTTACAAACAAAATCAAAAGAAATCAGCCAAGACCTCAGAAAAAAAAATTGTGGACCTCCACAAGTCTGGTTCATGCTTGGGAGCGATTTCCAAACGCCTGAAGGTACCATGTTCATCTGTACAAACAATAGTACGCAAGTATAAACACCATGGGTCCATGCAGCCGTCATACCGCTCAGGAAGGAGACGCATTCTGTCTCCTAGAGGTGAACGTACTTTGGCGCGAAAAGTGCAAATTAATCCCAGAACAACAGCAAAGGCCCTTGTGAAGATGCTGGAGGAAACAGGTAGACAAGTATCTATATCCACAGTAAAATGAGTCCTATATCGACATAACCTGAAAGGCTGCTCAGCAAGGAAGAAGCCACTGCTCCAAAACTGCCATAGAAAAGCCAGACTACAGTTTGCAAGTGCACATGGGGACAAAGATCTTACTTTTTGGAGAAATGTCCTCTGGTCTGGTGAAATAAAAATTGAACTCTTTGGCCATAATGTTATGTTTGGAGGAAAAAGGGTTAGGCTTGCAAGCTGAAGAACACCATCCCAACCGTGAAACATGGGGTGGCAGCATCATGTTGTTGAGGTGCTTTGCTGCAGGAGGGACTGGTGCCCTTCACAAAATAGATGGCATAATGAGGAAGGAAAATTATGTGGATATATTGAAGCAACATCTCAAGACATCAGCCAGAAAGTTAAAGCTCGGTCACAAATGGGTCTTCCAAATGGACAATGACCCCAAGCGTACCTCCAAAGTTGTGGCAAAATTGTTTAAGAACAACAAAGTCAAGGTCGTGGAGTGGCCATCTCAAAGCCCTGACCTCAATCCGATAGAAAATTTGGGGGCAGAACTGAAAAAGCGTGTGCGAGCAAGGTGGCCTACAAACCTGACTCAGTTACACCACTTCTGTGTGGAGGAATGGAACAAAATTCCAGCAACTTATTGTGAGAAGCTTGTGGAAGGTTACCCAAAACATTTGACCCAGTTAAATGATTTAAAGGCAATGCTACCAAATACTAACAAAGCGTATGTAAACTTCTAACCCACTGGGAATGTGAGGAAAGGAATATAAGCTGAAATAAATCATTCTCTCTACTATTATTCTGACATTTCACATTCTTAAAATAAAGTTGTGATCCTAACTGACCTAAGACAGGGAATGTTTTCTCGGATTAAATGTCAGGAATGGTGAAAAACTGAGTTTAAATGTAGTTGGCTATTAGGTATGTAAACTTCTGACTTCAATCTCCCAATCGACCTCATCTTGACCCTTGTTCTTAGTCTGTTGACCTGCAATGCACGTTCTCTGCTTTTCATTTTCTTTTTACTGCCTCAATGTACTTACGTATGGAATGATCTGTCTGAATGACAAATACAAAAACTTTTTATTGTATCTCAGTAAACATGACGATGGTAAAGCAACTCTAACAAACATCAGTTAGTTCATCCCTGTGACAAAAAGGCAATTTCTTTACCTATGACGTTTCATTGATATTATTCAGTACAGTGATACATAAAGAAGCAATTATTTATAGTAAGGCATCTCCGAAACTTCAAGAGTCAAGTTTCAAGTTTGATAGTAATTCAACCATACATGAATACCCATGATACAGCCAAACAAAACAGTGTTACTCCCAGCGCAAGCTGCAAAACACAGAACCAACAGTCACACATAGCACAAATTAAGATATCAGTAAAATACACTCACACAAAAGAAATCTTAGAAAGCTTTAGCTCCTTACCTGGGTAAGGTGGCAGCTCCCCTTCGATACTTTCCCTTCGACTGACATGGAGAGGCAGAGAAGTGGTCTTCACACTTTACATCGGAGAAGGATGCGAGATCTGTTGTGGCATGAGCAATGGCCAATCTGCACTCGGGATTCATTGGCAAGAACAAATTAAAGTAAGGCAAGGGCAAGTGGAGCAGACATCTTAGAGTGGACATATACTGTATATGCCGGGCATTGCATACCCATTAACTACATAATAAGGAGGGCCCATTCTGGATTGCGATCCCATATATGTGCCTGATGTTGCAGACCCATTTACTACACTGCACCCTTTCTGCAGGCTTTCACTGTGCAAGCAGTTAAATGCTTTAAAGTGCAGTAACATTCTCCTTATTGGTAAACTTCTATTTTGTGTCCAGCACCAGAGGGAGCAGTGTAGTCACTGCCCAATATAACTTCTTAGTTAAGCAGGACCTATTGCCATAAAAATCTTTGTTTTATGTCTCCATAAATATACAGAATGATGCAATCATTTGCATGAAATAGGCATATGTTGTAATTAGTTGTTTGAATCTCCTAGTACAGATAACCTGTGTTACAGTACATTTGCACTATATTTTACATTAATAATGACCATGCCCTTCAGTTCTTCCAACACTAGATGGCAGTGTTGTGCCTTATAATGCTGACCGCAAAGGCCACCAAGAGAATTCAACCAAGCGGATTCAATCCCAATGTAATTTTATGTAATAGTCAATAAACTTCCACATCTTGGCCTCAATACCTTCTTGTGCAATTGGATCCTTGAGTTCTTCACTTGCAGACCCCAGTCAGTTCAGAGTAACAACGATATCTCTTCTATGATCTCCATCAGAACAAGTGCACCACAAGGCTGTGTGCTTAGCCCCTGCTCTATTCACTTTACACTTATGACAGTGCAAATAAGCACAGCTCCAATGCTATATTCAAGTTTGCTGATGACACCACTGTCATTGGCCGAATCAAAGGTGGTGACGAATCAGCATATAGGAGGGAGATTGAAAATCTGGCTGAATGGTGCCACAACAGCAACCTCTCACTCAATGACGGCAAGACCAAGGAGCTGATTATTGACTTCAGGAGGAGGAAACCATGAGCCAGTCCTCATTGGGGGATCAGAGGTGGAGAAGGTCAGCAACTTTAAATTACTCAGTGTTATGATTTCAAAGGACCTGTCCTGGGCCCAGCACGTAAGTGCATTATGAAGAAATGATGGCAGTGGCTCTAATTCCTCAGGAGTTTGCAGAGACTCGGCATGACATCTAGAACTTTGACAAGCTTCTATAGGTGTGTAGTGGAGAGTATATTGACTGGATGCATCACAGCTTGGTATGGAAACGCCAATACCCTTGAATGGAAAATCCTGCAAAAGTAGTAGATATGGAAATCAATCACAGGTAAGACCCTCCCCACCACTGAGCACACCTACATGAAACATTGTCGCAGGAAAGCAGCATATATCATCAGGAACACAGACCATCCTGGTCATGCTCTCTTCTTGCTGCTGGCATTAGGAAGAAGGTACAAGAGCCTCAAGACTCACATCAGCAATTTCAAGAACACTTACTACCCCTCAACCATCAGGCTCTTGAACTAGAGGGGATAACCTCACTCAAATTCTCTCACTCCATCATTGAAATGTACCCACAACCTTTGTACTCACCTTTAAGGACACTTCATCTCATGCTCTTGATATTTATTATTTATTTATTTACTATTATTATGTCTGTGCGAGAAGTGGCGCCCCACACAGCCTTTCGAACTACGCATTGTAAGGCATGAAAATGCCTGATGCTGGCCTCTCAGGTCTGAGTCGACATCATCATCATCATTGTTATTTCTTTCCTTTTGTACTTGCACACTGGTTGAACACCCAAGTTGATGCAGTCTTTTATGGTTATTATTTTGGATCTATTGAGTATGCCCACATGAAAATGAATGTCAGGATTGTATATGGTGACATATATGTATTTTGATAATAAACTTACTTTAAACTTTGAGGTTTGCCTGGAGTTTGCTGAAACTAAAGATTATTCAGGGTGGTACTATGTGTAACTCAGAATAATCCTTAATATTAGTAAAGAATATGTATTAGAGATGGGGTAAATAAAGATGTTTTATTGGTTGACAATTTTATGTAGGAGGTCAATTGATGAAATCTCTTTGAATAATGTCTAACATGCAGACTTTCAAAGTTAAAGCTTCCCCAGAATGCTCTTCAGTCTGTCGAGGAAGATAATAGAAAAGTTTTTAAAAAGCTGTCATTTCTGTAGCATTTGTCATAACTGTAGAATTACAACCAACGTATTTCACAGCAACTGAAGAAGTTTTGAAATGTGGTCATTGCTGAAATGTAGGAACGATGATATCCAATTTGTATATAGCACACTCCTACAAGTAATAAAACAATGATGTCAGGATACTCTGTATTAGTGATTCTGAATTAGTACTGTCAGCTCCAATCAGAAGTATGAGATCATGGAAACTGTACAGATTGAAAAGGAGGAGGTGCTTGCTGCCTTGAGGAAAATTAAAGTGGATAAATCCCCGGGACCTGACAGGGTGTTCCCTTGGATCTTGAAGGAGACTAGTGTTGAAATTGCAGGGGCCCTGGCAGAAATATTTAAAATGTCGCTGTCTACAAGTGAGGTGCCGGAGGATTGGAGAGTGGCTCATGTTGTTCTATTGTTTAAAAAAGCTTCGAAAAGTAATCCGGGAAATTATAGGCCAGTAAGTTTAACATCGGTAGTAGGTAAATTATTGGAGGAAGTACTAAGAGACAGAATCTACAAGCATTTGGATAGACAAGGACTTATTAGGGAGAGTCAACGTGGCTTTGTGTGTGGTAGGTCATGTTTGACCAATCTATTGGAGTTTTTCGACGAGGTTACCAGGAAAGTGGATGAAGGGAAGGTAGTGGATATTGTCTACATGGACTTCAGTAAGGCCTTTGACAAGGTCCCGCATGGGAGGTTAGTTAGGAAAATTCAGTCACTAGGTATACATGGAGAGTTGGTAAATTGGATTAGACATTGGCTCAATGGTAGAAGCCAAAGAGTGGTAGTGGAGAATTGCTTCTCCGAGTGGAGGCCTGTGACTAGTGGTGTGCCACAGGGATCAGTGCTGGGTCCATTGTTATTTGTCATCTATATCAATGATCTGGATGATAATGTGGTAAATTGGATCAGCAAATTTGCTGATGATACAAAGATTGGAGGTGTAGTAGACAGTGAGGAAGGTTTTCAGAGCCTGCAGAGGGACTTGGACCAGCTGGAAAAATGGGCTGAAAAATGGCAGATGGAGTTTAATACAGGCAAGTGTGAGGTATTGCACGTTGGAAGGTCAAACCAAGGTAGAACATACAGGGTTAATGGTAAGGCACTGAGGAGTGCAGTAGAACAGAGGGATCTGGGAATACAGATACAAAATTCCCTAAAGGTGGCATCACAGGTAGATAGGGTCGTAAAGAGAGTTTTTGGTACATTGGCCTTTATTAATCAAAGTATTGAGTATAAGAGCTGGAATGTTATGATGAGGTTGTATAAGGCATTGGTGAGGCCGAATCTGGAGTATTGTGTTCAGTTTTGGTCACCAAATTACAGGAAGGATATAAATAAGGTTGAAAGAGTGCAGAGAAGGTTTACAAGGATGTTGCCGGGACTTGAGAAACTCATTTACAGAGAAAGGTTGAATAGGTTAGGACTTTATTCCCTGGAGCTTAGAAGAATGAGGGGAGATTTGATAGAGGTATATAAAATTATGATGGGTATAGATAGAGTCAATGCAAGCAGGCTTTTTCCACTGAGGCAAGGGGAGAAAAAAACCAGAGGACATGGGTTAAGGGTGAGGGGGGAAAAGTTTAAAGGGAACGTTAGGGGGGGCTTCTTCACACAGAGAGTGGTGGGAGTATGCCAGACGAGGTGGTAAATGCGGGTTCTTTTTTAACATTTAAGAATAAATTGGACAGATACATGGATGGGAGGTGTATGGAGGGATATGGTCCGTGTGCAGGTCAGTGGGACTAGGTAGAAAATGGTTCAGCACAGCCAAGAAGGGCCAAAAGGCCTGTTTCTGTACTGTAGTTTTTCTATGGTTTCTATGGTTCTATCTCTCGAGATGCCATTGTGTGTCCTGCCACCAAATAGACCATCATCACCTTTCACTTTTCCAAATCTCCAGTCTATGAACACAATAGCCTAAGAAATAGTAGTTGCTGAAATTACTCAGCCCCTTAAAGCCACTTCACTATCCATCAAAGTCATGATTAACCTTCTACCTCAACACCATTTTCCTACACCATCTCCATATCCCCAAGTTCAATTGAATATATTGACCCTGCTTTGAATGAGTGACTGATCTGTCAGTGTCTCCAAGGTAAAGAATTCATCACCCTCTGGGAGAAAAAGAATTTCCTCATCTTTGTCCTAATTGCCTACCTCTTAGCCTAAGGTCATGACTCCCAGCTCTAGACTGCTCAGCTGGGGGAATACATCCTCTCCGCATCGAGCCTGTCATGTCTTGTAAGGCTTTTGTAAGTTTTGATGAAATTTCCTCTCATTCTTAACTTCCTTTTACACAGCAAATGCTCTGTCACTGGAATCAGTCTGGTAAACATGTATTCACCACCTCATTTCAAGAAAAAGCCTTCTTTTGGCAGGAAGATCAGATCTATACACAACGTACCAGGTACACTCTCACTAGGGGTCCTTGTAACTGGAACAAAATGTCTTTAGTCTTTTTCTTATATCATCTTTCAATAAAGTCCAATATACTGTTTGCCTTCCAAATATACCAAATGAACTTTCAGTGACTCCTGTATAAGGACAACCATGTCCTTAGAACACCAAAACATTCCAATCTCTCACCATTCAAACAATTGCGTTCCATTTCTAATTTTCTATCCAAATGGACGGCCTCACAGTTTCTACTTTGTGTTGTATCTACCATGTTCTTGTCCTTTCATTTAACCTGTCCATATCCCCTCCAAGCAGTTCACCTTCTCATCCAACTTTGGATCATAGTCAACTTTGGTTATGGTCTTGGCAATGCTTTGACTTCAAAATGGTTGGTGTTTACAATTATATCATCACATGATGGTGCTGAATAATGCTATATTATTAGCATGACATGAAAAACTGTTACCACAAAACCACAAATTTTGCTTCATTTGTCAGGGATAATAAACCTAATTCTGATTCTGACCATTTGATACCTATTCCTTCCCCAGTATCTTGCTTTGTAAGAGAACCCAGTTGGAAAAGTGTCATTAAATGTAAATTCCTGCAAGTTGGAAACCTGGCACAGGAGATGGTGAAACCCCCAACAGATCAGACTCTGCCTATGAAAGTTCAAAGTCAAATTTATTATCAGATTACATACATGTCACCACATACAACCCTGAGATTCTTTTTCTGCGGGCATACTTAGCAAATCTATAGAACAGTAACTGTAAACTGTAAACATCAGGAACTGTTAACTGATGCAAATGCAGATATAAATAAATAACAATAAATAAATAATGAGCATGAAATAACAATATAACAGAGTCCTTAAATGCGTGCAGCTATCCTCTTTTGTTCAAGAGCCTGATGTTTGATGGGTAGTAATTGTTCTTGAACTGAAGGTTCGAGTCCTGAGGCTCCTGTACATTCTACCTGATCGTCATGGCTATCCCTCGAGGTCGAGGATGATGGTCTTCGTTCTGTTGATATACTTACGGGCTCTCAAGTGGCTTATGAGTCCAAGCTTGGCTTTGAAAGTTCTTCCACATTCAGGACAGGTAGTTCCAGATGGCAGATCGGGCTTTGGTTGTTGCTGCCTCTCTTTCCATTCTCTTCTCTTTTCTTCTAATTCTGCACATCTGTTGGCTTCAAAAGTTGCTGTTCCTTCTCGGATGATGGCTTGCCAGAGTTTCCTGTCCTTGGCATTGGTTTCCCAATTGTTGATGTTGATGTTACATTTCTTCATGTTGGCTTTTAAGACATCTTTGAATCTCTTCTGTTGGCCGCCTCTTTTACATTTGCCTTATTTAAGCTGGGAGTAGAAGATTTGTTTCGGCAGACTTTCGTCTTTCATCCGAACAACATGACTGCTCCATTTTGGTTGGTTCTTGATGACGTAGGCTTCAATGCTTGTTGTTTTTGCTTCATTTAGCACGCTGATGTTGGTTCTTCTATCTTCCCAGCTGATATTTAAGAGGTTTCGAAGACAGTGTTGATGGAATTTTTCAAGTGCCTTCAGATGTCGTCGGTATGTTGTCCAGGTTTCTGATGCATACAGGAGTGTTGGGATTACCACTGCTTTGTACACTTAACATTTTGGTGTCTGTTCGGATGTCATGATCATGAAAGACCCTTGTTCGGAGACGTCCAAAAGCTGTTCCAGCGCATTTAAGATGATGTTGGATCTTGTCATTAAGTTCGACATTGGAGGAGAGGTGACTTCCAAGATGCAGAAAGTGGTCCATGTTTTCCAGGGTTATTTCACCAAGTTGAATTGATGGTTCTGTCTGATTTGTCTCAGTTGGTGATGGTTGATCGATGATCTGAGTCTTCTTGGAATTGATGGTAAGTCCAAGTTTCGTGTATGCATGGTTGAAGGTATCAGAATCTGTTGTAGGTGGTTTTCTGAAAGAGCTGCAACACTGTTGCTATCTGTGTATTGGAACTCGATGAGGGAACTCGTAGATGTCTTCGTTTTGGACTGAGGCTCCTGTACATTCTACCTGATAGCAGTAGCAAGAAAAGAGCATGGCCTGGGTGGTGAAGATCTTTGATGATAGATGCTGCTTTTTTATAGCATTGATTCATGTAGATGTTCTCAATGGTTGGGAGGATTTTACCCGTGATGTACTGGACTGTATCAACTACCTTTTGTAGGATTGTCTGCCCAAAGGCATCAGTGTTCCCATACCAGGCCGTAGTGCAGCCAGTCAGCACATTTTCCGCAACACGTCTGTTGAAGTTTCCCAAGACTATAGAACCGGCCTGTTAACTCATGGCTTGTTACAGAACAAAATCAAAATCCAAATTAGAATTAGATTCATTATCACTGAGATATTGTGAAATTTGTTTTATTGCAGCAGTACAGTACAAAATGTCTTCCATGATGAGGATGTCTCCAAGTTCACTGATGGAGTCACAGGTGCCTCATCTGTAAGTACACCCATGATGTTGTCCCTCAGAAGTCGGTCAAGGTCTTCCTGAGCCAGAAACTCCTGGTCAACAGTTCCGTGTGAGCAGCACTTAACGCGCGACAACGAACTTACCTCGCTGGCGATCAGCTAGAGCTCAAGGAAAGCAGCTATGATCTGCGCAAAGCTATCAAAGCTGCAAAACAACAATATAGAGACAAAATTGAGTCCAGATTCACAACGAATAGCATATGTGACTTGTGGCGAGGTTTGCATACCATCGCAGACTTCAAAGGCAAACGTTGTGGTGCCACCAACATTGCGGCCTCTCTCCCAGATGAGCTAAATCACGTTTATGCTAGGTTCAATGTTGTTAACTCTGAGCCTCGGAGGAAAGCCACCACTACAACCTGTAACCTGGTCATCTCTGAGGCTGAGGTATGCAGATGTTTCCAACGAGTGGACAGTCGCAAGGCTGAGGGATCGGACAGCATCCCGCGGCGAGTACTCAGAATGTATGCAGCACAACTGGCAGATGTATTTACTGACATTTTTAATCTCTCCCTCTACCAGTGTAGAGTGCCCTCTTGCTTCAAATTATCCATCATTGTCCCTGTACCAAACATGCCTGAATGACTGGTGTCCTGTCGCATTCACCTCAGTAATAAGCAAACGCTTTGACAGGCTGGTCAAGGATTACATCTGCACCTTGCTACCACCCAAACTGGACCCCTACAATTTGCCTACTGACACAGCCAATTGGCAGATGATGCAAGAGCCACTGCTCTACATACCATCCTTACACATCTGAAGAAGAAGGATAGTTATGTGAGAATGCTGTTCTTGGACTACAGTTCAGAATTCAACACCATAGATCCATCCAGGCTTGACAAGAAGCTCACAGAGCTCGGCCTTGACCCTGCCTTGTGCAGCTGGATCCTGGACTTCCTGTCAGATGGCCAGCAGGTTGTAAGAGTAGGCTTCCTCACCTCCAACCCTCTGACTCTCAATACAAGAGCCCGTCAGGGCTGTGTACTGAGTCCCCTCCTTTACTCCCTGTACATCTATGACTGTATCACCACCCAAAGCTCCAACCTGCTTATTAAATTTGCTAACAACACTACATTGATTGGCCTTATCTCAAACAATAACGAGGTGGCCTACAGGGAAGAAGTCATCTCTCTGACACAGTGGTGTCAAGAAAACAACCTCTCCCTCAATGTCACAAAAGCAAAGGAGCTGGTTGTGGATTACAGGAGGAATGGAGACGGGCTAACCCCTATTGACATCAATGGAACTGAGGTTGAGAGGGTAAACAGCTTTAAGTTCCTCAGTATCCATATCACCGAGGACCTCAAGTAGTCTGTGCACACCAGCTGTGTGGTGAAAAGGCACAACAGCACCTCTTTCACCTCAGATGGTTCAGGAAGTTTGGTATGGGCCCCCAAATCCTAAGGACTTTCTACAGGGGTACAATTGAGAGCATTCTGATTGGCTGCCTCATTGCCTGGTATGGGAATTGTACCTCCCTCAATCGCAGGACTCTGCAGAGAGTGGTGCAGACAGCCCAGCACATCTGTAGTTCTGAACTTCCCACTATTCAGGACATTTACAAGGACAGGTGTGTAAGAGAGCTCGTAGGATCATTAGGGACCCAAGCCATCCCAACCGCAATCTATTCCAGTTGCTACCATCCGGAAAGTGGTACTGCAGAATAAAAGCCAGGACCAACAGGTTCTGGGACAGTTTCTTCCACCAGGCCATCAGACTGATGAACTCATGCTGATTTGAGTGTATTCTATATTACATTGACTGTTCTATTTATTATAAATTACTATGATTGTACATGGCACATTTAGATGGAGATGTAACATAAAGATTTTTACTCCTCATGTATATTTGAAGGATGTAAGAAATAATGTGAATTCAATTCAAATGTTAAAATTATTATAAATTACTATTGGTTCATTACATTACAATTATGTTTTATTATTTTTAAAGGCAGTCTTTCATTAGCGGAAACTGATTCATCATTCACATGTCTTGTTGTTAATGGCTGAAGTAAATAAATAAGGTCATATGATTACCAAAGTGATGCTGAAGTCATGAAACTGTATTTATCATTGTTAAACAAGACAAAGCTGTGGGGAAGGCTCAGCAGGCAGTCCTGTTGGGGAGAGAAACAAACATAATCTTTCTGTTTGATGGGACAGAAATAGGAAATGTAACAGGCTTTTAGAAAGCACAGGTGAGGAAGGATACAAAACAAACGAAGCAATCTCCATTTTCATAGATGTTTAAAGCAATGAATGAGGACATTCAGCCCATTCTTAGGCAATCCTATAGGTCTTATTTCCCTGCTTGCTTTCCTCTGCCCAGATGAAGGGTCTTGCCCCAAGATGTTGACTGCCTGGTCCCTCCTGACCTGCTTAATCCTCTGCAGTCTGTTTTTTTCCCTTGTAACCTATTTTCTTACACATGCCCAAAAACATCTCCTGATTCTCATACCACTCACCGGAACACAAGCATGAGGTATAGTGGCCCGTTAACCTGCCAACCTCCACGTCCTTAGGATGTGGGAAGAAGTGGAGCTTGGAGCTTGAGGTGTGACTGGGGTTGGGGGGAGTCTATATAGTCATAGGGAGAACTTGCAAACAGATGGTACCAAAGGTCAGGCTTAAACCTGTGAGGCAGATACAGTGGAGTTGTGTTGATGGGGCAGAAGGAAGTGGAGATTAAATATAAAAAGAAAGCTGGTGTATGGATGAAGAGAGACAAAGAAACAAAAGGTGATCCTAGAGGAGATGGACAGGGAATTGGAAATTGATTGGTAGAAGATTAAAACTGTCAAACCTGAGGTTTCTTAGGCATCCATTCATTCAATTTCTCTACTTCCTAAATACTTAGAAAGAAGCCATTTCAACCATCCAGTCAACATCAGCTCACAAACCAACCCTATTCCACACTAATATTTTACATGTAATCTGCTCTCCCCACATTTCCAGTAAGCTGGAAAGAGACTTACGAGCATACTTCCAGGACTCGAGGAACTGAACTATGGAGGGAGGCAGATCAGTCTGAAACTTTTTAATTGGAGCATAGGAAAATGAAGGGTGATCTTATAGAGGTGTGTAAGATCATGAGGGGCATAGATAGGGTGAACGCACGGATGTTTTCCCGGAGTTGGGGAATCTACAACAAGAGGGTATAGGTTTAAGGTGTGAGGGGGAGAAACCTAAGGGACAACTTTTCTACCCAGAGATCTGTCAGTGTATGACATGAGCTGCCAGAGAAAATGATTGAAGGAAAATTTAAAAGTACATAGATAGGTACATGGATAGAAACAGTTTAGAGCAGGGGTTAATAACCTGGGGTCCATGGGCCCCTTGCTAAATGGTATTGTTTCATGGCATAAAAAAAACCCTGCTTTAGAGGGATGTTGGCCAAATGCAGGTGAATGGGAATAGCTTATATGGGAGGTAAAATGGCATCTGAGAGCTGAGGATTGAGGTGTAACCTTCATGTGATTGGGCTCTCAAGGTGTGGGCAGATTGCATAGGCAGACATCGGGGAAATAGGACAGGAGGAAAAATTATGTTTGTGCTTCAACACAGATAAACTAATGAATAAAAATCACTGCACCTGTTTGAAATAGATGTCAACTTGATATTAATGTGATTATGTTACCATTTAAGACTTTTTACCATCCATTTTAAATAAGGACCTTTCCTGATTGGATCCAAAGGTACTGAGCCAGCACACCTGATATATACCCCGAGCAGGTGGGGGAAAAGTGAGGTATGTAATACTCTGCCTCCTGGTTCAGTTACTAGTGATCATCACTCATGAGGGTTTGTAAAAGAAACGAGGCCTCACTGGATTTCTGGACCTACCATAAAGAAAGTAATGCTGGCAGTCGATGACCTTTCCCTTGCCTTGCTTCAGGAGTTGATCATTGGTACGAGCCACAGTGGGAGACAGGAAGGTTTCACGTTTAATTGGTAAATTGAATTGACTTTATTACTTACATCCTCACATACATGAAGAGTAAAAATCTTTATGTTACGTCTCCATCTATATGTGCAATGTTCAATCATAGTAACTTATAACAATTTATAGTAAATAGAACACCACTGTTGAGTTACTGTCATCTTCCTGTCTGCTTGAGCCAGTCAGGCTATTCTTTTCTGACCTCCCTCATTAACAAGGTGCTTTCACCCACTGAACAGCTGCTCACTAGATTTTTTTCTGTTTTGAAAAGTGAGAAGTTAATTCAGTCCATCAACACATCCCCTTCAAAAATTTTCCAAATGAATTGTATCATGGTAGATCCAATAATCATAGGACCATTAAAAACGTATGATAAGGCATGAGGCCATTCAGCCCATTTTGTCTGTTCAGGCGTAAGGGAGCTATCCAAATGTCTAGTACCACATCCACAGCCTCCATGTCTTAGATGAGGTGAAGGTTTCTCCATTGTGTTCTAGACCCCAGCCACTCTGGGGTTCCCAACCTGGGGTCCATGAACCCCTTGGTTAACAGTATAAAAAGTGTTGGGAACCCCTGCTCCAGGTATTTTTGCCCTCATCTCTCTTTTATTGCTTCTACCAGTCATTTTTTTTTGTGTGTGACAAAGATTCTTCCTGTTTACAGTGTCTAGGCCTCTCATAATTTTATGGGCCTCATTAAAGTCTCTTGAACTCCTCACTTCCTAAGCAAAAACAATTTCAGCAGCTCCAATCCTTCCCCATTACTAAAACTCTCTAGTCCTGATGATGTCTTTGTATCCTCTGCACCCTCTCTAGTGTAATCACATTTTCCTCTACTGTGGTTAACAAAATCATATGCAGCACTAACTTAAACCTTTCGTGACACAGGGTAAGTAACTTGTGATTCATAGCTATTTTCAGTCAATACACTATAATTAACAAATGTTTTTCTATTCTTTCACAATGAAGAGTAGCGTGCCTGCAATTTTCTCACCATGGTGAGATATAACTGACAGCTGCTCTGACCCTAACTCTTTGTGAAGTTGTGTACAAAGGAAAGGCATGCTATTTAAACCTCTGTCAATTGAGATTTCTGTAATTACTCATTTAATAACATGCCCACTCAATCATATCTGCAAAAAATGGATCTTATCATCTGCCTCATTATATTAGCTCATTCTCATTTCTATTCATTGACTCATGATCTCATTTTTTTAATCAACTGGTTCAAATCTTTTAAAAAGTACACGAAGAAGTAACTTGCCAATTGTGCCGGTGATGGCTGTTTGTAGGTGCTATCCTATTTAATCCCACCCACTCGTCCTTGAGGTTTTGTTTTCACCTTTCAGCTGTGTATCCCCTTCCTTTACTGGGAGATGAACCTTTGGCATTCTCTCCTCCAGACAACTGAGGCGACTGGATTGCTGGAGGTGTTGAAAGGTTTGTGAATTAAGTGTTATGAAGAACTCACACAGCAGAGAAAAAACCTGGCAATCAACCACAATCAGATTGAATGGCTGGGTAGGCACAAGTGGTTGAGTGACCTATTTCTGCTCCAATATTGTGTGGACCTGCTTCCATCACCCTTTCATCAATTGCAATCCACAATATTACAATTCAGGATATAAAAATATATCCCTTCACTCCTTTCTGGTTCTTTTACACCTCATTCATGTACATGGCTTTGAATGTGTTGTGCATCTACAGTATCCGAGCCTCAACATTATTCTGAACATCTGGGCCTTTTTGTCTGGACAGTGCAATGAGGTAACCACACAAAAGGCTGGAGGAACAGCAGGCCAGGCAGCATCTACGGAAATGAATAAACAGTCAATATTTCAGGCCAAGATATTTCTTTAGGACTGAAAAAGGAAGGGGGAAGATGCCAGAGTAAAAAGGTGGCGGGAGGGTAAGGGGAATAGCTAGAAGGTGACAGGGGAAGCCAGGGGGGTTGGAAAGATAAAGGGCTGGAGAAGAAGGAATCTGATAGGAGAGGAGAGTTGGCCTAGAGAACAGGAAGGGGGAGGGGAGGTGATACACAGGTGAGAAGAGGTAAGAGGTCAGAGTGGAGATTAAAGAGGGGAGGGGGAGGGAAAAACTCCAATAAATCAGAGATGAAAAAGAGGTGAGAAATG
Organism: Mobula birostris; assembly: GCF_030028105.1. Classification (NCBI taxonomy): domain Eukaryota; kingdom Metazoa; phylum Chordata; class Chondrichthyes; order Myliobatiformes; family Myliobatidae; genus Mobula; species Mobula birostris. The sequence continues at coordinate 11,486,550 of NC_092393.1, read as the reverse complement.
AATATAAAATTGTTACTATATTACCACTCATTTTATCCTGTTGTGTTTTAAATTGTAACCTGAAGCCCCTTGAATGAAATATTTAAATTGCTTTTCTATAAAAATAGCTAACAGTTTCAGGACCAGAAACATGCGGAATACATTTTTCTTCATAGATGCTGCCTGACATGCTGAGTCATTTCATCCTTTTTTGTGTGTTGCTCAAGATTTCCAGCATCTGCAGAATTTCTTGTGTCACATATTTAGCAAACACTTGTTCAAAATTCATTTCCATGAAAGCATGGCTAACTCAAATAGAGTTGCATCTTCACTGAACAGGTGAGATCTACTTTGTCTGCTTAAAGGGTGCAAGCCTGGAAGAGTTATGATGTTGTACAACATGGAAACTGGCCCTTTGGCCAAACTGGTGCAGGTGAAGATTCCCATCTAAGCTGGACACCTTTGCCTGTATTTTAAAGTTCCAAAGTTCAAGTTCAAAATACATTCATTATCAAAGTATGTACAACTCTGAGATTTGTCTTCTCCAGACAGCCACGAAACAAAGAAAACCATGGAAGATGTTCAAAGAAAAACATCAACCCCTCCCCCCATGTATACAAAAAAACTATCTGTGCAAACAGCAACAAGAACATTAACCCCCTCCCCACACACAAAAGACTAATTATACAAACAGTAACAAGAACATCAACCTCCCCCATGCAAAAAAATGAACTGCGCAAACAGCAATAAGAACATCAACCTCCTTCCCACGCACAAAAAGTTACCCGTGCAAACCGTAACAAGAACATCAACCCATTCCCCACGTACAAAAAACGAAATTGCACAAACGGCAACAAGAACATCAACCCCCTCCCGACGCACGAAAAAACAAATTACGCAAATGGCAACAAGAACATCAACCTCCCCCCCACACACATCTTTCTTCCACCATCTCTCCGAAAACTTCAACTCCCATACCAACTGAGAAGCTGTCAATCTCTTCCTTAAATATACCAATGACTTAGCCTCCACAGCCCTCTGAGGCAATGAATTCCACAGATTCTTCACTCTCTGGTTGACAAAATTCCTCATCACCTCAGTCCCTTTACTGGGGCTGGGCCCTCAGAGCCTTTTAAATGTTGTTAATGGCTGCATCACTGTCTGGTATAGAGGGACTACTGCACAGGACCGAAAGAAGCTGCAGAAGGTTGTAAATCAAGTCAGCTCCATCTTGGGTACTAGCCTACAAAGTACCCAGGACATCTTCAAGGAGCGGTGTCTCAGAAGGTCCATTATTAAGGACCTCCAGTACCCAGGGCCTGCCCTTTTCTCACCAGGCAGTGATTCAGGAACAGCTTCTTCCCCTCTGCCATCCGATTCCTAAATGGACATTGAAGCTACCTCACTTCTTTTGAATATACAGTATTTCTATTTTTGCATATTTTAAAAAAATCTATTCAATATACATAATTGATTTACTTGTTTAGTTATTATTATTATTTTATTATTATTATTATTATTTTTCTTTGCTAGATTATGTGTTGTATTGGACTACTACAGCTAAGTTAACAAATTTCACGTCACATGCCGATGATAATAAACCTGAATCTGATTCTGACTTGATGAGCCAAATGGTCTAATTCTGCTCCTACGTCATTTCCTCTGGCAGGCCATTCCTCTACTAACTGCCCTCTGGATGAACAAGTTTCCATGAGTTCCTATTAAATCTCCCTTTTCATCTTAAACCTACACCCTCTAGTTCTTCATTCCTTAATGCTTGGTTAAAGACTGTGCACCTTCACTCTACCAATGCTCCTCATGGTTTTGTATAAACAAAGACATTGATACTCACATGTGTAGATGCTCAGATCTGGAACAACAAACACTGGAGGAACTTAACAGGTTACTCAGCATTTGTGGTAGGAAGTTGACAGTTGACGTTTCATATTGAGACCTTTTATCTGGACTGAAATAACTTTTGATCATGTCATACGAAGCATGGAACCCTTTGTGGGAAGTCCTCTGTAAGAGTTTCACCTAACCCAGGCTTCTGATAATCCCACCCACCCTCACCATGGCCTTTGACATCCTCACCTGGTTCCACACACCCCACCAAACTGACCATTGATGCTCTAACACATCCCCCTAATATCTGGGGTCCCCAATGTCCCCTCACACACCAGGTGACCTGTCCTGGCCCTTTGGGTATCAATACCCTCCTGAAGATCTGATCCTCTCAAGCACAGACACCCAGGCCTCTCTCAGACACCACAGAAACCATTATACACAATGAATGGTGGTACATGACACCTCCAAGGCAAGTCAAGTTCATTGTCATGCATGAAAGAATTGTCATTGTCATTGCAAAGAATGGTGAGGTACAGATGTAATGAAAAACTTGCAGTGCTATCAGAGTAACATAGGTACAGACAACACACATAATATCAAATAAATATATCCAGTATATTACTGCATATATTACACACAAAATAGAGAAGAGTTTGAAAGACTGTATGATATAAGATACTAGTGCAAAATAAAATGCACAATCAAAGACAAGCCCTCCAATCCAGGCTACACCATTGAGAACACAAAAGAAAACAGCAGATATTGGAACCTGGAGCAACACACAGTGCTAGAGGAACTCAATGTGTTAGGCAACATCTACGGAGGGAAATGGACAGGTAATATTTTGGATCAAGACCCTTTTGGATCTGGGACTGAGTGGTGTCTCAGAAAGGCATTATTAAGGACCTCCAGCACCCAGGGCATGCCCTTTTCTCACTGTTACCATCAAGTAGGAGGTACAGAAGCCTGAAGCTTGTGATTCAGGAACAGCTTCGTCCCCTCTGCCATCCAATTCCTAAATGGACTTTGAAGCTTTGGACTCTACCTCACTATTTGTTAATGTACAGTATTTCTGTTTTTGCACATTTTGAAATAACCCATTCAATATACATAATTGATTTACTTGTTTATTTATTATTTTTTTCTCTCTCTGCTATATTATGTATTGCATTGAACTGCTGCTGCTAAGTTAACACAAATTTCACATCACATGCCGGTGATAATAAACCTGATTCTGATTCTGATCTTTATCTAGTCTGAAAGAGGTGAGGGGAGATAGTCAGTATAAAGACGTAGAGTGAAGGGGTGGAGAAAGATGATGAAGTATTTTGAGAGGTTGAAGCATAGCAACTGCTGCCTGAGAAACAACTTGGATCCACTCCAATTTGCCTACTGGAGCAACAAGTCCACAGCAAATGGTATCTCGTTGGCTCTTCACTCAACTGTGAAACATCTGGACAGCAAAGATACATACATTATGATGCTCTTTATCCACTAGAGCTCAGCATTCAATACCATCACCCCCTCAAAACTAATTAATAAGCTTTAACATTTTTGCCTCAATACCTCCTTGTGCAATTGGATCCTTGATTTCCTCACTTGCAGGCCCCAGTCAGCTCAGATTGACAACATCTTTCCACAACCTCCATCAGCATAGATCTACCACAAGGTTGTGTGCTTAGCCCCCTGCTCTACTCGCTTTACACATGATTGTGTGGCTAGGCACAGCTCCAATGCTATGTTCAAGTTTGCTGATGACACCACTGTCATTGGCCGAACCAAAGGTGGTAATGAATCAGCATATAGGAGGAAGATTGAAAATCTGGCTGAGAGGTGCCACAACAACCTCTTGCTCAATGTCAGCAAGACCAAGGAGCTGGTTATAGACTTCAGGATGAGGAAACCAGAGGTCCATGAGCCAGTGCTCGTCAGAGAATCTGAGGTGGAGAGGGTAGCAACTTTAAATTTCTTGGTGTTATCATTTCAGAGGACCTGTCCTGGGCCCAGTACTTAAGTGCAATTAAGAAGAAAGCACAGCGGTGTCTTTACCTACATAGGAGTTTGCAAAGATTCAGTCTGACATCTAAAACATTGACAAATGTTTATAGATGTGCAGTGGAGAGTATATTCTCCACTGGCTGCATCACAGCCAGGTGTGGAAATACCATTGATGGAAAAATCCTACAAAAAGTAGTGGATAAAACCCAGTCCATTGTGGGTAAAGCCCTCACCACCATTGAGCACGTCTACACAAAGTGTTGTCACAGGAAAGCAGCTTCCATCGTCAGGGACCTCACCACCCAGGTCAAGCTCTCTTCTTGCACCTACCATCAGGAAGGTGGTATTGGAGTCGCAGGTCAGGAATTGAACCAAAGGAGGTAACTTCACTCACCCCTTCATTGAAAGATTCCCACTTTTCAAGGACTGCCTCACTTTCGAGGACTCTTGATCACATGTTCTCGATATTTATTGCTTATTTTTAATATTATTTCTTTCTTTTCCTATTTGCACAGATTGTTGACCTTTTGCACAGTGGTTGAACACCATAGTTGGTGTGGTCTTTCATTGATTTTATTATGGTTACTATTCTATTATCAATTTATTGAGTATGCTCACAAGAAAATGAATCTCAGGATTGTATATGGTGGCATATATTGTATGTTTGATAATAAATTTACTTTGAACTTTTCAACTTTGAAGGGGTGGCAGGTGATAGGTGATCCAGGTGAGGAGGGGTGAGGACAGCTTGAGGAAGGGAGTGGAAATGGCAACAGAAGCTAGTAAGTGAAAGGTAGTGGCAACAAAAGGACTGTCGATAATGTAATTTGATAGGGAAGGTAGTCTATGGGGTGGTGGTGTGGTGGGGAGGGGGCCCAGTGAGAGGTGCATGTGGGTGATGGGCAGGTAGAGAAGGTGAAGAAAGGGAAAGAGGGGAAATGGAAAGAAAGGGTTGTGGTGGGTGCTGGGGTGTGTAGATCAAGAGGATAGTGTAGGTTGTAGTCTCAGCCAGGCAAATAGTAATTAACTTAGTACTTGACAGTTAACCTACAATTCATTCAATAAATCAGAAGGATTATAACAAATCAGTGCAGCAAGCTCTGGTGTGACCATTGAATTGTTTTGTTTAAGCTATTGTCACAATGGGGTGCTGGAAACAGACCCAAATGCAAGACACAGACACTGAAGTACAAGGAACAGGACTTGACTAGAGTAGGGACTTGACAGGATTCAGGCAAGGGGCAGGGACAAGAACACAGAGTAGGGCTAGGGAAAGCGGGACCAGGACAAGGAACCATGGACTAGAAGACAAGGCTTGGACTCTGAGCCCGAGACTGGACAAGGACCCAGAAACTGGGTCTTACCTTGGGCTCGGACCCCAGAACCAGGCAAGGACATGACATGGCTTCAGGACAAGACATGGCTGGGGTCTAGAGGCCTGAGCTTGGAGACAAGACAAAGCTCGGACTCCGAGCCCGAGACTGGACAAGGACCCAAAACCTAGGGCTTGCCTCAGGCTCGGACCCCAGAACCAGGCAAGGACATGACATGGCTTGAGGCTGGGGTCTTGGGTCTCGAGCTTGGCTTGGGATCCTCGAGGCTTGGGGTCTTGGGTCTTGAGCTTGGCTGCAGGCTGGGGTCTTGGGTCTTGAGCTTGCTTGGGATCCTCAAGGCTTGGGTTCCTGGAGCTTGGCTTGGGATCCTTGAGGCTTGGGGTCTTGGGTCTTGAGCTTGGCTTGGGATCCTCAAGGCTTGGGGTCTTGGGTCTTGAGCTTGGCTTGGGATCCTTGAGGCTTGGGATCTTTGTCTTGAAATGTGGAGGCTGATAACTCGGAGACTGGAGCTGAGAGACAGACTGGGAACTGAACATCAACATAGAGCCAGGACTTATCCTTCGACAAGCCAGGCTCATCTTTAACACAACACAAACGTGAGACAGGACAGAACATAGACATAGAGCCGGGACTTATCCTAAGACAAGCCGGGACTCAACTTCATCTCCACATCAAGGTGGGACAGATCTCTCCATCAGGTAACGGCAGAACGGCCGGACTTACCCAACAGAGGCATGGACAAGACAAGACAGGTCCCCCCGCAGGACAACAGCAAAACGGCCTGGTTTACCCCCTGGAGGCGAGGACAAGACAAGACACTTTGGCACATCTGAGCTACTGAAGAATTCTCTTTCTAAATACAGATCTCTCTTTTGTCATACCAGTTGAAATAACTACAAGTTTCTCAGGGATACCAAATGGTTGCAAAGACCATTTGTATCCCCCATGGCACACACAGTACAAGGCCAGTTTTACCCAATGAAGCTATTGTCACATTCGCATCAATGCTCTACAAATTTCCCCTACAGTCTCTTTTGTCTCAGTGGGAAACATGCAGATAATGAGATCCTAAGTACCTGAAGCCTTTGTCCTTCTTGGTCACAGGTTTGGGAGTTGCTATTGGGCCGGCCTAGGTGAGTAACTGCAGTACATTTTGTATGTATCACGGTCTTCAGCCACGGTAAGAGGAATGGGAATTTGGGCATCTGGATGAGGTATCAATTAAGCAGACTTCTTTGTCCTAGATGCTGTTGAGGGTTTTTGGATGTTATTAGAGATGCCTCATCGAAACAAGTTTTGTGTAGTCAGTAGTACAGCAGGCAGTGAAAAGGTTTTCTTGACTATGTTGTGGTACCAGCCATTCTTAATAAGTTGGGAGTTAACTGCCTGCAGTAAAGGAAGAGCTATTGTGAAAACTACTTCTGCAATTTGCCTTGCCAAGCTGCAATACTGAAGTGCCTGCAGACATGTCCTTTTCAGGGATGTTATGGACAAAAACAAAACATTAAATCTAACAAAAGGCAAAGAAGGAGCTGCATAATTAATGCCTGCAGTGTAACACTAATCCAGAAAATTATAATGCATAACTGAAAATGAATAAGAGCCCTCAAATTTGCACATTGTCAATCAAGAAAAACAAAATAGCATTTTAAACATAAGTACGTTCATACATACTAATGATGGACAAATTGCTTAAGCATATGTTTCATATTTAATACTACATGTTATTCCTGAGACATGGAATAATGAATCCATCTGCTTTCAGTTCAATGGTCACTGATAAAGATGACAGTGATACCACCTGCATCAACACTCACTGATTTCATGATGGTCACTACTTTTATAAAGAGCCTTGTACTCAAGGAATGCTGTCAGTCAACGCTATTCTTCCTCTCCGGCTGGTGTTTTCTTACCGTAGGATGGAAAAAGAAAGCCTGTGAATTTCACACTGACCCCTAGGGTGTCCAAAGACAGCTCACACACAAATAATGTAATGGAAGGTCGGGGGCCAGAGAAAGAATGGATCTCTCTAATAACCAAAGCAGTAACCAACTGATAGTTTCAGACCATGTCAGTACTACATGTCTGAATGATTGGCATCCTGTCATGCTCATCTCAATAATAAGCAAATGCTTTGAGAGGCTGGCCTAGGACTACATCTGCAGCATGCTATCACCCACACTGGACCCCCCCTACAATTCGCCTACTGACACAACTGATCGAAAGATGACACAATAGCCACAGCTCTACACTCCGTCCTTAAACATCTGGAGAAGAGGGATGTTTATCTGAGAATGCTGTTCTTGGACTATAGTTCAGCATTCACACCATAATTCCCTCCAGGCTTGACAAGAAGCTCAGAGACTTCGGCCTTCACCCTGCCTTGTGCAGCTGGATCCTGGACTTCCTGTCAGATCGCTGGCAGGTAGTAAGAGTGAGCTCCCTCACCTCTGCCCATCTGACTCTCAACACAGGTGCCCCCCAGGGCTGTGTCCTAAGCCCCTTCCTTCACTCTCTGTATACCCATGACTGTGTCACCATCCACAGCTAATTAAATTTGCTGATGACACTACACTGATTGGCCAGATCTCAAATAATAATGAGGCAGCCTACAGAGAAGTCACCACCCTGACACAGTGGTGCCAAGAAAACAATCTCTCCCTCAATGTCATAAAAACAAAGGTGCTGGTTATGGACTACAGGAGGAATGGAGACAGGCTGGCCCTATTGTCATCAATGGTTCTGGGACTGAGAGGGTGAACAGCTTTAAGTTCCTCGGCATAAACATCACCGAGGATCTCACGTGGTCTGTACATACTGGCTGTATGGTACCATCTTCACCTCAGATGGTTGAAGAAGTTTAGTGTATGCCCTCAAATTCTAAGAACATCCTATAGGGGCATGATTAAGAGCATCCTGACTGCCTGCATCACTGCCCAGTATGGGAATTGTACCTCCCTTAATTGCAGGGCTCTGCAGAGAGTGGTGAAGACAGCCCAGTGCATCCATAGAAGTGAACTTCCCACTATGCAGGACATTTACAAAGACAAGTGTGTAAAAAGGGCCCGAATGATCATTGGGGACCTGAGTCACCCCCAACCACAAACTGTTCCAGCTGCTACCTTCCAGGAAACGGTACCGCAGCATTAAAGCCGGGGCCAACAGGCTCCAGGACAGCTTCTTCCACCAGACCATCAGACTGATTGAATCATGCTGACAGAACTGTATTTCTATGTTATATTGACTATCCTGTTGTACGTACTGTTTATTATAAATTACTATAAATTGCATATTGCACATTCAGACGGAGACGTAATGTAAAGATTTTTACTCCTCGTGTTTATGAAGGATGTAAGTAATAAAGTCAATTGAATCCAAAACGAAGAGGTATTTAATGTTACAGAATACACAAGCCAGATGAGATCTATCCCAGGATGGCAGGGGAAATAAGGGAAGAGATAACTGGAGCCCTGAAGGATATTTCAGCACCTTTATTAACTACAAACGTTTGTAGATATGAGTACTAAAAGACAGGAAGATAATTAATGTTGTTCATTTAGTTAAGAACGCAGCTGAGGATAAGCTAGGTAACTACAGGCTGGTGAATCTTACATCAGTGTTCGGGAAATTAATGGATAAAATTCTAAGGGATAGGATTTTGTATATTTGGAAAGATAAGGGCTGATCAGGAACTGATCATAGCTTTGTGTGGGGTAAGTTCTGTCTCATGAATCTGAGTTCTTTTGAAGAAGTAACCAAAAAAATTGACAGAGACAGGGCAGTAGATATTGCTTATATGGAAGGTATAATGAACAGGAGAAAATCTGCAGATGCTGGAAATTCAAAGCAATACACACACAATGCTGGAGGAACTCAGCAGGCCAGGCCGCATCTATGGAAAAGAATAAACAGCCAAAGTTTTGGGCTGAGACAATAGACAATAGGTGCAGGAGTAGGCCATTCAGCCCTTCGAGCCAGCACCGCCATTCACTGCGATCATGGCTGATCATCCACAATCAGTACCCTGTTCCTACCTTCTCCCCATATCCTTTGACTCCACTATTTTTAAGAGCTCTGTCTAACTCTTTCTTGAAAGAATCCAGAGAATTGGCCTGCACTGTCTCCTGAGGCAGAGCATTCCACAGATCCACAACCTTCTGTGTGAAAAAGTTTCTCCTCAACTCCGTTCTAAATGGTCTACCCCTTATTCTTAAATTGTGGCCTGTGGTTCTGAACTCCCCCAACATCGGAAACATGTTTCCTGCCTCTAGCGTGTCCAATCGCTTAATGATCTTATATGTTTCAATCAGATCCCCCCCTCATCCTTCTAAATTCCAGTGTATACAAGCCCAGTCACTCCAATCTTTCAACATATGACATTCCCGCCATCCCTGGAATTAACCCAGTGAACCTACGCTGCAGTCCCTCCACAGCAAGAATATCCTTCCTCAAATTTGGGGACCAAAACTGCACACAATACTCCAGGTGGGGTCTCACCAGGGCCTTGTGCAACTGCAGATGGACCTCTTTGTCCTATGCTCAACTCCCCTTGTTACAAAGGCCAATATGCCATTAGCTTTCTTCACTGCTTGCTGTACCTGTATGCTTACTTTCAGTGACTGTTGAACAAGGACACCCAAATCTCGTTGTACTTTCCCTTTTCCTAATTTGACACCATTCAGATAGTAATCTGCCTCCCTGTTCTTGCATCAAAGTGGATAACCTCACATTTATCCACATTAAACTGCATCTGCCATGCATCTGCCCACTCACCCAACCTGTCCAAGTCGTCCTGCATTCTCATAACATCCTCCTCACATTTCACACTGTCACCCAGCTTTGTGTCATCTGCAAATTTGCTAATGTTACATTTAATCCCTTCATCTAAATCATTAATGTATATTGTATCAATGGTCAAAGAACACTGAGGTTGTCTACCAGGAGGGTCAGAGCCATCTCTATTTCCTGAGGAGATTGAGGTCCTTTAACATCTGCTGGACGATGCTGAGGATGTTCTATGAGTCTGTGATGGCCAGTGCTATCATGTTTGCTGTTGTGTGCTGGGGCAGCAGGCTCAGGGTAGCAGACACCAACAGAATCAACAAACTCATCTGTAGGGCCAGTGATGTTGTGGGGATGGAACTGGACTCTCTCACGATGGTGTCTGAAAAGAGGCTGCTGTCTAAGTTGCATGCCATCTTGGTTAATGTTTCCCATCCACTACATAATGTACTGGGTGGGCACAGGAGTGCATTCAGCCAGAGACTCATTCCACCGAGATGCTGCACAGAGTGTCATAAGAAGTCATTCCTGCCTGTGGCCATCAAACTTTACAACTCCTCCCTTGGAGGGTCAGACACCCTGAGCCAATAGGCTGGTCCTGCACTTATTTCATAATTTACTGGCATAATTTACATACTACTATTTAACTATTTATAGTTCTATTACTATTTATTATTTATGGTGCAACTGTAATGAAAACTAATTTCCCCCGGGATCAATAAATAGCTGCAGTCCCAGCACCGAGCCTTGCGGTACCCCACTGGTCACTGCCTGCCATTCTGAAAAGGACCTGTTAATCCCTACTCTTTGTTTCCTGTCTGCCAACTAATTTTCTATCCATGTCAGTACCCTACCCCCAATACCATGTGCTCTAATTTTGCCCACTAACCTCCTATGTGGGTCCTTATCACAGGCTTTCTGAAAGTCCAGGTACACTACATCCACTGGCTTTCCCATGTCCATTTTCTTAGTTACATCCTCAAAAAATTCTAGAAGATTAGTCAAACATGATTTCCCCTTCGTAAATCCATGCTGACTCGGTCCTATCCTGCTACTGCTATCCAAATATTCCACTATTTCATCTTTTATAATTCACTCCAGCATCTTTCCCACCACTGATGTCAGACTAACTGGTCTATAATTGTCTGTTTTCTCTCTCCTTCCTTTCTTAAAAAGTGGGATAACATTAGCTACTCTCCCAAATGCAGGAACTGATCCTGAATCTATAGAACATTGGAAAATGATTGCCAATGCGTCCACGATTTCTAAAGCCACCTCCTTAAGTACCCTGGAATGCAGACCATCAGGCCCTGGGGATTTATCAGCCTTCATTCCCATCAGTTTACCCAACACCATTTTCTGCCTAATGCAAATTTCCTTCAGTTTCTCCATTACCCTAGGCCCTCTGGCCACTATTACATCTGGAAGATTGTTTGTGTCTTCCCTAGTGAAGACAGATCCAAAGTACCTGTTCAGCTTGTCTGCCATTTCCTTGTTCCCCATAATAATTTCACTCATTTCTGTCTTCAAGGGACCAACTTTGGTCTTAACTAATTTTTTCCTCTTCACATACCTAAAGAAGCTTTTACTATCCTCCGTTATATTCTTGGCTAGCTTACTTTCATACCTCATCTTTTCCCCCCCGTATTGCCTTTTTTAGTTATCTTCTGTTGCTCCTTAAAAGTCTCCCAATCCTCTGGCTTCCCACTCGTCCTTGCTATGTTATAGTTCCTCTCTTTTATTTTTATACTGTCCATTACTTCCCTTGTCATCCACGGTCACCCCTTACTCCCCTTAGAATCTTTCTTCCTCTTTGGAATGAACTGATCCTGCACCTTCTGTATTATTCCCAGAAATACCTGCCATTGTTGTTCCACTGTCATCCCTGATAAGGTATCTTTCCAGTCAACTTTGGCCAGCTCCTCCCTCGTGTTCAACCGTAATACTGACACTTCTGATCTTCCCTTCTCCTGATGAAGGGCCCAACATATCAACCGTTCACTCTTTTCCATAGATGCTGCCTGGCCTGCTGAGTTCCTCCAGCACTGTATGTGTGTTGCATTTGACAAGGTATGGTAGCATGGCAGGCTAGTCCAGAGGGTTAAGGCACGTGGGATCTGAGGCAAGCTGACTAATTGGATCATAAATTTTCATGGTGATAGGAGCAGAGGGTGATTGTAGAAGGATGCCTTGTAATTGGAAGTCTGTGAATACTAGGTTAATGGACATATCAATGCTGCAACCTTTGTTGTTTGTGCTATAGATCAGCAACTTGGATGCAGGTGTAGAAGCTAGCTGCCCCACTCTTATTCCTAACTTCTAACCATACCAGCCATTGGACAGTCTCCAGGATATCCTTTCACTAAATACTGCCATTAGGTTCTCCCTTATCAACATTGCGGCCCCCCCCACTTTCATGTTCCCCTCTGTCACGTCTGAAGCTTCTATATCCCAGAACATTAAACTGCCAGCCTTGTCCTTTCCTCAAACATGTTTTACTGATTGCAATTACATTGTAATTCCAAGTGATAATCCATGCTCTAAAATCACCTGCTTTACTGAGGCTCTTTGGATTAGAGCATATGCAGCTGAGCCTGCCAGCCAGCCATTGCTCCCAAGACTACCTCTGCCTGCTCTGCTCAAAGCACTCGTTTGATTTATTTGCTGCATTTTTCTCTTCCCCTGCTGCACTGTTACTAGGATTCCCATTGCCCTGCCTAGTTAGTTTAAAGCTTCACAGGTAATGTAAGCAAATCTCCCTGCAAGGACATTGATTCTCCCTACAGTTTAGATACAACCTAGTCATAGAGTACTACAGCACAGAAATAGGACCTTCAGCCCACCTAACCTGTGCCAAACTATTGTCCTGCACCTGAACCTCAGACCTGCATACCACTCCCATCCATGTACCTAACCAAATTTCTCTTAAATGATAAAAATCAAACCCACATCTACCAGTTCCTCTGACAGCTCATTCCACATTCTCAGCACCCTCTGAGTGAAGAAGGTCCCTCTTAAACCTTTCACCTTTCAATCTTAACCCATGACCTTCAGAACTCGTCTCACCAATCCTCGGTGAAAAAGTCTTGCTTGCATTTACCCAATCCATCCCCCTCATAATTTAGTATACTTCTATTGATTATTTCCTCATTCTCCTACACTCTAGGGAATAAAATCCTAACACATTCAACCTTTCCCTATAACTCAGGTCTTCAAGTTGTGACAGTATCCTTGTAAATTTTCTCTGTACTCTTTCAATCTTGTTGACATCTTTCCTATACTTAGATGATCAGAACTGGACATAATACTCCAAATTAGGCCTCACCAATGTCTTATACAACTTCAATAGAACAGCTCAACTCCTGTACTTAGAACATTCATTAATGAAGTCCAAAGTGCCAAAAGCTCTCTTTATGACCCTATCTACTGTGATGCCACTTTCAAGAAATTATGGATCTACATTCCCCGATCCCTCTGTTCTATCACGCTCTGCAGTGCCCTACCACTCTCTGTTTAAGCGCTACCCTGATTGGTCCTCCCAAAGTGCAATATCTCACACTTGTTAGCATCAAATCCCATCTGCCATTTGTCAGATCCCACTGCAACCTTCAAAAGCCTTCCTCACTGTCCACTGCACCCACAATCTTGGTGCGATCTGCCAATTTGGTGATCCAATTTACCACATTATCATCTAGATCATTGATATAGAATACAACTGACAATGAACGCAGCACCAATCCCTCCAGCACACCACTGGTCACAGGCCTCCTACCACTCTCTGGCTTCTGTCACAAAGCCAATGTCTAACCCAATTTACTACCTCATCCTGAAAACCAAGTGACTGAACCTTCTTGACCAACCTCACATGCAGGACCTTGTCAAAATCCTTGCTGAAGTCCATGTAGACAACACTCACTGCCTATCCTTCATCAGCTTCCCTGGTAAATTGCTCGAAAAACTCTATAGGATTGGTTAGACACGACCTACCATGAACAAAGCCATGTCTTTCCACCTCAGTCCATATCTATCCAAATACTTACATATCTAGTCCCTTAGAATACCTTCCAATAACTTTCCCGCTACTGATGTCAGGCTCACGGGCCTATAATTTCCTGGATGATTCTTGCAGCCTTTCTGAAACAATAGTAGGATATTAGCTATCCTCCAATCGCCCAGCACCTTACCCTTGGCTCAGAATGGTTTAAATACCTCTATATTTTCTGCACTAGCCTTCCACAAAGTCCAAGGGAGCACCTTCTCAGGCCTTGGGATTTACACACCCTGATAAGCCTCAAGACAGCAATCACCTCCTCCTCTGGGATCCACACACAGTCCATGACTCCACTGCTGTTTTGCTTTACCTTCTCTAGACTCTGTGTCTGTCTCCTCAGCAAACACAGATGCAAAAATATCTATTTAAGATCTTCCCCCATCTCTTTCAGCTCCACGCATAGATGACCTCTCTAATCTTCAAGAAGACCAATTTTGTCCCTTACTATCCCTTTACCCTTAATATATCTGTAAAAGCCCTTAGGTTTCTCATTCAGCTTGTCAGCTGAAGCAACCTCATACCTTCTTTTAGCCTTCTTTCTTTCTTAAGTGTTCTCTTGCTTTGATGTGATTGATGACTTCAACAACGTCACTCAATACGCTGTTAAGATCAGGTGACATTTTTCAGCTAGCCAGCATTTCCCTGTGTGTGACACAGTGTGCAGACTGGCATTCAGGAGCAACCTCTTTGACTCAGGTAGTAAAACCAGACTCATTAAGCCGTTCCAATAGCTGTGCTTTGATGCTCTCCACTATGTCATCGATTTTCCTTGAAACTGTGGTAGCTGAAAGAGAAATCTGTGCCAGCTTGTGAGCTGCAACTTCTCCCAACAGTTCACGGTACATGTCCTTGGCAGCAGGCAGAATCAATTCTTCACCAACAGTGAAAGGCTTCTTAGCCTTAGCAATATGGCTAGCCACTAAGTACGATGCTCTCAGAGCAGCAGCATTTGTGGAGGTGGTGGCTCTCAGCACCTGCATCTGTCTTGCTTGCTCATGTTTTTTCCACTCAAAAAACTCAGTGGGTTTGTCTTTAGCGCAGGGTGCTTGGAATCAAGGTGCCGAAGCAGATTTGAGGACTTCATTGCATCATTAGACAGCTTGTCTCCACATATCACACACAGGGGGCTTGGAGCGTGTGAGTCACCGGTCGCAATAAAGCCATATTTTATGTATGACTTGTCGTATTTTCTGTTGAAGGAAGCTTTCTTTTTTAATTAGTCTCGACCTCAGTTGTCTCTGAGTTATCATCATCGTTAGGCCTCTTTATGTCCCCTACCATCTCTTCCAAAGAAACTCTCAAGCAACATTTGTTTTTTACTCAGTAGTTGTAGGTTAATGACCAACTGATGTCTTCGCGTGTGTACCTCACCTGCGTTCAAGTTCAACAGTGTGTGTCAGGGAATGAGGAAAGGTGCAGTTGACCCATATTGTTTCCTCGTGGCCCGGCACCGGTCCACGGCCCAGCGGTTGGGGACCACTGTATTACAGTATGGGAGCCCCAATCAATATATGGAAATTTAAAGTCACATACTATCAAAATATTATGTTTCTTGCAAATCTCTCTACAAATTTGTTCCTCTAAATCCCACTGACTATTGAATGGTCTATAATATAATTCCATGAACACGATCATTCCTTTCTTATTCCTCTGTACACATATAACCTTAGTAGGTAAGCTCTCCAGTCTGTCCTGTCTCAGCACTGCCATGACATTGTCCTTGATTAGTAATGTTACCCCTCGTCCTTTAATCCCTCCCTCTCTATCATGTCTAAAACAATGAAATCCCAGAAAATTGAGCTGCCAGTCCTGTCCCTCCTGCAACCAAGTCTCACTAATGGCTACAATATCGCAATCCCACATGTGGATTCATGCTCTCAGCTCATTTGCCTTTCCTACAATACTCCTTGCATTGGAACAGACACAGCCCAGAACATTACTCCCGCCATGCTCAACCTTTCTAATCCTGTCTTTGTACGTAGGCTTAACAACATCTTTCCCCACAACCACTCCACTATCACCGTAGTGCCCCTGGCCTACGATTCCAGTTTAAGCTCCTGGTGCAGCACTGGCAAACCTTCCCACAAGGACATTAGTCTGATTCCTGTAAATTGTTCCCCCTGAACAAGTACCAACTTTCCTGGAAGAGAGCCCAACATTCAAAACGTCTGAAGCTTACCCTTCTGCACCATCCCCTTAGCCATGTGTTAAACTCTATTACATTCCTGTAAGTAAAAATCATTTTAAAAGTTGCTATGTCTTCTTTCCTGCTACACACACACACTGCCTGTTATACCACTAGCGGTTAGGGCAGCAATGGAGGGCCTCCATCTCTGTCTGTCCTTGGCCATCTTTTCTATTGTGCCCCAGGTGTCCTCATTTCTACCTCTACAGTATGGTGCTAAGTTTTCATGGGTCCCCTTCATTTTCTTTGCCCTTCAAGTATCCAATGAAGTACTTGGTCTTGGCTGTCTTCATCATGCCAGTAACTTTCTCTCAGTTTTCACCACTGTCAGCCATACAGGTCCTGGGTGGAGACTCAGGATACAGAAGGATTCTTCATTGCTGTTTCTGTAGCAATTTTTTTTATCTTTCAGAGTTGAACCTCCAAACCTCAAAGTCCGGTGGACCACTCTAAGTCTGGCCTCTACCCTTTGACCTGTTTGACATGGGTGGCCGTACCAAGAGCCAAAGCATAAAGCTTTGACACCAGTCAACATAGCTCTCTGGGTTATTGAGACACGCAAGCTTCAATCCAAGAGGACTGAGGTCCTCTTGAAGGTCTTTCCTGGTCCAACTCAGGGTCTTTGCTATGTATTTTCAAACAAATGAGATGACACATGTTCAAGGTCACTAAAACAGTTTAACAGAACCAGCACAAATTCAATACAGAAAGAAAAAAAACAAATCTTTACGGTAGCAGTACAGAAATCCGAATAATAATTATAACTAAGCAAGCAATCTGGGGGAGGCCACAGATCTGACAATTTCACATACAGCTTGTTTTCTCTCTCTATCTCTCTGTTTTTCTCTGACTCTCTCAGCGTACTGGTCCCAATCTCAGATCCAGCTGTGATCCAAGCTAAGACAAAACTCTCTCACCCCTGCACCAAGAAAGTGCCCATCTTGTACCCTTCAAAACCCCCTACACTGGTGCTTCTCCATGCATTTGGTACCTGCACCTGCACAATAACCTCACCTTCCCAGAAATACATGTTTTTCACCATTTTCCACTGTTATGGCTGTAGACTTGTACTCCCCTAACTTCCTCAAACCATTTCTGTGGTCTCCAGTACTTTCCAAACCAATTCCTCTCCAAGCTAACAGCACTTTGTCTTACAAACTTCCATTTTATTTTAGCATATATCAAGAAGGAATTAGATTTAACTTTTTTCCTTTTTCTGGCATCACTAGCATGTGGCATGGGTAGCAATCCTGAAATCACAAAATCACAACTCTATCCTTTAACTTAGCACCACAAAAACTTTAACTCCCTGAACTTATTTTGCAGGACCTCGTAACCCTTCCTCCCTGTGTTGTCGGTACCAACGCAGACCACGACCTCCGGCTGCTCACCCTCTCACTTAGTCTGAGATCACCCTGTCCCTGGCACCCAGGAACCTTCTGTCTGCTACCCTATCACGACAGCTCATCTCTTCTCCCGCTTCTCTTCTGAGCCAGAGCCAGACTTAGTGCCAGAGACTTGACTGCTGTGGCTTTCCTCTCCTTGATCATCTGTCTTTTACAGAAATGATCCCAAGTATTCTCATTCCTAAAGCTCTCCCCCCTGCACCAGATCTTTAGCCAGTCGTTCAACTGTCCTATCATCCTATCTCTACCTCACCAGAACCTGCACAGGGAATAATCCTGAGATAACAATCCTCGAGGTCCTACTTTATGGACTTCTGTCAAACTGCCTAAAGTCACTTTACAGGGTCTCATTCCTCTTTTATTGTCATTGATTCCTGTGTCATTGATATCAATGTGGTTCCTTAAGGTTGTTGTAACCAGGCTCCCTTTACCTATTAAACGCCCCCAGTGACGTGCATCTTAAATGTCCTCTGACAACCAAGTCCAGCTACTGGCCTTCATGCGTGGCTGAGCTACTAAGCCTGGCAGAACCACTTCTACTGACACAAGAGGCAGAAGTTGGTTTAGTGGCTCCTTAAAACCAGTCATTTCAAGCAGAAGGGGCTCATCAACCGTGGTTGGCAGCTCATCTAGGAGAAAGAAAATTCTGATCTCAAACCTCACTGCCTTGAGGCTATACACACTCATGGGGAAGACGTTGGGAGTAAACCCTGAGTGAAAAATCCGGAGCTGGAGTCCCTAAGGCAGTTGAGCTCCACGCTGACTGGCAACTCTTGCAATGCTGATGGTGCCAGACTGTATTGGTCTCTGCCCTTCCTTTGGATTCATCACCTGCGTGGAGGGGGGAGGCCTGCTGCAGCTTGTTCTCCATATCGAAGTGCCAGGAGGGAAATCAGTCAGGAGGGATGAATGGACAAGGGAGTCACATAGGGAGTAATCGCTGCGGAAAGCAGAAATTGGGGGGGATGGGGAGGAGAAAGATGTACTTGGTGGTAGGATTGCTTTGGAAGTTATAGAATTGTGGAGAATTATGTGCTGGATGCAGAGGCTGGTGTGGTAATCGTGCAAGGATCGGAAGATCAGACTACAGAACCTGCCGATACCAACGCCGGCAGGCATGGGTGTCCCCAGACCGCGATCCCTGCTGCTGACCTCAACGGCTCTAATGATCCAGAGCAGATTCAAAACCCAGACTCCACCACCATCAATGCGGGTTCCAACAACCTTGACCAACAGCACCTGCAGGACGTGTCTTCAAGGGCTGCCACTGGAACTCCTGTATCCCTTGTACCACCATCCCGTCTCTCTCAGGTCCCACAGCCAGACCTTGGGTCCTCAGAGACTCCACCATCCTCTCACTCCACCAACACTGGTCTGACACGATCAACCCTCTTCCCCTCTCTGATTCCGGCTCTCATCTGTGCTGGGTTTTCATCATTCTCTCTGACCTACACCTCTCTGAGGCAGAACATTCTGTCCTCTGTAAGGGCCTCACACTTGTTCGCCTGCGCCCACACCTCAGCAAGTTCCGTGTCCACCATGACACTGAGCTCTCCTTTCACTGCCTCTGTCTCTGTGTCTACTTCTTTGAAAAGGACTCCCCACCCCGCACCAATAACCCCTTCTTCCACCTTCAACCTTCCTCCTCTTTCTGGACACCCTGCCCTGGTCTTCTGCCTGCTCCGGACCTTTTCATTGCCAACTGCTGGTGGGACATCAGCCATCTCGACTTCACCCCCTCTCTCCAGTTCCGATACTCCTTCTGAACACTCTGCTCTCCACTCCCTCCATACACCATCAACTCTGGGGACCACCCATCCATTGTCACCAATCTCATAGGTCCCTCACCCTGCACCTCCTGTTTCTACCTCCTACCCGAGATCCACAAACACGCATACTTTTGACTCAGTTTTATCCCCCGGTTCAGTCTCTTCCTACCTATATCCATGACATTTCACATGCTCTGGATCTTTTCAATGGTTAAAAATTCCCTGTACCCGAGCATCTTATTTTCACTACGGATATCCAGTCCCAATATACCTCCATCCCCTACTAGAAAGGCCTCAAATCTCTCTGTTTTTTTTCAGGACACCAGACCCAACCAGTTCCCCTCCACCACCACTCTCCTCCACTTGTCCTCACTCTCAATAATTCCTCCTTAGGTTTCTCCCACTTCCTTCAGACAAAAGGTGTAGCCATGGGTGCTCGCCTGTTTGTCAGCTATATGGAACGTGGACCCCCGCACTGGGATCACTCGCCCACTTTTTCTACACTACATCGACAACTGCATTGGTGTTGCTTTCTGCACTCATGTGGAGCTCTTCGAATTCATCTACTTTGCCTCCAACTTCTACCCTACCCTCAAATTTCCTGATCCATTTCTGACACCTCTCTCCCCTTTCTCAATCTCTCTGTCTCTGTCTCTGGAGACAGCTTATCTACTGATGTCTATTGAGTGAGCTAGGGCTTTACTCTTTGGAGTGAAGAAGTATGAGAGATGACTTGACTGAACTGTATAAAATGAAAAGATGCATAGATCAAATGGACAGCCAGCACCTTTTATGCCCCAGGTAGAATTGACTAATATGAGAGGGCATAAGTTTAAGGTGATTGAAGGAGTATCAGAGGTAGATTCTTTTTTAAACACACAGATTGGACAGTGCAGTGCCAGGGGTGGTGGTAGAGGCAGATCTATTAGAGACATTTAAGAGACTCTTGGAGAGGCACATGGATGAAAGAAAAAAATGGAGGGTTGTGTGAGAAGAAATGGTCAGATTGATCTTGGAGTAAGTTAAAAAGTCGGCACAACATCGAGGGCCAAAGCCTGTACTGTGCTCTCCTGTTTTATGTTCTGTTTCTGACCTGAATCATTAGATGTTTCTCCTCCCACAGATGCAACCTGACCTGCAGAGCATTTCCAGCAATTCAGAACCAACATCACAGGCATATATCATAAAATTTGTTGTTTTGCAGCAGCAGTACATAATAATAAAACTATAAATTACAATAAGAAATATATATAAAAATTAAATAAGCAGTGCAAACAGAGAGAAAAAAGTGAGGTAGTGCACATGGATTCGTTTTCTATTCAGAAATCTGATGGAGGGGAAGAAATTGTTCCTGATACGTTGAGTGTGTGTCTTCAGACTCCTGCACCTCTTCCTTGTTGGTAGCAATGGGAAGAGGGTACGTCCTGGGTGATGGGGGTCCTTGATGATGAATGCCACCTTTTTGGGGCATCTCCTTTTGAAGGTGTCCTGAGCTGGCTGAGCTTAGAAAGTTCTGCAGCTTTTTCTGACCCTGTGCAGTGGTCCCTCCATACCAGATGGTGATGCAACTGGTTGGAATGCTTCCCAAGTTACACCTGTAGAAATTTGTGTCTTTGGCGACATACCAATTCTCTTCAAACTCCAAGTGAAATATAGCCATGCTGTGCCTTCTTTGTAATTGCATCGATATGTTTGGCCCAGGATAGCTCTTCAGCGATGTAGATATCCAGGAACTCGAAAACTTAGAATTGCTCACCCTTTCCACTACTGATACCTTGATGAAGACTGGTGTATGTTTCCTCAACTTCCCCTTCCTGAAGTCCACAATTAATTGGTTGTCTTACTGACGTTGACTCAATGTTATTGTTGCTACAGCACTCAACCAGCTGATCGATCCTGTATATCTCTTTGTCACTATCTGAAAATCTGTCAACAATATATGTATTATTGGCAAACTTATTAATGGTGTTTGAGCTGTGCCTAGCCACACAATCATGAGTGTAGTGAGAGCAGAGCAGTGGGTTAAGTATGCATCCTTGAGGTCCACCAGTGTTAATTGTCAGTGAGGAAGAGATGTTATTTCCAATCCGTAGAGACTGTGGTTTCTTGATGAGGAAGTTAAGGATTCATTTGCAGAGGGAGGTACAGAGGCCCAGTTTTGGAGTTTGTTGGTTAGAGCTGAGCTTATGATTGTGCTGTAATCAATGAACAGCATTCTGACATAGGTATTGCTGTTGTCCAGTTGATCCAAAGCCCATTGGAGAGCCAGTGAAGTTGCATCCGCTGTACTCCTATTGTGCCGATAAACAAATTGTTGCGGGTCCAGGACTTTGCTGAGGCAGGAGTTGATTCTGGCCATGACCAACCCTTCAAAGCACTTCATCCCAGTAGATGTGAGTGCAACTGGATGACAGTCATTGAGGCATCTCACCGTGCTCCTCTTGGGCACTGATATGATTGTTGTGCTTTTGAAGTAGGTGGTACCTCTGACTGCAGTAGTGAGACCGCAGATGTCCTCAAACACTCCCGCCAGTTGGTTGGCACAGGTTTTTAGTGTCTACCAGGTACACCATGAGGACCTGACACATTGCAAAGGTTCACCCCCTTGAAAGACATCTTGACATCGCCCTCCAAGACAGAGATCACAGGGTCACCAGATGCTGAGGGGATTTGCATATGTGTAGTTTTATTTTCCCTTTCAATGCATGCATCAAAGGCTTTGGGCTCATCTAGAAGTGGAGCATCACAGCCATTCATGATTTTAGGTTTCGCCATGTAGGAGGTAATGGCCTGCAAACCCAGCCAGAGCTAGGTCAAACTTTCCTTATCTGACCTGGAATAGATGGTTTGGGTACAGGTTTCCCCCGCCATCCGAAGGTAGAGCGTTCCTATGAAATGGTTCCTAAGCCAGAATGTCATAAAGCGAAGAAGCAATTACCATTTATTTATATGGGAAAATTTTGTGAGCGTTCGCAGACCCAAAAATAACCTACCAAATCATGCCAAATAACACATAAAACCTAAAATAACAGTAACATATAGTAAAAGCAAGAATGATATGGTAAATGCACAGCCTATATAAAGTAGAAATACTTTTCCACAATCATTTCCTGAACTGTTCTCTGTAGTGAAAATCTTACGCAAGCGCCGTCGGCAAAAACACGGCGCAAGTGCTCTCCAGTAACTTTTAAGCTATGAAGCTGCCAAATCATACCAAATTACACATAAAAATACATAGCTTATATAAAATAGAAATAATGTATGTACAGTGTAGTATCACTTAGGGGAAACGGGAAGACAGCGAGCACACTGATGGTGGTGTGTTAGGCTGTGTCATTGCAGGTTGGGGTGGTGCAGTGGTCCCCACCCTCCGGGCTGCAAACCGATACCAGTCTGCGAAGCATGCAGTGGTGCAGCCGTAGCCGGGAGGCATCCAGCACATCTCTAAGAAAAAAGCCGAAATAAACATGCTAATTAATTAGGTGCCGCCCAGCACGTAATTGTCGGCCCAGATCAGAGGTGATTGCTGATTGCATTGCCTCTGATCTGGGCCGACATTTACATGCCAGACGGCACCTAATTAATTAGCTTGTTTATTTCGGCTTTTTTCTTAAAGATGTGCTATGTGCCTCCCGGCTACCGCTGCATTCTCCACGAATCGGCATCTGTCCGCGGCCCAGGGTTTGGGGTGGTGGGACACTGGGGTGTCATCTGTTTCCATTAGGGCAGGCAGCTCATCTTTTCCTATGACTGCCCGCCTCGATGTCAAAGGTCGAGGTTCGTCATCTGCTGTGGCTGATGTGGAAGGCTTGCTTGACTGATTAGCCTAGCGCATTTTTCTATCATACAGTTCTTTGTAAGGACTCAAACCATCTTGCAAATATGCCCTAAACCAACGTACCCTTTCAAAATTAAAGTTGTACTTTATCATTACTCATTTGGTTTCAATTGTTATCCTTTCCTCTTCCAATTGCATCAGCTCTTCATCTATCAGTTCTTGGTCATGGGATGCCAAAACCTCTTCAACATCATCTTCGTCAACTTCCACAAGCCAAACTCACTTAGTCCTTACTTCGTTCATCACGATCAAAACGCTTATGTCTAGTTTTTCGCTAAGTATAACACCCTTACGAGCTCTTTTAGGCTTTTCCGATACTTTAGAACTCATCTTGCAAACGGCTGCTCACAGGCACGTGTTTAAGCAATGCCGGCGAGAATGCTGTTCCGAATCAGGGGGAGAGCGGCTACTTGGGGCGTGCGCTGCTTTTTTTTTGCCGCTGCTATTTTTTTGTGCGCTGCCTTTTATCGCGCGCTGCCTTTTTTTTCACGTGCTGTCTTTTCTCGTAACAGTGAAAACACCTTCTGTTAGCGAAAACAGGGAACTAATGTAAGTCTTTCGTAACAGTGAGGTTTCGTAAAGCGAACGTTTGAAAAGCCGGGGACACCTGTATTTATTTCCTGCCTATTTTGCATCTATTCTCTATCTACTTTGGCTGGTAAGTTTTCAACATCAGAACAGTACCAAAACTGGGAAATTCTGAACATGTAAGCTTAATCATTGGTACAAATAATATTAATATTTCATTGCATTAATCATTTGATATTACAACTGAAAAGGACAGAGATGTTGCTGCACCAGAAGGGTTAACTTGAGGAAGGGGACTGGGGGTGCCTGGTGAGGAAATGAGTGACTCATTATACCAAACATAATTATGCTGCATCAAACCTTCAATTAAATGGAGCTAATAATAATGTTTACTGAAATGTAGATGTGCTCTCAGGCACTCTATGTAAATAGCGTTTGGGATAATGATTGAACACTTAAAGTGTGGAAGTATGGAATCTGTACAATTATCACAGCATCTGCAAATGCAGCCTATTATCATGCCATATCTTACCCAGCACTTCCATTCATTAGAGGTTTAATTTGCTATTAATTTTTCAGTCAATAATTATTAACACTCAGTCTTAATTTTACATTCAAGAAAGCATTTTATATCAGTCAATAAATCCATATTACAAGTGCAGCATATTTTGTTGAGCTATAACTTCACAACAATACTTGTTGAGTTTTTTTATGTTGACTCATATAAACAAACGCCCTGAGCTACTCCAGCAAGGGTTGGAGAAGAGCTGGCAGAAGAAAGGACGTGAGAGGAGCTAGCTGATGTAACAAATTTTTGGTGCAATGGATATGCCTTCGAAAGGCTTGCTAAAAACGAGAAGGGGATTGGGGGTAAAAAAAAAAGGTTGAGCAAATATACTCGGCAGACAAGGTCCAAGTCTTCCGAAGGTCAGGAGGAATTTCATCTGCTAGCAAAAGATGTACAAGTGGAATAAAGGTAGGATAAGAATAGAAGGGTAGAGTAGTGAAGACTGAACTTACCGGAAGTGGAGTTTTGACGACCTATTGAGAATCCAAGGAGACAATTATAGCTCACAGTAAGTCTCACTGAAGGGTAGGGAAGGCTCTGGATTTAGAGGAAAATGGGACTATTTCAGACAGCCAACTTGGTCAGCAAAGGCTTGTTTCTCTGTTATATATTTCTACCACTTTGGATACTACGACTTTGGATTTCGGAAGTTTATGAGATGTTAGCTTGACCTACCTGTATACAAGTTCAAAGTAAATTTATTATCAAAGTACATAGATGTTAGCATGTACTATCTTGAGATTGATTTTCTTCCAGGCATTTACAGGAAAAAGGAAATACAGTAGAATTTCTCAAAAAGCTATACATGAAATGCGACAAACAATTGATGTGCAAGGGAAGACAAACAGCGCAAATTTAAAAAATATACTGAGAACAAGAGTTGTAAGTAGTCCTTGAAAGTGAGTCTGTAGGTCCTAGAATCAGTTCAGAGTTGTGGTGATTGAAGTTATCCATGATGGTTCAAGAGCCTCGTGGTTGTAGGGTAAATAACTGTTCCAGAACTTGGTGATGTGGAACTTCAGGCTTCTATACCTCCTGCCCGATGGTTATAGAAAGCAGAAGGTATGGCCTGGATGCTGGGAAACTTGATAATGGATGCTACTTTCTTAGGGCAGTGCTCCATGTAAATGTACTCAATGGCAGGGAGGGCTTTGCCAGTGATAGACTGGGCTGTATCCACCACTTTCTGCAGCTTTTTCACTTTCTGGGCATTGGTGTTTCTATGCCAGACTATGATGCAACTAGTTAGGATACTCTCCACTGTGCATCTATAAAGTTTGTTTAAGTTTGGGTGACATGCCAAATCTCTGTAAACTTTACCTTTGTAGTTTGGAGGATATAGGAGTTGAGAATGAACAGAAGTGGATGGATCCAATGACTAAGGTTGCTGTGCTGTGGGAACCTTCCCCCCTATGAATGCCTTCATTCAGGATTTTGGAGAGAAGAGGAAAAATTCTCCTCTTTCAGACGGAGATCCAACAGCAGAGGAATTCCATCTCCATCTCTCCTAATCCACCTGGATAAACCTTTAGCAGGGAATTGATGAACAAAAGTATTTGCGAGCTCTCGTGAAAAAGGCATGGGAATGAAAAGCATTAGATGGTTGGCTCAAAGAGCGACACTGACGCCGTAGACCAAATCGATTCCTTCAATATGTGAATTACTGAGTATTAGCATTGAGATATTCTGCACACCAAATGGCTGAATTTATTGATTATTGAGGATGAAATTTTTGTTGGCTTTTGATGGATATTTTTTGCAAGAGCAATTCTTCCCTCTTGGCTGCTTGCTTTAAAATCATTTTAAATATTCTAATTATAGGGAGGTTTAAGGATCAGAATAACAGGTAACACAGAATTATAACAGTTTAATGAGTTGAATGAATCTGTTAACATTGCCAGGCACAATCAGAGAATATGAAGAAGCATTTAGAAATAACTACGTACTGCATTATGCTCAATATTCAAAGTTGAAGGTAAATTTATTATCAAAGTACATATATGTCACCATATCTACCTTGAGATTCATTTTCTTGCAGGCATTCACAGTAGAACAGAGAAATACAATTTACTCAAGAAATACAAAATATCCCTGGGACCTTGAGAGAAGTTAATGTGGAAATAACAGAGGCACTGACAGAAATATTTCAAATGTCATTAGAAACGGGTATGGTGCCGGAGGATTGGCATATTGCTCATGTGGTTCCATTGTTTAAAAAGGGTTCTAAGAGTAAACCCAGCAATTATCAGCCTGTGAGTTTGACGTCAGTGGTGGGTTAATTGAGGGAAGGTATTCTTAGAGATGGTATATATAATTATCTGGATAGACAGGGTCTAATTAGGAACAGTCAACATGGATTTGTGCATGAAAGGTCATGTTTGACAAATTTTATTGAATTTTCTGGTGAGGTTACTAAGAAAGTTGATGAGGGTAAAGCGGTGGATGTTGTCTATATGGACTTCAGTAAGGCCTTTGACAAGGTTCCACAAGGAAGGTTAGTTAGGAAGGTTCAATCGTTAGGCATTAAAATTGAAGTAGTAAAATGGATTCAGCAGTGGCTAGATGGGAGACACCAGAGAGTAGTGGTGGATAACTGTGTGTCAGATTGGAGGACAGTGTGTAGCAGTGTGCCTCAGGGATCTGTACTGAGTCCAATGTTGTTTGTCATATATATTAATGATCTGGATGATGGGGTGGTTAATTGGATGAGTAGTATGCAGATGATACTAAGATAGGTGGAATTGTGGATAATGAAGTAGGTTTTCAAAGCTTGCAGAGAGATTTAGGCCAATTAGAAGAGTGGGCTGAGAGATGGCAGGTGGAGTTTAATGCTGGTAAATGTGAGGTGCTACATTTTGGTAGGACTAATCAAAATAGGACATACATGGTAAATGGTAGGGCATTGAAGAATGCTGTAGAACAGAGGGATCCAGGAATAATGGTGCATAGTTCCCTGAAGGTGGAATCTCATATGGATAGGGTGGTGAAGAAAGCTTTTGGTATGCTGGCCTTTATTAATCAGAGCATTGAATATAGGAGTTGGGATGTAATGTTGAAATTGTATAAGGCATTGGTAAGGCCAAATTTGGAGTATTGTGTACAGTTCTGGTCACCGAATTATAGGAGAGATGTCAATAAAATTGAGAGGGTACAGAGGAAGTTTACTAAAATGTTGCCTGGGTTTCATCTCTTAAGTTACAGAGAAAGGTTGAACAAGTTAGCTCTCTATTCTTTGGAACATAGGAGGTTGAGGGGGGACTTGATAGAGGTGTTTAAAATTATGAGGGGGATAGATAGAGTTGACGTGGATAGGCTTTTTCCATTGAGAATGGGGGAGATTCAAACAAGAGGACATGAGTTGAGAGTTAAAGGGCAAAAGTTTAGGGGTAACATGAGGGGGAACTTCTTTACTCAGAGAGTGGTAGCTGTGTGGAACGAACTTCCAGCAGAAGTGGTTGAGGCAGGTTCGATGTTGTTGTTTAAAGTTAAATTGGATAGATATAGGGACAGGAAAGGAATGGAGTGTTATTGGCTGAGTGCAGGTCGGTGGGACTAGGTGAGAGTAAGAGTTCAGCATGAACTAGAAGGGCCGAGATGGCCTGTTTCCGTGCTGTAATTGTTATATAGTTATATGATTATATGCAAAATGCAGACTGTGCAAATAAAAACAATGACACAGTTTGCTGTACTGGGGTTCCTCTATCAATGACACAATTTTATATACTGGGGGAAACTTCTTTTATCAATGACACAGTTTGCTGTACTGGGCGAACCTTCCTCTCCATCAATGCCTTCATTCAGGATTTTGGAGAGAAGAGTAAAGATTTCCTCTTTAAAACAGAGATCCAGTAGCATTGGTGTTTTCATACCAAGTTGTTAACCAACCAGTCAGGGTATTCTCCACTGAGTATCTATAGAAGCTTGCCAACATTTAGATGACATGCCAAATCTGTCCAAACTTCCAAGACAGTATAGATATTGTTTTGCCTTTTTTGTGATGATTATTCCATGCTGGTCCTATGTTAGATCCTCTGATATGATAATACTAAGGAATTTAACATTGCTGACCCACTCTACCTCCAATCCCCTAATCAGGGCTGGCTCATGGACCTCAGTTTTTTGTAGTCAATAATCAGCTCTTTGGATTTGCTGACATTGATTGAAAGGTTATTGTATAAATTTTCAATATTATTGAGATATTACCTAGTTAAATCTATATGGTCGCTTCATTGTTTGCAGGCTCTTTGCTGACACTGCCTACCTGTGGACTAGGTAGAAACTGTGCATTCTACAACAATCACTTACCATTCATTCTTCCTCAAAAAGCCTCATCATCTTTTTATCAGACATCACAATCCTCTATTCCACTGTCCTAGAGAAATGCTTCACTTCATTTTTACAGAGAGCTCCTTTAAATGCTCAGTTCCACACAGATTATTTATGCTCTCAACATGTTGTAGGAAAGAAATTGAGGTGGCTAATTTTAAGAGTGGAGTTTTAGTTACGGCCAAACTGCTTCAATGATTTCTGTGAATACAAGGAAACTTCTAAAGGAAAATCCAGGACTTTGCATTAATCACTGAAACCAGTGTCATGTAGTAGCCTCAAATTTTAGACCTGGCACATTCCTCTCCATGAAGTTTTCCAACGAGTTCTTAAATCACCATTAAAATTTTTAATTGTTATCGGCATCACTTGAATTAGCTACCTGTGGTGCTTTGTTCAAGAGTGTCTGATTTGAAAGATCTTAAATATAGTTGACAATAAAGTATCCACTGCTCTCTGAGATAGAAAATCCAGAAGAGTCTCTTTGAATCTATCTCCTCGAACTCACAATGCCAAATCACACCGTGGTGGCACAATAGCACAACACTTTACAGTACAGGCAAACAGGGTTCAATTCCCACCACTACCTGTAAGAAGTTTGTATGTTCTCCCCATGATCATGTGGGCTTTCTCTGGGTGCCCCAGTTTCTTCCCGGTTGGTAGGTTAAACGGTCATTGTAATGTAAAGGGGTTTCGTCTTTTATGTTACTGCGTAGGCTAATTAAAATGGCTTCTTTGTTATGTTATACTTGGGAATGCTTCTTTGTTATGTTAAACGCTGAGAAAGTTCTTGTGCTAGCAGCCTGTTTTGGGTTAGAGTGTGAGAAGAATATGTTATGAACCAATTGGGATAGTTGTTATGTTTTTGGTGTATTTGAAGATGTTGTATGTGCGGGGTTTTGGGGCAGAAGGTGGGAGAGAGAGAGAGACAGAGGATGGACCAGGTGTTGTGAGTCCACTAACGGGGTCAGACCCCGAGCGGGGCATTCGGCGAGAAGTGGGGACGGAGACGGACTCGTGTTTAGCATTTGGTCGACCACCGTTGTTGGTCCCAGGCCGGTCAAGGTGGGCCGAGGGGTCACAGGGTGAAGAAGAAGGGTCCTGAGCTCCAACTGTTTGTGCACAAAGAGATTGAACTTTGATAAGTGTGGCGCTTTTTATTTTCCTTTTATATTTTATTCTCCATTAATTATATAGTTCCAGTAATATCTATAAACTGTAAAACATTTAATCGTATCTGGTGTATTGTCTGTTATTTGGGTGGGGTGGGGTACATCACACAGCACCCACACAAACTAATTACCCAGTTTGGCAGGGCCGAGGGCTGTTTCCCTAGACGACAGCAAGCCAAGCAACCCTGAGGCTGGCCAGGGGGGCTACAGTAAAATGCCCCACAATTAGGCTAAGATTAAATTGGTGGTTGCTGGGTACAATGGCTCGAAGGGTCAGAAGGGACCATTCTGTGCTTTATCTCAAAGAATAAATGAAACTCATGATCAATTTTTCCCTTCAGAGTCTACCTGCAGTGGAAGAGAATAATCCCCAAGACAACTGGACAATCCACTAAGGTTTGATGTTCTGGCCATTCAGTTTCTGCACAATGCTTAGACCTCCAGTGTCCTGATCCTTCCCAAGTTATGACAGGATTCTGTTCTTGTGAGCTGTTCATAACCTGAACAGTTCACGGGTGGGAAATATAACTGCAGACTGTACCCGGTAGATGATGACTGCAGCCCCACAGCAGCAAGCAAACCCATCCCACCGATCTCTCAAACATTCGCTCGCAGTACAGACTATACATACATTGAGAGTTTGTAACCTGGGGAAAACCTGTAACTTCAGGCAAACTTGAGCTCTTCTTCCCAACAAGAAAAGGCTGAGGATCAAGGGTGATTTCGGACAATTTTTGTGATTTTGAGGTGGTTTGATAGGATATACAGAGAGAAGGTATTCCCCCTCCTGGCAGTGATTCCCAACGGAGAAGCTACTGCCTTCCAAGGGGGCAGTTACATGTCCTACGGGGGTGTCAGGGCAAATAGAAATTGTCAGGGGATGTTTAAGATTCTTGGGGGAGGAGGCGGTAAGCAGCACCCTAATTTGAGGCACAAGACCAGCCCAACCGTTAGTAGAGCAGACACTTCCAAAAAAACGGATGAGGCACTGGAACACAGGAGGAACCATAGCTCTGCAGGCCGTGAGCATTCATCGTCACAAAGTGTTGAAAACTCACAATCTCATCCGACCTTACCAACAAAACAGACATTATTGGGGATGCATAAGTTAGCAATCAGGGTACCCAACAGTTCCCTTAGACTCTCAGCACAGAACAAGTTCATGCAATTTACCAGTTGGTAAGTCAAATACACCTTCTCAACTTTCTCTACAGATCTACAGAAATTGGGTCGTGGAATGATACAGTGCTGGCGGGAACCAAATGGTGAAATATAGCCAATCAATGAATCTGCTGACCATGAGGATTCCTCAAGATGTTCAAAGTAACCTCGGCTTTATATGTGTGGTCAAGAACCATCTTTGGGGATTATGAGACTTTATGTGATTGGTCAGTCATGCTAACTGGAATAGAATAACGATTGCTTGCTGAACACCATCTCCATCCCAACTAACATTCAGATTCCAATCTGAATCCTTGTCAATGTAATTTTCGCTGTTGTGATTTTCTTCATCTTTGCCTCTCCGTTTTTTTGCCTCCTGCTGTCATCGGTCCATCTGTGTCAACTCACTGCTGTCATCAACATCCGATAGCATTTCCAGTTTGTGTTAGTGTTTTATTCTAATCTAGCCCCGTTAATGGTGGCTAAACCCCTGAGTCTGAAGACAGTGAAGCTTTGAATTCTAATCCTACTAATAAACAGAAACTACAGAAAGTTCATTAATACTATGATAAATACCTGGAATATGACTTTATTCTGTTCCTGGGAGATCAGCGACACCCAATATGTCTTCTTTGTAACACTGGAAAATCTCATACACCTTGAGAAAGATTAATAATAGCTGCTGTATGAAGTGCTCACCACTGTTCTCAAAATGGATACCAGTATTTTAAAATCAATTCCCGAGTAATAACTCTGTAGTTCATCATATTGATGAAATGAGTGAAGATATTAAGTATCAACTATGCACAGAACTACAAAACAACAGAATTTGGGATACAACTGGATGAGTCAACAGTGCAAAACAATGAGGCACTGCTAATGGCAAATATATGGTTTATCAAAAATGGAAGTTTATGAAAAGACGCAAACACAAGGAAATCTGCAGATGCTGGAATTTCAAGCAACATACAAAAAAGTTGCTGGTGAACGCAGCAGGCCAGGCAGCATCTCTAGGAAGAGGTACAGTCGACGTTTCAGGCTGAGACCCTTTGTCAGGACTAACTGAAAGAAAAGTTAGTAAGAGATTTGAAAGTCAGGGGAGATCCGAAATGATGGAAGAAGACAGGAGGGGGAGGGATGGAGCCAAGAGCTGGACAGTTGATTGGCAAAAGGGATATGAGAGGATCATGGGACAGGAGGCCTAAGATTCTTTTTTATAATAAGTGAAAAACAAATATCAATGGAGAATCAAATTACGACAAGCTGAAAATGTATATTGAGGATAAAAGTATTCCAATTAGGAACATGATTTCTTGTGCAACAGATGGAGCACCATATATGACAGGTCACCATGCTGGTTTAGTGGTAGTTATGAAAAAAAGAAATTACATGTCTGTTTGTAATTCATTGTGTAATTCATCATCAACATCTCGCAGCTAAAAACCTCAGCCAGTGACTCTTTCAAGCATGAGTCTTGTAATATCTGCTATCAACAAAATTAAAGCTCATCCACTAAATCCCAGAATATTTCACCAGTTATGTCAAGATAACGATGAAGAGTTTGCCCATTTGCTTCTTCACACTGAAATGTGATGGCTGCTGCTTAAAATGCTTCTTTGATCTTCCAATTTTTGCTCAAAATCGACCAGAGCTTGGGAACGTGACAACATGAACATTCTAAATATGAAACTGCAGAGTGAGAATTCCAATTTAATCCAGGCAAAAAGTGCAGTGTCCACCTTTATTAGAAAACTGGAAATATATAAACGAAACATTGGCAGAAGAATGCTCTCACAGTTTTGCCGCATGGAAAGTATAGCCCACTTTTTCAGAGACAGTGACTTGCAAGAGTACGGCTTACACATGCAGCCACTAAAGAATTTTCAGAATCAATTCAACGTGATCTGGAAATTTGAGACTGAGTAATTGACCAATTTCTTTGCAAGGTGGAAGAACAGGAAGAGAGCTTGCGAGAAGAGATGATCACAATTCAGAATGACGAAGAAGCAAAAATGCTCTTCAAGAATGATGGTTTTTGTGGTATGTGGCCACACTGTCATATGAAGTTTCCTGGTCTTTGGAGAAGAGCCAAACTGCTCTTCATTACAATTCCATCTTCCTACCTTGTTGAAAGAGGTTTCAGTGCAGTGAACCACATACTCACAAAAAACAGAAACTGCTTGGACATTGTTACACATGGGGACTTAAGGCTTTTGTTGTCACAACTTTTACCAGATATTTCAACTCTCGCTGAAACCTATCAAGCTCAAGGATCACATTGATTGCGAAGCTGCAGTACAGCACACAGGTGCTATGTAAGCTAGGTTTAAAGACAAATAAAAATTTTAAACAGAATTACTTTTTTCTTATGTCAGCATATGGTAGGCGTGTTTTTATACTATGGGGGCACTGGAAAGTATATTATGCCAAAGGGGGGCATTGGCAAGTATGAAGGTACTAAAAAAGGGTGGGAAACACTGCTCTAAGGGAATAACCAGAAGAAGGGCACATCAGCATAAGTAATCACAAATTCTCCCAATGGGAAACTTCTTGACCTAGGCCGATGCGAAACTGTGGAAGTACTGTGCCTCAACAAGGGGGTAACTGAGCAGAATCAATAAAAGCACAAGAGCAAAAGAAAGAGTATTGTGATTAGGCTCTACATTCTCTCAGGCCTTCCCCATTCTGCAGATGCTGGAATTCTTGAAAAACCCATACAAAATGGACGAACTCAGCAAGTCAAGCAGCATCTGTGAAGGAAAAAAAACAGGTCTCAGCCTGAAACATCGACTATTTATTTCCCTCCACAGATGCTGAGTTCCTGCAGTATTTTGTGTGTACTGTTCCTCCATTCAACAACACCACAGCAGACCCTCTATTCACCCTCCTGATCCCCACATTCTTCATATGGTTTAATGGCCTAGTCTGCCACTGCCGGTTTTACATTTACTGAGGCCTCCGGGTTGAAAAATCCTGCCGAGTTAAAGCACTTTAGGCCTTTAGCCCATATAGATGCTGCCTGACCAGCTAAGCTCCTCCAGCAGTTTGCTGTTGGCTCCACACATCAGCATCTGCTGTTCCTTGAGTCTCCATGTATTTAAGAGATCCATTTCCCCGTGCAATGGCATGGAACTTACAGAACTGCAAGTCTCTTGAGCTAAATAGACCATGTCAATGTCATGCACCGTAAGAGGTAACCTCCAATGCTGATGCACCATCAATAACTCCAAGAGACTGGAAGTAGAGTAAATACTGAAAGGCTTTTATTTGCAGTAAAATGTGACCTCCAGCATGCTGAGTGTCTGCCCCTGGACTGAGAGGAGGAGCCAAGGCCCAATTGCCTTTATTCAGGGGTCTGCGGGAGGAGCCACAGGGGCAGTAAGCAGAGGGGCGTGTCCAGACAGGTAACCCAGTTACAACATATATATATGGTTTACCACAAATACCTAATTTCACCTTTCATCTGATGTAATCCTATCTACCTGCTGTATTTATCCAGACTTGCCTGAAGTGCATTAGGGGTGCTGTGACAGAAGAAGTTGGCAATGCTAATTCTTCCCCTCTAATAATACCACTTTGCCCGGTTAGACACTCCTCCTCATTCTGCCCTGGTCTAATTTCCCCAGTAGTTCTCACACTTTGCCCTCCCATCCTCCAGTTCTTGGGGGTTCACCATTTACACACCCCAGCAGTAAAACAAACACTAATCAAAACAATCCCTTCAGTTAACATGCTTTACTGGTTTATAACTCATAAAAAAAAGGATTCTAGACACAGGCATTCCAAACAGTTTTTATTTATTTTCACTCACACTATTACATCAGCTTGTAGGCAGCAGAATGACCCAAAAGTCCCAAGGGACAGTTTGGGACGTCCTAAAATAATGCCTGAGTTAGTGAGAGCAAGCACACTGCACCTTACTCAGGCAACAGCACTGGGGGAAGGCAGTATTCTTTTCTATTCATCTGAGCATGTGGACACTGATCTATGAGTTCAACTGAGGCATTTGTTGCAGAATAAAACTGTAGGATGTTAGAATCCCTGTTTAAAATGTTCAGTTTCTGCATCTGAAATAATTATTAAGGTCTGGTCACGTGATTATCCCCCTCTTTCCCCCACTCCACTCCAGACCAAGACCCTTCAGCAGAGGTGTGGAGGTTGCATTTGACGGTTGTTAAATAGTTGTATTGGAAAGTTAAAGACAGAGATTGTCATAGAGAAAACCTCTGTCTATTTGTAAATTCTTGTACGTATATGTTTGTGTTTTCATTTGTCTATCTGTAAGTCCTTTCTTCTTCACAGCTCTTGAGCAGCTTTTGCATTTTTTTCACCTGGCACTAAATAAAACCCCTTTGCACTAAGGTGTTGTTGCAGCTTACCATCAGTCCTTTTTTCAACTGGTGGCCCTCGTTGGGCCCACTTACCCACGCCAATAAAGAGGTGTGACAGGTGCATTTAGAGTGATGGCTCACCAGAACACCAAAGATACTTGAACAGTGACACACCTTTACTGTCAAATTCCCAGGCTGACAGCCAAATGCATATAGATCAAGAGTTCTTGGTAGAAAAGGACATACATTGAGGTGGTTATTCAGTATAAATTGAAGCGACGATGATGTATGTCACATGATTATACCAGTCACATGGTTGAATGCTTGAGGACTGTAAGGATACCACATATATGACCTGCAGTGCAGCTTCCCCAGCATGCTTCAGTCAGTCAGTTCAGGACTACAGCACCAGATTGGATTACACCACCAGGTTTTTGAAATTGACGTTTGAAGTTACGGTCAGTGACAAATTGCTGTACCTTATATTGAGCCAAGCTGGTCAGGTGAACTCAGATTTTTTTCACTTGTTCAGCTCCACGTTAAGTCCTAGTGTTAGGAGAGGAAGATGCCTTTGAACTTTCAAAAGCAAAAAGGCTGAATTGAAAATTGCAACAATCAGCTTGTAAACCTTGAGTGTATGTGGAAATCACCACTCAAAGCTCAACCCAACAGTGTGAGAGGCAGAAATGGGTAAGGCTGGCCAACAGGGCTCTGGTGAAACTATATAGCCCAATCCCCTGTACGGTGGATACTAACGATTACAGAAACATCAGTGAACTCCAACCAGACCATCAAGTTTGGACAATGGAGACAGGAGGTCATCAAAGGCCTATGCTCCACTGGGAGCTAAGGGCCCAGGAAGAACAAGAAGATATGTGGGAATCATCTGATGCAAAGAAGTCCAAAAACATCACGGACAATAAGCAGGAAGTTCCAAAATTTGAAAACTTCTGAAAGGAAGGAAAATAGTAATAGTTTTCCTCACACTTCCTCTTTCAGGGTTATTAAGGTGTGTAGTCAATGTAGACTAAATAAGGCAAAGGTCTCTATGCATGCCCTTTATGGCTCTGAAATGTGGGGTATGTTTAATACAGAAGAACTAAAATAAATTGTAGCAATCAGGGGAATTCAGATTCATATGGGACAATGACTCAGCTGGATGAGGTTTGATGCAATAGGGCTCCTTTTACTTCTACTATTTAGCTTCAAATTAATTATCTTAAACTCACAGAGCAGAAAGAAAAATGACCAAATAATCAGAAGGCCTGAGCCAGTCCTTATTGAGGATCAAGGGTGGAGAGGGTTAGCAACTTTAAATTCCTAGGTGTTATAATTTTGGAGGACCTGTCCTGGGCCGAGCATGTAAGTGTAATTTCGAAGAAAGCACGACAGTGCCTCTACTTCCATAAGAGTTTGCAGATTTTCAGCACAACGTCCAAAACTTTGACAAACTTCTATTGATGTGTAGTGGAGGGTATATTTAGTGGGTGCATCACAGCCTGGTATGGAAGCAACAAATGTCCTTGAATGAAAAATATTACAAAAATTAGTGGATATGACCCAGTCCATCATGTGTAAAGCCCTCCCAACCGTTGAGCATATACATGAAACGCTGTTGCAGGAAAGCAGCATCCATCATCAGAAGCCTCCACCACCCAGGAGATGCTCTCTTCTCACTGCTGCCATCAGGAAGAAGGTACGAGAGCCTCAGGACTCACAGTTACTACCTCTCAACCATCAGGCCTTGAATCGAAGGGGATAACTTCACTTGCCCCGTCATTGAAATGCTCCCCCACAACCAATGGATTCAATTTCAAGCACTCTCATCTCACATTTTTATTTCTTATTATCATTGGCCCTTCTTTCGTATTTGCAGAGTTTGTTGTTGTCTGCACTCTGGTTGAATACCCTAGTTGGGTGGTCTTTCATTGGTTCTGTCAGTTATTTTTTTTAATAGATTTGTTGAGTATGCCCACAAGAAAATAAATCTTTGGGTTGTATATGGTGACATATATGTACTTTGATAATAAATTTACCTTGAACTTTGAATTTTTAATTATGGTGGTTCATATGAAAATCACAATATTTATTTTAATTTGGTTGGTTTTGTCTCAAAATATCAATAGTTTGTTGCATTGAATACAGCGGACAACATCATACTCAAACTGTGATTGTACTTTCAACCTCAGTAACAGGTTCCAAGTAAATCCTGTGGGACTTTCTGCAACCTCAATGCTAATTGTACACCTACCTGGTGACACCAGCGCCTGTTGTCATCATTGTTCCTCACACTCCATCCGTGCAAAGTGACCTCGCAATTCACAAGTCAGTCCATTATGTTAGCTCAAACTTTAATCTGAAGAAAAGTAACACTTCCACTTGCTCTTTCTCATTTGAAAAATATAACATGAATGTAGCAATAAATTTAAGTCACATTGTGTCACAAGTCTGAAGCATTACAATCAACATACAAGCATTTAGAGGAAGCTACATTGAAAAGAAACACTTAAGATTGATCAAACAGCATCCAGCAACATATAATAAAAGCTGAGGGACAGCAAATGAGTGACGAATAAAATCTGTCAGCTCATCCATCAGTTCAGGAAGATGACACCAGGGCCAGGGAAAGTATAGCATAAACAGAGCGGACTGAGTTAACAGGGGTTTTGGGAGAGGGCTCAGTTATGATGCCATTCCATAATCAAATCCCAACTCCGCTCAATAACAAACTCTCCTCTACAATCACTCTGAGCACTGGTGCCCCACAAGGCTGTGTACTCAGCCCCCTGCTGTACTCACTGTACACCCATGATGTGAAGACAATAACCTCAACGTCAGCAAGACGAAGGAATTGGTTGTGGACTTCAGAAGGAGTAGCGAACCGCACGACCCAATTTATATCGGTGGTGCGCAAGTGGAACAGGTCAAAAGCTTTAAGTTCCTCAGGGTCAATATCACAAATACCTGACTTGGTCCAACCAAGCAGAGTCCACTGCCAAGAAGGCCCACCAGTGTCTTTACTTCCTGAGAAAACTAAAGAAATTTGGCCTGTCCCCTAAAACCCTCACTAATTTTTATAGATGCACTATAGAAAGCATTCTTCTAGGGTGCATCACAACCTGGTATGGAAGTTGTCCTGTCCAAGACCAAAAGAAGCTGCAGAAGATCGTGAACACCGAGCAGCACATCACACAAACCAATCTTCTGTCCTTGGACTCACTTTACACCGCACGTTGTCGGAGCAGTGCTGCCAGGATAATCAAGGACACGACCCACCCAGCCAACACACTTTTCATCCCTCTTCCCTCTGGGAAAAGGCTCAGGAGCTTGAAGACTCATTCGGCCAGATTTGGGAACAGCTTCTTTCCAACTGTGATAAGAGTGCTGAAGGGATCCTGACCCGGATCTGGGCCGTACCCTCCAAATATCCGGACCTGTCTCTCATTTTTTTGCACTACCTTACTTTCCATTTTTCTATTTTCTATTTATGATTTATAATTTAAATTTTTAATTTTTACTATTTTTAATATTTAATATTTGTAATCCAGGGAGCAGGAAGCGTAGAATCAAATATCACTGTGATGATTGTACGTTCTAGTATCAATTGTTTGGCGACAATAAGGTATAAAGTATAATATGTATAATAATGAAACGCCTTTAGATAGCAACGTGCACTGTTGCCAGACAAAGGTTAATCTAGATAGAAAAGGACTAAGTGATAAAAGACAGAGCAGAGGGCTACAGACAAGCAAACTGTAAATACATACCTACAAAGATGTCCCACCTTGTGGATGCTCTAACTCCAGTATGCTCAGCTAGGGTTTAGTTTTCTACTTTTAATGGCATTAAAGCCAGGCTGAGAATTGTCCTATCAGTGTGAAAATTGCAGTAAGAGCAAATTCTTCAACTGTAATGTTCACAGCCTGATATTGTTGTGTTCCCTTGTATACATCAAGATGAAACTGATACCTCAGGGAAATGTTCTCTATTAATCTACAAGTTTACAACAGGTTCTTGCAGCTGCCAGCATTCAGTCTAATAGGTGTGCTCTCTGCAGTCAGCTCTTAAACGAACATGTCACAATACTAACACACTGTCAGAGTGGTCATCTGAATGGATGCTGCATTGGTAGGAGGGAGTAATGGAAGAGAGCACACAGAGGGAGTAATGGAATGATATGGAAAGAGTGGTATTGGATCGTTTTTACAGGAAGTATGTTCTTTCTGCAGGAGAGCCATGAAAACCTACAAAAATACATCAAGGTGTTTCTAGCTCTAAGGACATGAGTGCAACCTTTACACCTAGTACGTCTGTATATTTTTAGTTTTTTTTATGTTTTATACTATATTGCTGCTGCAAAACAACATATTTCATGACAGTTCAGTAATAGTAAACCTGATTCTGAAGACAAATTGTGCTTGCACCTGCAGCTGAAGGAAATGTACAGTATATGGTGTTCTCCCTGAGTCTGAGGGATCTCCCTAATGTAGCAGCAGCAGTCTGCAATGATCCCGTGGCACATGAGTGACTGTAATCTTAATCCCCACAGGCAAAGGACTGATGTGTAAGGCTGTTTGAGGTTGTAGGAGGTTATACATCTCAGTGAGGACAATGAAGGTATCTGTTCTGAGAGTTGGTTCTTTAAGCAACATGGTTTCTGTGGAAAGTATGATTAGGAAAACCTTACTGTTTTACTAAGAGTTGGCATTTATCAGACAAATAAGGTAGAAAATTTCACTAGAGACAGATTTTATGTTGGACTACAGTTACTGTCTTCCAGGCAGGTTTTGTATAAAGGGAAGTCCTGCTGGAAGGCAAATTTCTGAATGTTCTGTCAGAGGGAGGAAGGAAGGAACAAAGAGGGAGGATGGGGATATGGAGGGTTGTGGGGCAGAGGGAGAAGGTAGGTACAGAGGAAGAAAGGAGGAGGGTAGGAGGGAAGAAGAGGGAGATAGTGGAAAGACATAGGTTAGAGTGAGGGAGAGGGAGGGAATATTTAAGTAAAGCCAGAGGGATTGTGCAAGAATTTGACAATGGCACCTCTGATGAATGAACCATGAAAAATAGTAGGAGGGGGTTCTACAGAAAAAATTAATGAAATCCAAGACCTGGACAAGACCTCCCCATCTGATTCCACCCATCAGCCTTTACCCACCCCACTTCAACTGCTACTGTATATACTGCCAATTTAACCATAGAACCAAAGAAACCTACAGCACAGAAACAGGCCCTTTGGCCCTTCTTGGCTGTGCCAAACCAAATTGCCTCTTCTTTCTTAAGCTGGTGTAGGGTTTTGACCCAAAACAGATTTGCCTCTACAGATGTTGCTTGACCTGCTGAGTTTTCCAATGATATGTTTTTTACTTGTTAATTTTGAGTTCAGAAGATTATAACTCAAATAACTGAAAGAAGAAATTGTCATCAAGCTTCACAAGATCAGGCAATGAGGCGGAAGGCACAGGTTTGAGTGGGCGCTGGGTTTCAAAGGGCAGCTAAGTCAGATTTTTGGACTGGTTGGAAATCTTTGCAAAGTGATTTGACTTGTTCACCTTGAAGGCCATGCCTTGGCCAGTGACAGCAGCAAAGAAGACTGATGTGTGTGTGGGTGCTGTTTTGTGGCTCTGTAGAGGCAACAAGGGAAGAGGTAAAAATGAAGGTGTTACAACTCCTCTACTCACATGAAATAGTGCTATGGGGATTATGGAAGGTGATGGGAGAATCTGCCAGGGTAAAGCAGACTGTATATTCCCTTCAGAATGAGAAGTGGATGATGTGTTCAGTGGAGGCAATTTGGACCAGGCAGGCGGGTGGTGATTCCTTGTAGTATGTGGCAACCCTGTGATCCTCGTCTCAGAAGCTGATACCAGTACTTCTTTCAAGAGGGTGATATCTTGCAAGGCATTTGACCCTATGGCATACCCGACAGGGCACTGAAAATCTGTGCTAACCAACTGACTGAAGTGTTCCAGGACATTTTCAGTCTCTCACTGCTGCAACTGGAGTTTCCCACCTGTTCCAAAAGGGCATCAATCGTACTGATGCCCAAGAAGAACAGGGTGAGCTGCCTCAGTGACTATCACCCAGTAACACTCACATCAACTGTGATGAAGGTGATTTGAGAGGGTGGCCATAGCTAGAATTAACTGCTGAACGAACAAGAGCCTGGACTGCTGCTGATTAAGTGGTGTCGCAAAACAAAGCTTGCATTCATAGTCGGTAAGACAATGAATTGATTGTGGACTTCAGGAAGGGAAAGTCGAGAGAACACACACCAGTCCTTATCGAGGGATCTGCAATGGAAAGGGTGAACAGTTCCAAATTCCTGGGAATCAGCATCTCTGAAGATCTATCCTGGGCCTAACATATTGTTATTTTTACAAAGAAAGCACAGCAGTAGCTATATTTCATTAAAAATTTGAGGAAACTTAGTATGTCACTAAAGACTCTCACAAACTTCTACTGATATACCGTGGAGAGCATCCTAACTGATTTCATCCCTTCTAGGATGGAGAGGCTACTGCACAGGATCAGAAAAATCTGCAGAAAGTTGCAAGCTCAGCCAGCTCCATATTTAATTTATTTTTTAATATATTTTTCTTATTGTAATTTATAACTCTTTAATTATTTATTTCAAAGTACTGCTGCTGCAAAACAACAAATCTCACAATATACAGTATGGCAGTGATAATGAACCTGACTTGGATTCTGGATTAACCTGTCACTTCGTTTGTTGACCATTACAATTAAGGACCAGTAATGCAAGATAGAGTGAAAATAAAACTTAATATGTTACTGAAAATAAGAATTGGCAAACTGCAATTTTTTAAAGCTTGAGAACTGCAGGAGCTGCTGGTTTCCTTTACCAAATGGATTGGGGAATTAGTTGATCTTGTCCAGACTGTGCCTCAGGAATTGTCCACATGGGGGTTTTCAGTGTCATTTCACTGTTTAAGAAAAGGATGAAAGAAAATCAGAAAAATTCTAGGCCTGTGACTTAGTTATTGACTGCAGTTATGGCTGAATCACAGGAATTTGTAATTCAGTAGGAATTTCTTTTTGAAACAAACCCCTCTTGCTTTATTTGTGAATATACAGTTGGCAAGAGCTATTTTAAACTCTTATTCTGTTGTGATTTTTAGTCTCTTGCTGATCTCGACATTTTTGTTACTTAATCTGACATCTGTTGTATCAAAGTTTTGCCCTTAGGCTGTTGCTGAGGTGATTACCCTGCAGAGTGCTCGACTCTCCCCTTCCTGAGTTCCTACTGGTCTGTTGGTAGATCTGCTGCTGTCTACGTTGATGCATTAGTGTCTAGGCCCACAGCTGAGACAATTGAAAGCTACAACAGTCCATCATTCATATGCTCACATACCTCATCCTGTTCCTTCATATTTACAAACTAAATGTGATGGAACTAGGCACAATTACAAATTACAGTGGTTAATGATTGAGGTTGTTTGTATATGACTCAGGGTTACTGGAGGCTTTACTTCAATTGCCCAAACAAAGGCAAAAAATTCACTCTGCACTCAAAATTTATTTCTACCCAGCCCAGAATGCACTACTTCCATAAGCACATTTGGAAATTCTTTGCTTGCTCCATTGTTACATGATTTCTTTCCAACAACATTATCTGTTTCAGGAAATGTTGACAACCTTCTACAGACGTGCAGTGGAGAGTGTATTGACTGGCTGCACACGGCCTTCTATGGGAACACCAATGCTTTTGAATGGAAAATCCGACAAAAGGTAGTAGATTCAACCCAGTTCATCATGGGTAAAACCCTCATAACCATTGAGCACATCTATATGAAACACTGTCACAGGAAAGCAGCATCCATCATCAGAGATGCCCACCACCCAGGCCATGCTCTCTGTTTTGCTGCTGCCATCAAGTAGGAAGTACAGGAGCCTCAGGACTAGCATCACCAGGTTCAAGAACAGTTACCACAGCACCCCCCCTCAACCATCAGGCTTGTGAATAAAAGAGGATACTATACTCACTTGCCCCATTGTTGAAATGTTCCTACAGCTAATGATCTCACTTTAAGGACTCTTTGTCTCATGCTCTCATTATTTATTGCTATTTATTTATATTTGCATTTGCACAGTTTGTTGTCTTCTGCACTCTGGTTGATCTTTCATTGATCCTGTTACAGTTTAAATGCTATAGATTTGCTAAATGAATCTCAGGGTTGTAAATGGTGACATATATAGAAACATAGAAACATAGAAAATAGGTGCAGGAGTAGGCCATTCGGTCCTTCGAGCCTGCACCGCCATTTATTATGATCATGGCTGATCATCCAACTCAGAACCCCGCCGCAGCCTTCCCTTCATACCCCCTGATCCCCGTAGCCACAAGGGCCAAATCTAACTCCCTCTTAAATATAGCCAATGAATTGGCCTCAACTGTTTCCTGTGGCAGAGAATTCCACAGATTCACCACTCTCTGTGTGAAGAAGTT
Source organism: Mobula birostris (assembly GCF_030028105.1). NCBI lineage: Eukaryota > Metazoa > Chordata > Chondrichthyes > Myliobatiformes > Myliobatidae > Mobula > Mobula birostris. The sequence continues at coordinate 11,442,807 of NC_092393.1, read as the reverse complement.
TTTCCTAATCTCAGTCCTAAAAGGCTTCCCCTTTATCCTCAAACTGTGACCCCTTGTTCTGGACTTCCTCAACATCAGGAACAATCTTCCTGCATCTAGCCTGTCCAATCCCTTTAGGATTTTATACGTTTCAATCAGATCCCCCCTCAATCTTCTAAATTCCAACGAGTACAAGCCCAGTTCATCCAGTCTTTCTTCATATGAAAGTCCTGCCATCCCAGGAATCAATCTGGTAAACCTTCTTTGTACTCCCTCTATGGCAAGGATGTCTTTCCTCAGATTAGGGGACCAAAACTGCACACAATACTCCAGGTGTGGTCTCACCAAGGCCTTGTACAACTGCAGTAGCACCTCCCTGCTCCTGTACTCAAATCCTCTTGCTATGAATGCCAGCATACCATTCGCCTTTTTCACTGCCTGCTGTACCTGCATGCCCACTTTCAATGACTGGTGTATAATGACACCCAGGTCTCGTTGCACCTCCCCTTTTCCTAATCGGCCACCATTCAGATAATAATCTGTTTTCCTATTTTTGCCACCAAAGTGGATAACTTCACATTTATCCACGTTAAATTGCATCTGCCATGAATTTGCCCACTCACCCAACCTAACCAAGTCACTCTGCATCCTCTTAGCATCCTCCTCACAGCTAACTCTGCCGCCCAGCTTCGTGTCATCCGCAAACTTGGAGATGCTGCACTTAATTCCCTCATCCAAGTCATTAATATATATTGTAAACAACTGGGGTCCCAGCACTGAGCCTTGCAGTACCCCACTAGTCACTGCCTGCCATTTTGAAAAGGTCCCGTTTATTCTCACTCTTTGTTTCCTGTCTGCTAACCAATTCTCTATCCACATCAATACCTTACCCCCAATACCGTGTGCTTTAAGTTTGCACACTAATCTCCTGTGTGGGACCTTGTCAAAAGCCTTTTGAAAATCCAAATATACCACATCCACTGGTTCTCCCCTATCCACTCTACTAGTTACATCCTCAAAAAATTCTATGAGATTCGTCAGACATGATTTTCCTTTCACAAATCTATGCTGACTTTGTCCGATGATTTCACCGCTTTCCAAATGTGCTGTTATCACATCTTTATGTACTTTGATAATAAAATTTACTTTGACTTTGATGCTGACCTGATCACATCCAGGTTTGATGTTACAGACATGCTTAGCACGTTTTTCAGTCAAATCAGCAAATCAATGGTGCAACCCCTCTCTGCAGGGTCTGGCTTCAACAGACAGAGGGAGATGTACAACTCTATAAAGAGAACGTGAGGAACCCAGAGAGAATGACAGAGTGAAGTTGTAGAAACAACATGAGAGAGAATGAGAGGGTAAAAAGGAATGTAAAAGAATGAGACAGTGAACAAAATGGAAAGTTAAAGAGAAAGCAAAATAGAAGATATTTTATACCTTTCAGAGGCTATGATGGGTTTACCAAGTTCAGCATAAAACTAATGGAGAAGAATCTGTCCCCTGTGTTTTCACAGAGAAGAGGCACTTAATACCAACCCCTTTGCCTGAACTACAATCTCTCAGCTTCAGCTTTCTATCACAGAGCTTTTCTTATTTGTTTTTCAGTCTCTTTGCTTCTACATTCTTCCCATTTCTGCAAGAGACGACAAACTCCTGGATTTCTAAGATCAAATATCTTTGCAGAAAGAATATTACTTGGTAATATTGACGTTTTTTTCTCCACAGATACTGGCTGATCTGTCCAGCATTTCTAGTGTTTCCTGTTCTCAATTCAGCACCTCTTGGCAAACATAAAAACTCCTCAGAACTGCAGTGGAAGCAAATCATCCTCAGCTCTCAAACGAGTGCTGGAGAGGTCAACCCATCTGAGACCCTGATTAGAATGGATCGCTAGATAGGCACATGTTGGAAGGGATTTTCATCTCCCACATGCTGAGAACTTGGGCATATTTGCATATTCATCCTTGTGAAACATCCTCACAGAATTGCTCCCAATCATTTATATTCTACAAATCAGAATTGTTGCAATTAACTTTGAACACTTACAGTAAAATGAGGAGGTATTTGTTGAGCATCTTTTCATAAAAGCATATCCCTTTAAGACAACACACATCAAAGTGAACGCAGCAGGCCAGGCAGCATCTCTAGGAAGAGGTACAGTCGACGTTTCAGGCCGAGACCCTTCGTCAGGACTAACTGAAGGAAGAGTGAGTAAGGGATTTGAAAGTTGGAGGGGGAGGGGGAGATCCAAAATGATAGGAGAAGACAGGAGGGGGAGGGATGGAGCCAAGAGCTGGACAGGTGATTGGCAAAGGGGGATATGAGAGGATCATGGGACAGGAGGCCCAGGGAGAAAGACAAAGAGGGGGGGAACCCAAAGGATGGGTAAGGGGTATAGTCAGAGGGACAGAGGGAGAAAAAGGAGAGTGAGAGAAAGAATGTGTGTATAAAAATAAATAACAGATGGGGTACGAGGGGGAGGTGGGGCATGAGCGGAAGTTAGAGAAGTCAATGTTCATGCCATCAGGTTGGAGGCTACCCAGACAGAATATAAGGTGTTGTTCCTCCAACCTGAGTGTGGCTTCATCTTTACAGTAGAGGAGGCCGTGGATAGACATATCAGAATGGGAATGAGATCTGGAATTAAAATGTGTGGCCACTGACAAAATGATATTACACAAGTGATCACGGAACAAAGATTTAGGAACAGTGAGGAATATAGTTACACCCATTATTAAATGCTGCAATCATCTCATCTAATTCCTGAGATAGAAAAAATGATGTATAAAGTTAATGCCATTTTTGGCCTCAAGAAGGCTGCAGTATGAACAGGCACTTTAATTAGAAATCCCGGTAAAGGACATGCGGCAGTTGTAGAACAGAATTTCAGTACGTAGTTTCCTGAAAGTGACATCACAGGTAGACAGAGTGGCGAAGACGGTTTTTGCTACACTGGCCTTCATTAATCAGGGCACTGAGTATAGAAGTTGGGATGATATATTGTAGTTGTACAAGATTTTGGTGAGGCCGCATTTATAATGCAGTATTATGTTCATTATAGTCATCTTCTTATACGAAGGTGTGTTTAAACCGAAAAAAGTTACAAGGGTGTTTCCAGGACTCAAGGGACTGAGTTATAGAGAGAGGGTAGGCAGGTTAGTGTCACGTGATGGGCAACAATAAATATAGGAATGAGTCAGGTTTTATAAAAACAAACAAGCATTTATTAAACTTTGCTCAAAAATAGCGAAATGTATTTAAATGACTAATTTAACCGGAAGTTAACTGCTATACGGAAACTCTGGAACAGTTCTTGAAAGGGTAAAGGCGAAAACAGTTCTTAAAGTGGTAAATTCGAACACAATTCTTAGAATGGTAAATTTGAAAGTCCAAGAGATTTATACAGTCAATTAGGAGAGACTTTCCTGAAGTAAAGAATTCCTCGAAGACACCATGTTACTGCCGATCCCAGCCGGAACCTACCTTATCCGCAAGATTCACAACGACGGAAATAAAATGGTTTAAAGGCACTGACCTTTTTCCCCTGTAAACTAGATACCGCACAACCTTTTCTGCTGCTTTTAGCAGAGGTTATCTCATGCAGATCACTCTTACTTGTACGAATTCAATAATGGTCGATCCTCACCAAAAATGCCGAACGGCTCCTTCAGGTTCCCATCTTCACTCTCCAATACTACTGAAAAAATACATCAACAAACCTGGCAGCTATTGGTGCAACTGCCGGTCCAATTCTTCTGTACCTTACAATAGAAATTATAACGTTTCAGAACTACACTGTCATGAGACTAATACACAGCATAGCAGAGTATCTGACTAACGATCTAACTGAAAGCTAACTGCATCACCAGGGGTCTACCCTTATATATACCTGTTGAGAACAGGTTATCACATGACCTCACATGGGCAGGAAAATTACATCATGTGACCACTGCAAGACCATTTCATCATACTCACAAGATATCCATGAGGTATGTAACAATGGACCAGTTGGCCTGAAGGGTCCGTTTCCCAAATGATGACTCTAGGAGGATGAAGAGAAGAATCTGTTTCTGAGCAGGCCAATCAGATGGGCAGGGGGAGGCGGGGGTGGAGTGAACTGACACAGGGCTCTTGCCTGCCATCGTGTTCAAATAGTCATAAACTGGAGTGGCTGTTAAGAAAGATATTCACCTTGACTCCCCCAACTAAAGTACTCAAGAGCAGATACTGGAGACAGAGGAATATAGTCAGACTCCACAGCAGTCATGGATCATTAGAGTCTCAGATCAAAGTGGAAAGAGCCCCCCCCCCCGCCCCACATCTCACCACCTGCTCAAAAAGCAAACCTGATGCTGGACGTGTGCCCATACAGAGTATCATAATGTATCACAGGCAGTACTGATATGGCTAGCACTTGGTTCATTCTACGTACAAAAAGCACAAGAGCACAATTTAGTCATCAAATGTGGTTACAATAAATGCGTTCTATCAGCTACAATTCCATAGTAAATTTCATGCTTATCATTGACAATGTTTCCATCAGCTGTACTATAACTAACACTCTCTCATTCACCTTCCCACTTACTCCCCCTTGATTTCCACAGGACATCTCTTTCATCACACTGGGATAGTGTCAGCATGAGCAGACATTAAAGATGCTCTTCATCATCTGGGAATCACGAATCCCACTAAAGTGACATATGACCAACCCCGCATTTCGTATTGTGCAGGTTTCCTTCCATCTGTTCATCCCTGTTGGGCTTTGATCTGACTTCTGCTGAGGGATGGTGGGAAAGAGGGAAAGCTGATTGCTGGAAAGTTTGTCAGAGGCTCCCCCACTTCACTAAGTGTACATATATATTCTGCTTCAGTGTGAGGGAATGGTCCATTGTGTCCATGCCAGGTCCCAGCAATACAGTCCCATTTGTCCTTTTCCCCTGCTTATTTCACTGTACCTGTCTCTCACTCTCCCTCTCTTTCTCTCTCTCTCACTCTCTCTCCCCTCCTCCCTCTCCCTCTCCCCTCCTTCATTCCTTTGCCACTTACCTATACAAGGAGAAATTTATAATAACTATCTTAGCTACCATCAGTTTTTCAGGAGGGAAATGTTGGTTGCCTTTACACATGAGTGGGGTTCAGTAATGCTTCTGACATTAACAATTATAAGGTGAGATCAGTTCTGACAAGGTTTCCAAAGTCTTTTGCTTCCTAGAGATTTCCTCAGTTATGTATACCTTCAAATCAGTATCATGAGTTTGGTGGAATTAATGAAAGTAGGATATCTTCTCTTGGGATATATTTCAATGTTCACCACTGGATGGACCATCACTGAACTGTGACTGTCACGGGCAAAACACTTTGTGAGAACTCTCCTGTGAAACGGGTGCGTTGAGATAGTTCGCTGGTCAGCCTGATAGACGTGCTTCCTTCTGCGTCACTGTTATCCACCCGGACCTGTTGACGAGCAGATTGGATCGTCACCAGAAAGCGCCACTTGAAGGTCTCACTCAAGGCAAGGTACAAAAAGGGGTTGATACAGCTGTTAGCGTAGCCCAGGCTGATGGCAAAGTTGTAGGCACAGAAGAAGGTGACACTTGGCTTCTCAATCCTTAGGTGAACCAGCTGAAGGATATAGAAAGGTCCCCGACATATGAAAAAAGTTGAACAAATGGCCACTGCCATCTGGGTCATTTTCCTTGTTCTCAATCTTATACTTCGCTGTGGTAGTGGGACCACAGTTGTAGACATGTGCTGAAGGATCTTAAAGTAAATAACACAGATGATAACCAGAGGGGTGGCAAAAGCCAGTATGAATTGGTAAAGTGTAAACCAGTAAATGTCAGTGGCTGGGTTGGGCAAAAGTAAAGCACAACCAACCGAGCCGTCGGGCCGTAGCACTAATCCACTGTACAGCCACACTGGGATGATGGTTAAGAAGGACATCAGCCAAACCAAGCAGATCACCAAGGTAGCCATAGATGGTGTACGCATGCAGGCTGATTTCAGAGGGTGAACTATGGCCAGGTAATGATCAAAGGTCATTGCAGTCAATATATAGGTGCTGGTGACCTGGCTGTTGCTGTCTAAGCTGGTTATGATGGTGCACATGACTGCTCCAAAATGCCAGGTTCCATTCCAAACAAGCTGATAAATGAGGAAAGGCATTCCCAGGAGAAACAACAGATCAACCAGGGACAGGTTGAAAATAAATACATCCGGCACTGTGTGCTTGTACCTCAACTTGGTCTTCCTTACTATGGGGTAGATTACAATGGAGTTGCCTATGATGCCCAAAAAACTGATGATCCCAAATAGGCTTGGCATGATAACGTTGGTGTATGGTGTAAACTGCTCTGCTCCTGAAACACAGAGAGATCAAACGTTTCCATTTAAAACAGTCACATACTACTTTCAGTTCTAAACCAGGTATCATACATCTCCCAGAACAGCTACACAGAATGAAGAAAGATTCTGCACCACACCCAGGTGGTAATCATATGGTGAACTTATTTACAGAATTGGGTTGCTGTTCTTTCTCATTGTATGATCTGAGGGCTAAGCTTCTTCTTCTTCATCCAAGCAGTTCAATGGTGCTTTATTAGTTTGCAAGTTTCCATTCACAGGAACTCAGGTTATTTTAAAAAGTTTAATCATTTTTCAGTATTGGAATCTGGGAAAAGCCAGCGCTTCTTGCCTATCTACTAATTTTTACTATTTTTAATATTTAATATTTGTAATCCAGGGAGTGGGAAGTGCAGAATCAAATATCGCTGTGATGATTGTACGTTCTAGTACCAATTGTTTGACGACAATAAAGTATAAAGTAAGTATCTCCTATTGTTGCATACAAGTGGTGATTGGCATCATTCATCAGCCAGATTTAATTTCACAACGTGGAGAACAACAAAGGTTCACTGTTTGAGGCACTTCTGACAAGGACTCTAAGTCCATCAGTCAGTGGTGCAACATATTGCTGCTACCTTGAGAATGTCCTTGCAGATGACTCTGCCTGGGTTTTTGGAGTTTCAGAAGAAATTCTACTATAAATAACTTGGCAAGTTTCCTTTTGACTGAGTGAATTTTAATTCCAAATTGCTTATGACTCTTTACAACTGTGAATATAGTGAGTGCCCTTCTGTTCCATTTAAATGACTAGTGTCTCAAACTGTTTATTGATCATGATTTTCCTTTGCTGATACCAACATGAGCTTAAAGTTTGTTATAACCTCTGATTTAACACCATTCTGATGAAGATAAGGTGCCAATGCATGATCCCATTTCTCTCAGTAAAGAACTGAACCATCCACAGATGATTCTCAACACATTGAGCTCTTCCAGCATCTTGAGTGTCCCTTCAGATTCCAGCATCTGCTGTCTCTTTTGCCTTCCCAAAGATGTTGCCTGGATTAGAAGTCTTGTCGCTGATTGTATTTTCCTTTGCATTAATATCTTATATAGCAGAGTCTTTCAAACTCTTCTCTGTCTTGTATAAGTTAAATATAATTTATGCTTATGTCATGAGTTTTGTCTGAAGCTACATGCCTGTGATGTTGCTGCAAACAAGTTTTTCATTATACCTGTACCTCACCATTCTTGTGCATATGACAATGAACTTCACTTATCTTGAAGGTGTCACTTACACCAATTGGTCAGATATGGTGGTTTCTGTGGTGCCTAAGAGAGGCCTGGGTGTCTGTGCTTGGGAAGATCAGATTTTCAGGAGGGTACTGATACCCAGTGGGCCAGGACGGGGATGCAGTGGGAGCCCAGATTTTAAGGTGATGCATTGGACCATCAATGGTCAGCTTGGTGCAGTCGATGGAGCCAGCTAAGGATCTCACAGGTCATCTATGGTGAGAGTGGGTGGAATTATCAGAAACTTGAGTTAGGTGAAACTCTTACACAAGACATGCCCGCAAAAGGTTCAATGCTCCAGATGACATGACCACATACTATTTCAGTCCAGTTGAAGGGTCTCAACCTGAGATGTCAACTATCAATTTCCCTCACACTGAGCCTGACACACTGAGTTTCCCCCAACAGTTTGTCTGTTGCTCCAGATCCAAGCACCTGCAGACTTATATCGCCATGCCTTTGTTTGTATAAAACCTCAATAGGGTGAATGAGCAAAATCTTTTTCCCCAGGGTTGAGAAATCAAGAGCAAGAGGCTTAAATTTAAGATGAAAAGGGAGATTTAATAGGATCTCAAGGGACAACTTTTTCGCCCAGAGGCTGGTTGGTATATGGAATGACCTGCCAGAAGAAATGATTGAGATGGGTGCATAAGACATAGGAGCAGAATTAGGCCATTCAGCCCATCGAGTCTGTTCCACGTTAACAATATTTTAAAGTTTCCATTGGGAGAGCCTATGCCTCAGAATAAATCTATTACTAAGATAATGAGGAATTTCTTCAGCCAAAGGGTGGTGTATCTGTGGAATTCATCGCCACAGATGATGTGGAGGTCAAGTCATTATATATTTAAGGCAGAGATTGATAGGTTGAACATAGAAACATAGACAACCTACAGCACAATACAGGCACTTCGGCCACAATTCTGTGCCGAACATGTACTTACTTTAGAAATTACCTCGGGTTAGCCATAGCCCTCGATATTTCCAAGATCCACGTACCTATCCAGGAGCCTCTTAAAAGACCCTGTTGTAGCCACTTCCATTCCAAGCACTCACCACTCTCTGCGTTTAAAACTTACTCCTGACATCCTCTCTGTACCCACTTCCAAGCACCTTAAAACTGTGCCCGCTCGTATTAGCCAGTTCAGCTCTGAGAAAAAGCCTCTGACTATCCACATGATCAACACCTCTCATCATCTTATACACCTCTATCAGGTCACCTCTCATTCTCCGTCGCCCCAAGGAGAAAAGGCCAATTTCACTCAACTTACTCTTGTAAGACATGCTCCCCAATCCAGGCAACATCCTTGTAAATCTCCCCTGCACCCTTACTAAGGTTTCCACATCCTTCCTGTAGTGAGGTGACCAGAACTGACCACGGTACTCCAGGTGAGGACTGAGCAGGGTTTTATACAGCTGTAACATTACCTCTCGGCTCTTGAATTCAATCCTGCAGTTGATGAAGGCCAATGCACCATACGCCTTCTTCACCACACAGTCAACCTGCGCAGCAGCTTTGAGTGTCCTATGGACACGGACCCCAAGATCCCTCTGATCCTCCACACTGCCAAGAATACTATATTCTCCACACTGCCATGAATACTATATTCTGCCATTATGTTTGACCTACCAAAATGAACGACCTCACAGTTATCTGGGTTGAACTCCATCTGCCACTTCTCAGCCCAGTTTTGCATCCTATTGATGTCCCACTGTAACCTCTGACAGCCCTCTACACTATCCACAACACCCCCAATCTTTGTGTCATCAGCAAATTTACTAACCCATCCATCCACTTCCTCATCCAGGTCATTTATAAAAATCATGAAGACAAGTGGTCCCAGAACAGATCCCTGAAGCACACCACTGGTCACCAACCTCAATGCAGAATATGACCTGTCCACAATCAATCTTTGCCTTCTGTGGGCAAGCCAATTCTGGATCCACAAAGCAAGGTCCCCTTGGATCCCATTCCTCCTTACTTTCTCAATAAGCCTTGCATAGGGTACCTTATCAAATGCTTTTACATCTACTGCTCTACTTTTATCAATGTCTTTACTCATATCCTCAAAAAATTCATCAGGCTTGTAAGGCAAACCTGTCTTTGACAAAGCCATGTTGACTATTCCTAATCATATTATGCATCTCCAAATCCTGCCTCTTAAGTTCTTCTCCATCAACTTACTGAGCACTGAAGTAAGACTCACTGGTCTATAATTTTCTGGGCTATGACTACTCCCTTTCTTGAATAAGGGAACAACATCTGCAACCCTCGAATCCTCTGGAACCTCTCCCTTCCCCATTGACGATGCAAAGCTCATTGCCGGAAGCTCAACAATCTCCTCCCTCGCCTCCCACAGTAGCCTCGGGTATATCTCGTCCAGTCCCGGTGACTTATCCAACATAATGCTTTCCAAAAGTTGCAGCACATCCTCTTTCTTAATGTCAAATGAAAAGGGTTAGGGTTAGGGTTAACCTAACCCTAACCCTAAAGCTCAAGCTTTTCAGTCTGCTGTAGGTTATCCCTACAATCACCAAGGTCCTTTTCCATAGTGAATACTGAAGCAAAGTATTCATTAAGTACCTCTGCTATCTCCTCTGGTTCCATCACACTTTTCCACGGACACACTTGATTAGTCCTATTCTCTGACGTCTTACCTCTTGCTCTTCGCATACTTGTAGAATGCCTTGGGGTTTTCATTAATCCTAATCACCAAAGCCTTCTCATGGCCCCTTCTGGCTCGCCTAATTTCATTCTTAAGCTCCTTCCTGCTCGCCTTATAATTTTCTAGATCTCTATCATTACCTAGTTTTTTGAACCTTTTGTAAGCTTTTCTTTTCTTCTTGACTAGATTTTCAACAGCCTTTGTACACTACGGTTCCTGTACGCTACCATCTTTTCCCTATCTCATTTGAATGTACCTATGCAGAACACCACGCAAGTATCCCGTGAAGATTTGCCACATTACTCTGTACATTTCCCTGAGAACATCTGTTCCCAATTTATGCTTCTAAGTTCCTGCCTGATAGCTTCATATTTCCCCTTACTGCAATTAAACGCTTTCCTAACTTGTCTGTTCCTATCCCTCTCCAGTGCTATGGTAAAGGAGATAGAGTTGTGATCACTATCTCCAGAATTTGTCTTCTATCAATGATCTGGATGATAATGTGGTAAATTGGATCAGCAAGTTTGCTGATGATACAAAGATTGGAGGTGTAGTAGACAGTGAGGAAGGTTTTCAGAGCCTGCAGAGGGACTTGGATCAGCTGGAAAAATGGGCTGAAAAATGGCAGATGGAGTTTAATACTGACAAGTGTGAGGTATTGCACGTTGGAAGGACAAAGCAACGTAGAACATACAGGGTTAATGGTAAGGCACTGAGGAGTGCAGTGGAACAGAGGGATCTGGGAATACAGATACAAAATTCCCTAAAAGTGGCGTCACAGGTAGATAGGGTCATAAAGAGAGCTTTTGGTACATTGGCCTTTATTAATCAAAGTATTGAGTATAAGAGCTGGAATGTTATGATGAGGTTGTATAAGGCATTGATGAGGCCGAATCTGGAGTATTGTGTTCAGTTTTGGTCACCAAATTACAGGAAGGATATAAATAAGGTTGAAAGAGTGCAGAGAAGGTTTACGAGGATGTTGCCGGGACTTGAGAAACTCAGTTACAGAGAAAGGTTGAATAAGTTAGGACTTTATTCCCTGGAGCGTAAAAGAATGAGGGGAGATTTGATAGAGGTATATAAAATTATGATGGGTATAGATAGAGTGAATGCAAGCAGGCTTTTTCCACTGAAGCAAGGGGAGAAAAAAACCAGAGGACATGGGTTAAGGGTGAGGGGGGAAAAGTTTAAAGGGAACATTAGCGGGGGCTTCTTCACACAGAGAGTGGTGGGAGTATGGAATGAGCTGCCAGACTAGGTGGTAAATGCGGGTTCTTTTTTAATATTTAAGAATAAATTGGACAGATACATGGATGGGAGGTGTATGGAGGGATATGGTCCGTGTGCAGGTCAGTGGGACTAGGCAGAAAATGGTTCGGCACAGCCAAGAAGGGCCAAAAGGCCTGTTTCTGTGTTGTAGTTTCTATGGTTCTATGGTTCTAATGCTCTCCCACTGAGAGACCTGACACCTGAGCAGGTTCACTTCCCAATACCAGATCAAGTGCATCCTCTCTTCTTGTTGGCTTCTCTACATATTGTGTCAGGAAACCATCCTGAACACACCGAACAAACTCCACCCCATCTAAATGCCTCGCTCTAGAAAGATGCCAATCAATATTTGGGAAATAAAAATCTCCCACCACATCAACCCTGTTATTATTGTATCTTTCTAGAATCTGTCTCCCTATTTGCTCCTCGATGTCCCTGTTACTATTGGGTGGTCTATAAAAGAACACCCAGTAGAGTTATTTACCCCTTCCTGTTCCTAACTTCCACCCACAGAGACTCAGTAGACAATCCCTCCATGACTTCCTCCTTTTCTGCAGCTGTGACACTATCTCTGATGAGCAGTACCACGCCTCCACCTCTTTTGCCCCCTCCCTGTCCTTTCTGAAACATCTGAAGCCTGGCACTCTAAGTAACCATTCCTGCCCCTGAACCATTCAGATCTCTGCAATGGCCACAACATAATAACTCCAAGTACTGATCCATGCTCTAAGCTCATCCGCTTTGCTCATGATACTCTTTGCATTAAGGTAGAGACATCTCAAACCATCAGTCTGAGTGTATCCCTTCTCTATCACTTGCCAATCCGCCCTCTCACACTGTCTACAAGCTTTTTTGATTTGTGAGCCAACTGCCCTTTCCTCCGTCTCTTCAGTTCGGTTCCCAACCCGCCCCCCCAGCAATTCTAGTATAAACTCTCCCCATTAAACTTAGTAAACCTCCCTGCCAACATATTTGTCCCCCTTGGATTCAAGTGCAACCTATCCTTTTTGTACAGGTCACGCCTGCCCCAAAAGAGGTCCCAATGATCCAGAAATCTGAATCCCCGCTCCCTGCCTCCAAACCCTCAGCCACACATTTATCCTCCACTTCACTCTATTCCTATACTCACTGTCATGTGGCACAGGCAATAATTCCGATATTACTACCTTTGAGGTCCTGCTTCCCAACTTCTTTCCTAACTCCCTGTCGTCTGTTTTTAGGACCTCCTCCCTTTTCCTATCTATGTCTTTGGTACCAATATGTACCATGACCTCTGGCTGTTCACCTTCCCACTTCAGGATATCATGGACGCAATCAGAAACATCCCGGACCCTGGCACCAGGGAGGCAAACTACCATTGGTGTTTCTTTCCTGCGTCCACAGAATCGCCTGCCTGACTCCCTAATTATAGAGTCCTCTATCACTACTGCCATCCTCTTCCTTTCCCTACCCTTCTGAGCCACAGAGCCAGACTCTGTGCCAGAGGCGCAGCCACTGTTGCTTCCTCCAGGTAGGTTGTGTCCCCCCCAGCTGTACTCAAACAGGAGTACTTATTGTTCAGGGGGACAGCCACAGGGATACTCTCTATTTGACTCTTGCCCTTCCCTCTCCTGACTGTTACCCACTTATCTGTCTCCCGAGGCCCCGGTATGACTACTTTGCCTATAGCTCCTCTCTATCACCTCCTCACTTTCCCCGACCCGGTCCCTAAGGAGCTGCAGTTCGATGCACCTGGCAAAGATGTGGTCGTCTGGGAGGTTGGGAGTCTCCCAGACATCCCACATCCGACACCCAGTACAGAACACCCGTCTCGCAGACATACTTCTTATTCCTATACTTCACAAGTAACTTACCTCACCTCGACCCATTATCGCCAAAGCCCTGTTGAGCCAAAGCCCTCCTACTCTGACTCCCGCTCCTCTGGTGCCCGCTCTATGAAGCTGTCTTCTTTTTAAGTTCTTCCCGCTGGTCTAACTGCCTGCGCAGTCGTTCCTCAACATTGTTCTTGTTAGGTAAGGGTGTTGACATTTAGGGGGAGAAGGTGGGAGAAGGAGCTGAATCAATGGCCCGAATAGCTTAATTCTGCTCTTTTATCTTATATTCTTATGGAGTACTTGGATGGGTACATGGAAAGTTTTAGTGCAGGAGTATCTAAACTTTTTTATGCCATGGACCAATACTATTAAGCATGGTTGGGAACCCCTGGTTTAGAGGGATATGGGTGAAGTATAGTCAAATATAGGCCTGTCTGTATGCGGTATGACTCTATGACTCTGTCCTAGAAGAGAGTAACTAGGCACTTCTCTAAAACATCTAAACACTGACATAGAAAACCACCTGTCAAGGTTATTAGAAATGGGTAACAAATGCCGGTCTTGTCCTGATCCTACTCCTGCAGAACAAGTCAATAATTAAAGCATCTTACAGTTCAGTGAAATGACTTACAAATTCATAAGACCATAAGACCATATGACAAAGGAGCAGAAGTCGGCCATCTGGCCCATCGAGTCGGCTCCACCATTTCATCATGAGCCGATCCATTCTCCCATTTAATCCCACTCCCCTGCCTTCTCACCATAACCTTTGATGCCCTGGCTACTAAGATACCTATCAATCTCTGTCTTAAATACACCCAATGACTTGGCCTCCACTGCCGCCTGTGGCAACAAATTCCACAGACTCACCACCCTCTGACTAAAAAAATTTCTTCGCATCTCTGTTTTGAATGGGCGCCCTTCAATCCTTAAGTCATGCCCACTCATACTAACTTCCCCCATCGTGGGAAATAACTTTGCCACATCCACTCTGTCCATGCCTTTCAACATTCGAAATGTTTCTATGAGGTCTCCCCTCATTCTTCTAACCTCCAAGGAATACAGTCCAAGAGCAGACAAATGTTCCTCATATGTTAACCCTCTCATTCCTGGAATCATTCTAGTGAATCTTCTCTGTACCCCCTCCAATGTCAGCACATCCTTTCTTAAGTAAGGAGACCAAAACTGCCCACAGTACTCCAAGTGAGGTCTCACCATCACCTTATAGAGCCTCAACATCACATCCCTGCTCCTATACTCTATTCCTCTAGAAATGAATGCCAACATTGCATTTGCCTTCTTCACCACCGACTCAACCTAGAGGGTATCCTGTATGAGGACTCCCAAGTCCCATTGCATCTCAGAACTTTGAATTCTCTTCCCATTTAAATAATAGTCTGCCCATTTATTTCTTCTGCCAAAGTGCATAACCTTACACTCTCCAACATTGTATTTCATTTGCTCCTTCTTTGCCCATTCTTCCAATCTATCCAAGTCTCTCTGTAGACTCTCTGTTTCCTCAGCACTACCGGCCCCTCCACCTATCTTCGTATCATCAGCAAACTTAGCCACAAAGCTATCTATTCCATAATCCAAATCGTTGATGTACAATATAAAAAGAAGCAGCCCCAACACGGACTCCTGTGGAACACCACTGGTAACAGGCAGCCAACTAGAATAGGATCTCTTTATTCCCACTCACTGTTTCCTGCCAATCAGCCAACGCTCTATCCACGCTCTATCCCATTCGGGCCATTGATTCAGCTCCTTCTCCCACCTTCTCCCCCTAAATGTCAACACCCTTACCTAACAAGAACAATGTTGAGGAATGACTGCACAGGCAGTTAGACCAGCGGGAAGAATTTAAAAAGAAGACAGCTTCATAGAGCGGGCACCAGAGGAGTGGGAGTCAGAGTAGGGGGGCTTTGGCTCAACAGGGCTTTGGCGATAATGGGTCGAGGTGAGGTAAGTTACTTGTGAAGTATAGGAATAAGAAGTATGTCTGCGAGACGGGTGTTCTGTACTGGGTGTCGGATGTGGGATGTCCAGGAGATTCCCAACCTCCCAGACGACCACATTTTTGCCAGGTGCATCGAACTGCAGCTCCTTAGGGATCGGGTCGGGGAAAGTGAGGAGGTGATAGAGAGGAGCTATAGGCAAAGTAGTCATACCGGGGCCTCGGGAGACAGATAAGTGGGTAACAGTCAGGAGAGGGAAGGGCAAGAGTCAAATAGAGAGTATCCCTGTGGCTGTCCCCCTGAGTTGTATGAAATGTATAGGAAACAGGGAGGAAATCAGGTGCTTGAGGAGTATAAGAAGTGCAAGAAAATACTTAAGAAAGTAATCAGGAGGGCTAAAAGAAGACATGAGGTTGCCTTGGCAGTCAAAGTGAAGGATAATCCAAAGAGCTTTTACAGGTATATTAAGAGCAAAAGGATTGTAAGAGATAAAATTGGTCCTCTTGAAGATCAGAGTGGTCGGCAACGTGCAGAAGCAAAGGAAATGGGGGAGATCTTAAACAGGTTTTTTGCGTCTGTATTTACTAAGGAAACTGGCATGAAGTCTATGGAATTGAGGGAATCAAGTTGTGAGATCATGGAAACTGTACAGATTGAAAAGGAGGAGGTGCTTGCTGTCTTGAGGAAAATTAAAGTGGATAAATCCCCGGGACCTGACAGAGTGTTCCCTCAGACCTTGAAGGAGACTAGTGTTGAAATTGCGGGGGGCCCTGGCAGAAATATTTAAAATGTTGCTGTCTACTGGTGAGGTGCCGGAGGATTGGAGAGTGGCTCATGTTGTTCCGTTGTTTAAAAAAGGATCGAAAAGTAATCCAGGAAATTATAGGCCGGTGAGTTTAACGTCAGTAGTAGGTAAGTTATTGGAGGGAGTACTAAGAGACAGAACCTACAAGCATTTGGATAGACAGGGACTTATTAGGGAGAGTCAACATGGCTTTGTGCGTGGTAGGTCATGTTTGACAGATCTATTGGAGTTTTTGGAGGAGGTTACCAGGAAAGTGGATGAAGGGAAGGCAGTGGATATTGTCTACATGGACTTCAGTAAGGCCTTTGACAAGGTCCCGCATGGGAGGCTAGTTAGGAAAATTCAGTCGCTAGGTATACATGGAGAGGAGGTAAATTGGATTAGACATTGGCTCAATGGAAGAAGCCAGAGAGTGGTGGTAGAGAATTGCTTCTCTGAGTAGAGGCCTGTGACTAGTGGTGTGCCACAGGGATCAGTGCTGGGTCCATTGTTATTTGTCATCTATATCAATGATCTGGATGATAATGTGGTAAATTGGATCAGCAAATTTGCTGATGATACAAAGATTGCAGGTGTAGTAGACAGTGAGGAAGGTTTTCAGAGCCTGCAGAGGGACTTGGACCAGCTGGAAAAATGGGCTGAAAAATGGCAGATGGAGTTTAATACAGACAAGTGTGAGGTATTGCACTTTGGAAGGTCAAACCAAGGTAGAACATACAGGGTTAATGGTAAGGCACTGAGGAGTGCAGTAGAACAGAGGGATCTGGGAATACAAATACAAAATTCCCTAAAAGTGGTGTCACAAGTAGATAGGGTCATAAAGAGAGTTTTTGGTACATTGGCCTTTATTAATCAAAGTATTGAGTATAAGAGCTGGAATGTTATGATGAGGTTGTATAAGGCATTGGTGAGGCCGAATCTGGAGTATTGTGTTCAGTTTTGGTCACCAAATTACAGGAAGGATATAAATAAGGTTGAAAGAGTGCAGAGAAGGTTTACAAGGATGTTGCCGGGACTTGAGAAACTCAGTTACAGAGAAAGGTTGATTAGGTTAGGACTTTATTCCCTGGAGCTTAGAAGAATGAGGGGAGATTTGATAGATGTATATAAAATTATGATGGGTACAGATAGAGTGAATGCAAGGAGGCTTTTTCCACTGAGGCAAGGGGAGAAAAAAACCAGAGGACATGGGTTATGGGTGAGGGGGGAAAAGTTTAAAGGGAACATTGGGGCGGGGGGCTTCTTCACACAGAGAGTGGTGGGAGTATGGAATGAGCTGCCAGATGAGGTGGTAAATGTGGGTTCTTTTTTAACATTTAAGAATAAATTGGACAGATTCATGGATGGGAGGTGTATGGAGGGATATGGTCCATGTGCAGGTCAGTGGGACTAGGCAGAAAATGGTTCAGCACAGCCAAGAAGGGCCAAAAGGCCTGTTTCTGTGCTGTAGTTTCTATGGTTTCTATGGTTTCTATAAGGAATAAGGTGGATGATCTTGTCGTACAGCTACAGATTGGCAGGTATGATATTGTGGCCATCACTGAGACCTGGCTAAAGGATGCATGTCTCTGGGAGCTGAACATCCAAGGATACACGGTGTATCGGAAGGATAGGAAGGTAGACAGAGGTGGAGCGTGGCTTTATTGGTAAGAAATGATATTAAATCATTAGAAAGAGGTGACATTGGACTGGAAGGTGCAGAATCTTTATGGGTTGAGCTAAGAAATCGCAGCGGTAAAAGGACCCTGATGGCAGTTATTTATAGGCCTCCAAACAGCTGCAGGGATGTGAACTACAAATTACAATAGGAAATAGAAAAGGCTTGTCAGAAGGGCAGTGTTATGATAATTGTGGGGGATTTTAACATGCGAGTGGATTGGGAAAATCAGGTTGGCACTGGATTTCAAAAGAGAGAAATTGTAGAATGTCTGCGAGATGGCTTTTTAGAACAGCTTGTTGTTGAGCCCACTAGGGGATCGGCTGTACTGGATTGGGTATTGTGTAATGAACCGGAGGTGATTAGAGAGATTGAGGTGAAGGAACCCTTAGGAGGCAGTGATCATAACATGATTGAGTTCACTGTGAAATTTGAAAAAGAGAATCTGAAATCTGATGTGTCAGTATTTCAGTGGAGTAAAGGAAATTATAGTGGCATGAGAAAGGAACTGGCCAAAGTTGACTGGAAAGGGACACTGGTGGGAAGGATGGCAGAGCAGCAGTGGCTGGAGTTTATGCGAGAAGTGAGGAAGGTGTAAGACAGGTATATTCCAAAAAAGAAGAAATTTTCGAATGGAAAAAGGATGCAACCGTGGCTGACAAGAGAAGTCAAAGCCGAAGTTAAAGCAAAGGAGAGGGCATACAAGGAAGCAAAAATTAATGGGAAGACAGAGGATTGGGAAGTTTTTAAAAGCTTACAAAAGGAGACTAAGAAGGTCATTAAGAGGGAAAAGATTAACTATGAAAGGAAGCTAGCAAATAATATCAAAGAGGATACTAAAAGCTTTTTCAAGTATATAAAGAGTAACAGACAGGTGAGAGTAGATATATGACCGATAGAAAATGATGCTGGAGAAATTGTAATGGGAGATAAGGAGATGACGGAGGAACTGAACGAGTATTTTGCATCAGTCTTCACTGAGGAAGACATCAGCAGTATACCGGACACTCAAGGGTGGCAGGGAAGAGAAGTGTGTGCAGTCACAATTACGACAGAGGAAGTACTCAGGAAGCTGAATAGTCTAAAGGTAGATAAATCTCCCAGACCAGATGGAACTGGAAAGAGAAGATGATGGGAGGCTTGGAGCAGTCAAAGTCTCCCAGGTATTGAATAAATGGGGAAAAAAGGAATAATGAGGCGAGGAAAACCATTTTATGCAACATGTGGTTGGAATTTGGAATGCACTGTCAGCAGATGGTTCTGTCAGATTCCACTGTGGCCTGCGAGAGGAGACTGGATATGGTCCAGAAAATAATGACATGGTCAAGATGAGTTGTTCTAGTAAATTTCCAGCACAGACACAATGGGCAGAATGGTCTCCTCATTATTGTAACCATACTATGATTCTTTGATGTACAAGATGTTTCTTTGATGTTAAGACCATAAGGATTCCAAAGTTGTCAAGCCAAGGAGTGGTAGTGGGGACAAGCTCCCACTACCTAAAAGTGCTCCTCATGGCATGCGCCTCAAATACCCTCTGACAACCAAGTCCAACTCCTGGCCTTCTCATGTGGCTTAGCCTCTAAGCCCGAAGGAACTGTTTCTACTGACAGGAGAAGGGGCGAAGGCGGGTCCTGGAGCCTTAAAATCAGTGCTCTGGGTAGATGGAGCTCGTCAGCCTGGGAAGGCAGTCCATCTAAGAGAGGGAAAACTCTGATTTCAAACTCTGCTGCCTTGTGGCTATACCCACTTAAGGGAAAGGCTTCGGGAGTGAACCCTGAGGACAAATCCGGAGCCGGAGTCCCTAAGGCAGTCCGACATTGCTTTCAACCTCACTCTGGCAACTCCTGTGACATCACTGGCGCCAAGCTGTATCAGCCCTTGCCCTTCCCTTGGACAACATCGGTGGTGTGGAGAGGGGAGACTTGCTGCTTGGGCAACTGCCAGTCTTCCATACAACCTTGCCCAGGCCTGCGTCCTGGGGAGTCTGAAGCAAGACTTTCCAGGCACAGATCCATGGTTTCACGAGACTAACGGATGGCATCCAAGACCATAAGACATAGGAGCAGAATTAGGCCATTCAGCTCATCATCTGCTTCGTCATTCCAGCATGGCTGATTTATTCTCCCTCTCAGCCTCATTCTTCTGCCTTCTACCCATAACATTTGACACCCTGACTAATCAAGAACCTATCAACATCAGCTTTAAATATACCCAATGACTTGGCAAGGATTTCCACAGATCCTCTACCCTCTGGCTAAAGAAATTCCTCCTCATCTCTGTTCTAAACAGACATCTCTCTATTCTGAGGCTGTGCTCTCTGGTCTTAGACTCCACCACTAAACATCCTCTCTATATCCACTCTATTTAGGCATTTCAAATTCAATAGGTTTCAACGAGATCTCCCCTCGTCCTTCTAAACTCTACTGAGTACAGGTCTAGAGCCATCAAATGCTCCTCATGCATTAACCTTTTCATTTCTGGAATCATTTTCATAAACCTTCTCTTGGCTTTCTCCAATGACAGCACATATTTTCTTTGATAAGGAGCCCAGAAGTGTTTACAATACTCCAAGTGTGGTCTGACCAATGCCTTATAAATCCTCAACATCCTTGCTTTTATATTCGTGACCTCTTGATATGAATGTTAATATTGTACTTGCCTTTCTCACCACTAACTCAACCTGCAAGCTAACCTTTAGATAATCCTGTATGAGGACTCCCAAGTCCCTGTGTTCCTCTGATATTGTCTCTCCATTTAGAAAATAGTCTATGCCTTTGTTTCTTCTACCAAAGTGCATGACTATGCACCTCTCTACATTATATTTCATCTGCTAGTTCTTTGCCCATTCTCCTAATATGTCTAAGTCCTTCTGAACACTCCCTGTTTTGTCAACACCACCTACCTCTCTACCTACCTTCATATCATTTTCAAACTTGATGACAAAGCCGTCGATTCCATCATCCAAATCATTGATATATTACATGAAAAATACTGGTCCCAACACTGATCCCTGCAGAACACCACTAGGCACCAGTAGCCAACCGGAAAAGGCCCCTTTTTCTCCTACTTTTCCTCCTGCCTGTCACCCAATCTTCTAACCATGCTAGTATCTTTCCTGTAATACAATGGACTCTTCTCTTGTTTAACAGCCTCATACGTGGCACCTTTTCAAAGGCCTTCTGAAAATCCAAGTATGCAACATCACTTTGTCTACTCTGGTTGTTATTTCTTCAAAGAATTCCAATAGATTTGTCAGGCAAGGTTTCCTATGCTGACTTTGGCCTCTTTTATCATGAGCCTCCAAGTACCCTAAAATTTTATCCTTAATAATGGAATCCAACATCTTCCCAACCACTGAGTTTCGGCTAACTGGTTTACAATTTCCTTTCTTTTGCTTCCTTCCCTTCTTAAAGCATGGAGTGACATTTGCAATTTTCCAGTCCTCCAAAACCGTTCCAGAAACTAGTAATTCTTCTAAGATCATTACTAATACCTCCACAACCTCTTCAGCTACCCCTTTCAGAACCCTGGGGTGTAGTCCATCTGGTCCAGTCTGCTTCAGAACATACAGCTTCCCAAGCACCTTCTCCTTAGTGATAGCAACTAGATTCACTTCTGCCTCTTGACACGTTCACATTTCTAGCATACTGCTAGAGTCTTCCACAGTGAATACTTTTTCAGTTCATCTGCCGTTTGTTTGTCCCTCATTGCTACAGCTCCAGCATAATTTTCCAGCAGCCTGATATCCACTCTCACTTCTCTTTCACTCTTTACATATCTGAAAAGCCTTTGGTATCCCCATTTATATTATTGGCTAGCTTACCTAGCTTACTTTCATATTTCATTTGTCTCTCCTTATGGCTCTTCTAGTTGTTTTCTGTTATTTTTTTGAAAGCTTCCCAATTCTCTAACTTCTCACTACATTTTTCTATATTATATGCCTTCACTTTTGCTTTTATGCTGTCTTTGACTTCTCTTGTCAGCCATGTTTGCATCATCCTCACTTTAGAATAATTCTTCATCTTGGGGATATACCTATCCTCTGCCTAACTACTTGTTTCCAGGGACTACAGTGATTTCTGCTCTGCAGTCATCCCTGCCAGTGTCCCCTTCCAATCAACTCTGCCTAACTCCTCTCTCATGCCTCTGTACTTCCCTTTACTCTACAGATATACTGAAACATCTGACTTGAGCTCGCCCTCTCAAACTGCAGAGTGAATTCTATCATATTATGATCACTGTTTCCTAAGTGTCCCTTTACCTTAAGCTCCCTAATCAAAGCTGGTTCATTACACAACATCCAATCCAGAATTGCCTGTCCCCTAATGGGCTCAACCTCAAGCTGCTCTCAAAATCTATCTCATACGCATTCTACAAATTCCATCTCTTGAGATTCAGCACTGACCTGATTTTCCCAATCTACCTACATATTGAATTCCCCCATGACAATCGTAACATAGTCCCTCTTAAGCAACACACATCAAAGTTGCTGGTGAATGCAGCAGGCCAGGCAGCATCTCTAGGAAGAGGTACAGTTGACGTTTCAGGCTGAGACCCTTCGTCAGGACTAACTGAAGGAAGAGCTAGTAAGAGATTTGAAAGTGGGAGGGGGAGGGGGAGATCCAAAATGATAGGAGAAGAAAGGAGGGGGAGGGATGGAGCCAAGAGCTGGACAGGTGATTGGCAAAAGGGATATGAGAGGATCATGGGACAGGAGACCCAGGGAGAAGGAAAAGGGGGAGGGGGGAAAACCCAGAGGATGGGCAAGGGGTATAGTCAGAGGGACAGAGGGAGAAAAAGGAGAATGAGAGAAAAAATGTGTATATATAAATAAATAACGGATAGGGTACGAGGGGGAGGTGGGGCATTAGCGGAAGTTAGAGAAGTCAATGTTTGTGCCATCAGGTTGGAGGCTACCCAGATGGAATATAAGGTGTCGTTCCTCCAACCTGAGTGTGGCTTCATCTTTACAGTAGAGGAGGCCATGGATAGACATATCAGAATGTGAATGGGATGTGGAATTAAAGTGTGAATCCAAATAGGGCAGACCACCCTTCTCGCAATTCCTCCGTCTCCGCTGCATCTGCTCTCAGGATGAGGCTTTTCATTCCAGGACAAGGAAGATGTCCTCCTTTTTTAAAGAAAGTGGCTTCCCTTCCTCCACCATCAACTCTGATCTCAAACGCATCTCCCCCATTTCACACATATCTGCTCTCACTCCATCCTCCTGCCACCCCACTAGGAATAGGGTTCCCCTGGTCCTCACCTACCACCCCACCAGCCTCCGGGTCCAACATATTATTCTCCGTAACTTCCGCCACCTCCAACGAATTAAAATGTGTGGCCACTGGGAGATCCTGCTTTCTCTGGCGGACAGAGCGTAGGTGTTCAGCAAAACGATCTCCCAGTCTGCATCGGGTCTCGCCAGTATATAGAAGGCCACATTGGGAGCACCGGACGCAGTATATATCACCCCAGCCGACTCACAGGTGAAGTGTTGCCTCACCTGAAAGGACTGTCTGGGGCCCTGAATGGTGGTAAGGGAGGAAGTGTAAGGGCATGTGTAGCACTTGTTCTGTTTACAAGGATAAGTGCCAGGACGCAGATCAGTAGGGAGGGATGGGGGGACGAATGGACAAGGGAGTCATGTAGGGAGCGATCCCTGCGGAAAGCGGGGGGGGGGGGAGAGAAAGATGTGCTTAGTGGTGGGATCCCGTTGGATGTTAAGCTCCCAACTGTGATCTTTTTTCAGCCACAACTCAGAGATGCTCACAATGTCATACATGCCAATCTCTAAATGCACTGCAAGATCATCTACTTTATTCCATACATTACGTTCATTCAAATATAACACCTTCAGTCCTGTATTTATCACCTTTTTCAACTCTCCTCCCATGTTACATTTCGACTCATCCCACTAACTGAATTTTTTGCCTATCCTTCTTCACAGTCTCACACACACTGCATCTACTTGTACACCAGCTGCCCCACCCTCAGCCCTATCACTCCATCCAAAAGAGTGAAATACATGTTTATTATGAGATACACAAGTACATTTATGGTGCAATGAAAAACTAACTTGTAGCAGCAGAACAGCCACATAGCATCAGATAAGTAATACTCACCAGACCATTAATACACAATTTTTACAAGAAGTAACACAACCAGAACAAAAAGAAAATCAATTTCAGTGCAAAGTGATCGAAGTAGCCAGAGAGTTGTTAAACTGAAGTAGTTAGGGCTTTGCCAATTGATTCAAGAACAAAATAGTTGAAGGGCAGTAACTGTTCCTAAACCTGGTGGTGGGACTTTTGGCTTCTATACCACCCAATATACCCAGTGGTAGCTGTGAGAAGATGGCATAATCCAGATGGTGAGGATCTTTTATAACAGATACTGCCTTCTTGATGCAGCACTTCCTGAAGGTATTACCAATGGTTGGGGAAGGATGTGCTATGCTGTATTGGGCAGAGCCCACTACTCTTAAAGCTTCTTACTGGGATGTATTATGTGGGTGACACTGATGTCTGGAAAATATGAATCCATAGGCTTAACATGATCAACAAGACAGATAACTGTTTTCTCTTCCGAGGGAAATACAGAAAATAATAATGAAATAAACAAATGGATTTCAAAGCAAGAAAATTTACTTAACAAACCCAATGAACTCGTTGATAAAATTAGACAAGGGCAATATAATTTATTAAGATTTGTAAATAGTCTTTGTTAAGATACCAAATTATAGACTAATGATTAATAGCAGCACATGCAGTCAGAGCAGAACACATGAAAATGGAATTATTAACTATTCAGAGAGGCAGGCAGTGTAAAGTGAGGTTTCCCACATGATCAACATGATCATTGTTTGAAAATTACTTTAATGGTGCAGATTTTGAAACCAAATACAGAATGTATAAGCTTGTGGGCAATGTCTTGGTTGGAGGTGTGTTATTACCAAGATATTTCATAACTAGTATAAACTTTGAAAACTAGTGTGGAATTGGGAAATTAAATATGTTTTAGGTATTACATGTAGGTAAGAAAAATATAGAGGTTCCAAATTATGTTAAAGTGTGAATCCAAATAGGGCAGACCACCAAATTAATCACAGAATACTAATACAGTACATAATCATTAAAATTGTGATCCAAATTTTTAAAGTCTTTTAGCAGAAAATAAGCCAAATTATACATTTTATTTTCAGTTGACTTTTTTTTTAAAATAGGGAATTAGAATAAAATTATTTTAAACTTGGATTGGACCACATTTATACATTTCTGACCAATTTTCTTTAAAGAGAATACAAAGGCACTAGAGTTGTAAATCCTCTGCAACTACCACAATCTTGCCATAAGGTTTGGAGGCGAGTGCGCTTCAATGACCCAGAGAGCCTTGTTGGCTAAATGCAGTGCCTTGTGCTTTGGCTCTTGGTAGGATCACCCATGCCAAACAGGTCAAAGGATAGAGGCCAGATTAAGCGTGGTCCACCAGTTCTCCTAGTTTGTGGGTTGAGTTTAGGGCTAACAACCCTGACTGCTTAAAAAAATTGTTATGGAAACAGCAGTGAAGAATCTGTGTGCGATGGTATGTACAGTCATAGATGAAGGACTTTCATTGCCACCCTAAATATCAACGGTGTAATGGGCAGGATGTAAGTGTTGTAAAATAAGATTTACAAGGAGGGGATTGGGTATATATTAATATGTAGAGTGGGGCAAACTATATGGGTTTCTACTTTTGAAAAGAATAAACCAAGAGGTGAACTAATGGAGGTTTTTAAATTATGATCATTTGATAGAGTAGAGGAAATATTTCTAGTTATAGGAAAGATCAAAATAATGGATTACAATGTAAGATAATCACCAGTTTTCTTATTTTTCAATAATGTTGGGGGAATGTAGAACCTCCTACAACTGGAAGTAGTATTACAAAAGCTGTAGCAATGCATTGAAAAGGAAGCTGTTTATGTTCATGAGAGAACAGGCAATAGTTGGTTCTGCTGATTGGAAAGGAAGAGATGAATCTCAAAATGTCCATGATCCCATTTCTCTGTTGGATTTTTTCTTTTCATAATTCAACCTAAGGTGCACAGAAGTGATTCTGTAGATGTTGGAAATCTTGAGGTACATACACACAAAATGCTGGAGGAACTCGGCAAGTCAGGCAGCATCTATGGAGGGGAATAAACAGTTAACATTTCAGACCAAGACCCATCAGGACACTAGTAAGGTGCACATGCAATTTGCTTAGGTATGCACTCAGTTAAATACACAGTTAGCTGTATACGAGTGCAAGAAATTTCATACTTTCCAATATACAGTACAGTGCACATACACAAACTAACACACTTACAGTCAGGCAAATCATTGGGTGATTCTTCGTAAACTCTTCCCCAAGGCAATCTAGCAAAGGAGACACAAGAGATTCTGCATACTCTGGAAATCTTAAGCAATGATGAATAGTTTAGAAAGATGTCATCTCAAATTTACACACCACCCACACTTCAAAAAATATCATGATATGGAAACTGGATAGAAATTCTTCAGCTCATTAATGCTGTGGAAGCAACCTCATACGTTGCAGTGGCTCAAGAAAGAGGCAATAGGGATGACCAATAAATGCTGCTCTTTCCAGAGCCACTCATTCTGCGATTATGATTCATGTTCTGATCTGCTTTTAACTTACTGTCACTGATACTATAAATTTTCTCCCTGCCCTCCCTGTACAGCTTTTTTCTGATCTGTGGCCAGTATTTTGTGTTTGGTGTGCTGCAAGGATCAACTCTTGGTTGCTGTTGTCCTCACTCTACATGGTCCTATTATGTCAGGCTATTTGAAACCAAAAGGTAAATTACCACAGTTATGCAGACAACACACAACTGTATTTGCTTGTTACACCAGATAACCCAGGGGCTTTAAACCCTCTGGTCCAGTGTCTTACTAGCATTAGAATGCATGTGTTTGAATTTCCTTAAACTAAATAAGAAAAAAAAAGAAGTTTTGTTTATTTGCTAGCAATAAAAGAGTGTGAATCTTAGAAATAAACTTGATCAAAATAATGGATTACAATGTAAGATAATCACATACCTTTGGACTTCAAATCAAGCCAGGGGTACAGAATTTAGGCATTATTATTGACTCTGAGCTAAATTTCAAATCATATATTACCCAGATTGTTAAGACTACATTCTTTTCATTGAAGGAACATTGCAAGAGTTCAATTTCTTACAACATCTCAAGATGTTTTTTGTTTTTAGCTGATTAGACAACTGTAATGCACTCTTTTCAGGACTGCCTAAGAAAGATGATCCGGCTGGTGGCGTAGTGGCATCAACGTCGGACTTTGGGACGAAAGGTTGCAGGTTCGAATCCAGCTAGCTGGCTCCCCTGCACGCTTTCCATCCGTGCTGGGTTATGGACTCTTTGGAAACTCACCCGGCAGAAGGCAATGGCAAACCACTGCTGTAACTTGCCTCGTACTGCAACAGAGAGGCATGGAGGGAAATCGTCTGCTAATCAGAGAAACTCCGGATGCGACGTACCTTTCCTTCCTAAGAAAGATATAAATCAGCTGCAGATTCTCCAAAATACAGTAGCAGGAATCTTAATCAAAAAAAGAAAATCTGGGCACATTTTATCAGTTTTGAGATCATTATACTGGCTGCCTGTGTCAATTTTAAAATGCTCTGAACTTGCTGGTGGCGTAGTGGCATCCTCACCAGACTTCAAAGCGAATGGTCCCAGGTTCGAATCTGGCCAGCTCCTTGCTAGGAGGAGATGAGTTATACAGCTCTTGTTACATGCACATGCAGTTCAACTTTTTGAGTGGTTATGCAGAAAGTTTGAAGTTAATAACTCATCTTCTTCTACCTTAGGCCACAAACTTATCAATCACCCCTGTTGTGGACCACTTTCTGGAGGTCCAAGGTGCTGACTTCTACAAAGAAGGGATCCGTATGCTCCATGACCGCTGGACTAAGTGTGTAAACATAGGAGGGGACTATGTTGAAAAACAAATGTGCTAGATCTTCTAAAATTGACGTATTCTACCTTAGGCCACAAACTTATCAATCATCCCTCATAGAGAGCAGACAGTCAGAATTCATCAAAGTGTACCATACAGATCCCTGACATTCCCAACAATGAAGGCTTTACTTGATGCAAACCAGTGTTCACACCGTAGCTTGCTGCACCGATCTGTTATGCTGCTGATACACTCAGTCAATTGTAGTTCATTACTGCTTGATAGGCAAAGATCATCACCACTATCTTACCATTTACTCTCTCTTCTTGATTTACCAAGCTCCTCCTAAACATCCCCCCACCCAGTCTCTACCCTCCCCCTCCACCCACCCCATTTGCCCATCACCCACACACTACTCCTCCCACTGGGCCCCTTCCACCACTGTTCCCATCTGCCCTCTCTGCTTCTGTTATTTGGTTCCAATGCCCTGCCTTCCTTTCTTATCAGGTTCAACCATCTGCAGCCCTTTTGTCACCTGCCAGTCTATTTGCTATTTCTTCTCTCCCTGTCTTCCATTTGTCTATCTCCCCTCCTCACCTGGATTCACCTGTTGCTCACCAGCTCTCGTTCCACCCTTTTATACCAGATATCACCCAATCTACCCTTTCAGTCCAGATGAAGGATTGCAACCTGAAACTTTGACTGTCCACTTCTCTTCAGATTTGCTGCCTGACTTGTTGAGCTCCACTATATTAGCTCTACTTACTTATGCATTAGTTCATCCCCGTTATCTCAAACCCAATATTCGAACTGTCCCATACTGAGCCAGTCAATGAGTTAGTGAATTCCCATATTTTCCAGAATATGGTATCCACACTTAATTATCATTGCTTGATACCATCCCCTGCTACTGAGTTTGATTTAAGGATAAAGTCCTAAACCTAAACTGAATGCAAACAGATGGTCCCGTGGTGATAAGGAAAATAGCAGTGTGCAGAGATGCAGTGGCTCCCAATAATGATTGTACATTGGGTCTTATCAGATTGCTTCCATATTTATATTTAGTGTGTTTTCTGTTTTTAGGTTCATCGTGGTTTTTATGCTGCATTGGATCTGGAGCAGGAATCATTTTCTTCTCTTTTACAGTCGTGTTCTGAATTATGGCAATAAAAAATCTGGAATCTTGGATCAGAGGCTAGTACTGAGGTGTTGCTGGAGGTCTCAACCTGCCTCTTTCTCATCCTTTCAAAGCCACATTTGTGGAAGAAAACTGGAGCATCCAGGGGAAACCCGGGGGTGACGGGGAGAAGATGCAAACCCCAGCAACAGAGGTCAGAGATGACCAGGTCCTTGGAGTTGAGAGAAAGCAAGGGAGTTTTACTCTCATTATAGTAATCCTTCAACCAATATCACTAAACCTTGTTTGTTGCCTTTTTACTCATTACTAGAAATTGCTTTGTACGTATTTGGCTAAAGCAGAGGTAACATTTCGAAATTCCTGGAAATTCCTGAAAAATTCCTGAAAATTTTGAAAGGTCTGGAGGGGGATGAGGACCATCACTGGGTTTCGGCAAACTAGCAACAGAGGAGCTGAAGGCAGTGTGGACAGGGCCAACGAACTTAACCTGTTCTTTAACAGATTTGACATTGTGACCCCTGCCCATCCCCCACATGAGCCACCTGTTGTCGGCCCCCAACCAACACATATTCCACTCTCCCCTCCTACCCCTCCTCACAGTTCCCCACCCTGCTCTCATGACTATACCCTTCCCCCACACGAAACCACCACGGTGGGCTTCACGGCCGAACAGGTGAGAAGACAGCTGAAACGTCTCAACCCAAGCAAGGCTGCAGGACCAGATAGTGTCAGTACCAGGGTGCTCAAAGCCTGTGCCCCTCAGCTATGTGGAGTACTTCGCCATGTATTCAACATGAGCCTGAGGCTCCGGAGGGTTCCTGTACTGTGGAAGACGTCCTGCTTCGCCCCTGTGCCGAAGACGCCGCGCCCCAGCGGCCACAATGACTACAGACCAGTGGCATTGACCTCCCACATCATGAAGACCCTGGAGAGACTTGTTCTGGAGCTGCTCCGGCCTATAGTCAGGCCACACTTAGATCCTCTCCAGTTCGCCTACCAGCCCCGACTAGGAGTTGAGGATACCATCGTCTACCTGCTGAACAGTGTCTACGCCCACCTGGACAAGCCAGCGAGCACTGTGAGGGTCATGTTTTTTGACTTCTCCAGTGCTTTCAACACCATCCGCCCTGCTCTGCTGGGGGAGAAGCTGACAGCGATGCAGGTGGATGCTTTCCTGGTGTCATGGATTCTTGATTACCTGACTGGCAGACCACAGTACGTGTGCTTGCAACACTGTGTGTCCGACAGAGTGATCAGCAGCACTGGGGCTCCACAGGGAACTGTCTTGTCTCCCTTTCTCTTCATCATTTACACCTCGTACTTCAACTACTGCACAGAGTTTTGCCATCTTCAGAAGTTTTCGGATGACTCTGCCGTAGTTGGATGCATCAGCAAAGGAGATGAGGTTGAGTACAGGGCTACGGTTGGAAACTTTGTCACATGGTGTGAGCAGAATTATCTGCAGCTTAATGTGAAAAAGTCTAAGGAGCTGGTGATAGACCTGAGGAGAGCTAAGGTACCGGTGACCCCTGTTTCCATCCAGGGGGTCAGTGTGGACATGGTGGAGGATTACAAATGCCTGGGGATACGAATTGACAATAAACTGGACTGGTCTAAGAACACTGAGGCTGTCTACACGAAGGGTCAGAGCCGTCTCTATTTCCTGAGGAGACGGAGGTCCTTTAACATCTGCCGGACGATGCTGAGGATGTTCTACAAGTCTGTGGTGGCCAGTGCTATCATGTTTGCTGTTGTGTGCTGGGGCAGCAGGCTGAGGGTAGCAGACACCAACAGAATCAACAAACTCATTCATAAGGCCAGTGATGTTGTAGGGATGGAACTGGACTCTCTCACTGTGGTGTCTGAAAAGACGATGCTGTCTAAGTTGCATGCCATCTTGGTCAATGTCTCCCATCCACTACATAATGTACTGGATGGGCACAGGAGTACATTCAGCCAGAGACTCATTCCTCCGAGATGCAGCACAGAGCATCATAGGAAGTCATTCCTGCCTGTGGCCATCAAACTTGACAACTCCTCCCTTGGAGGGTCAGACACCCTGAGCCGATAGGCTGGTCCTGGATTTATTTCATAATTTACTGGCATAATTTACATATTACTATTTAACTATTTATGGTTCTATTACTATTTATTATTTATGGTGCAACTGTAACGAAAACCAATTTCCCCCGGGATCAATAAAGTATGACTATGACTACTTGACCAACTGAGGTCAAGTTGTACAGAAGGATTGTACAGAAAGATTGCCGATTTATTTTATCTGCTCTTTATTGCTGGCAACACCTATTCAGCACATACGCTATTCTTACCCTCCGGCAGGGTAGTTTTATTCTTGCCCTTATCTTTCAATAACTCCCAGTCTTCCTAATCTTCAAACAATATGTGGTACAGATTTCAATTTCAGTAAGCAAGCAGCTGATAGAGAATCAGATAGAAGCAGCTGAAACATAGCTCTATTCTCAACAATTTCCTAAAACTTGTAACCATTAATCACAGTAATCATTGTTTTTGATTAGATTCTTATGGAGCACATTTCGGAAGCCAACCTACCACTCCTCAGTCCCACACCAATCTCAGCTCCTACACTGTTCCTATTCTACCTCTTGTCCCATCTGATTCATCCCAAGTTTATTGTTCCTGACTCTTCTGTTTCCTTCTTCCAAACCCATTTTTATCCTATGCTTTTCCTGTCTCTTAGGGCTGACATTTATTCTGTTATCCCCAACTGCACCAGAGAAGCACTGTGTGCCTCTCAGCTCCAAGGACCTAGTCAACTCTGACCTCCATCGCTGGAGTTTACATCCTCTCCCTGTAACACAGTGGGTTCCCCCTGGATGCTCCAGTTTTCGCCCACTTCTCTGAGATGTGTGGTTTGGTAGGTAACAGGTCACTGTGAATTGCCCCTAGTGTTGGTGGTGGTGAGGGAAATGGCGGGGAGGGGTGCAGTTGATGGGCATGTGAGGTAGAATAGGTTATAGGGGAATGTGTGGGAAAGGATAAATGAGATTACCTCCAATCAACATAGACTCAATGGGCTGAGTGGCCTCCTTCCATGCTGTACGGAGACAAAAAAAAAGCAAAACTCCTACTCTGCTATTCTCAACCACCTTGTTGTAGATGTCTAACTATGAGCAATGGAACTTAAATCTCTGAGCAAGTCTCCTATCTGCAGCTTCTCCTGATATATCAGCTTATGGTACAATTAGGACAAAGCTTTCTGCCTCAGAAATCCAGAAAGTCGGAGATTAACACCAATGTGCAGGTTTCCCTGATAAAGTTAGAGGTCCTTACTGAGGTATATTATATATCTATTCCCTGATTATCAATGCGCGATCAATGAGCTGAATAAAATTATCGGTGTTGGACAACCTATAGGTGTGTACAGGCAATAGATAGGTTCGATATTCAACCTTCAAAACTCAACGAGCTTAACACCATAAGTTTATCCCCGGTCTTACCTCTCCTCCTCAGCTTCACCCTTTTATTTCCATTCATCTTCAGTTCCCTTGATTTTCTCTCTGCACTTCAATTGGGCATGTTCGCTTTTATCTCCCACTCGGGTTATAGAATGCTAGTAGCCACTGTCTCCTTACCGAACTGGTTTTTCAGACTTCCTTTCGATCGATTTCCCGAGCCAACGAGTTGAGAAGAATTTTCTTGCCAGTTTTCCGACTTTTCCATTTTCAGGAAGAACACGATGAAACGTGAACCTGCCGAAACCTAAAACCCCACCTGCCGAAACCTAAAACCCCAAAAAAGAAAATTTTATAATAGAAATAATTCCACATCTCGAAACAAAACTAAATATTGAAGTTTGCCCGTGTAGTTAATTACAGAAACTCTTGAAATTAGATGTGATTCGCATACCCGAAATCGCTGCAGTAGGATACCTGCCGAACTGAGAGCACCGTAGTTTCTCCGCCAGTGATCACCGGATTTCCCTCTCTGCTCAGCCCCACAGTTTTCCCCTGCATTTAAAGTCTCCTGGGCATCCCGCCTCATCCGGCTGCTGGTGGTAAATCAGCGATGAGAGCGGGAAAGGGACTAGCCGGATGGACAGGAGAGGGGATTGGAGAAACAGAAGGTTCAAAACTGAAAGTCAAAGTTGATTTTATTATCACATGCACAAGCATGTGTATTCAGAGGTGCCAGGAAAACCTTGTTGCAGCACCACAGGCACAGTACATTAGATACAAAGCATTCACAAGAGAAAAAAGCATAAAATAGCAAGCAACACACATCAAAGTTGCTGGTGAACGCAGTGTTTACATAAAATAAGAACATCATTTATATAAAGTTACGCCAGAGGGAGCACAATTTGAACAGAAGGATATCTATTGTAGTGCGAAGTGACCATACTGAGAGAGTGAGTAACGGAGCTCGGGCTTTACTTTCCAGGGAGAAGGAGGGTGAGA
The DNA here is from genome assembly GCF_030028105.1 of Mobula birostris. NCBI lineage: Eukaryota > Metazoa > Chordata > Chondrichthyes > Myliobatiformes > Myliobatidae > Mobula > Mobula birostris. The sequence goes on along the minus strand of NC_092393.1, from coordinate 11,409,475 downwards.
GGAGACATGATAGAGGTGTACAAGATATTAAGAGGAATAGATAGAGTGGATAGCCAGCGCCTCTTCCCCAGGGCACCACTGCTCAATACAAGGGGACATGGCTTTAAGGTAAGGGGTGGGAGGTTCAAGGGGGATATTAGAGAAAGGTTTTTTACTCAGAGAGTGGTTGGTGTGTGGAATGCTCTGCCTGAGTCAGTGGTGGAGGCAGATACACTAGTGAAGTTTAAGAGACTACTAGACAGGTATATGGAGGAATTTAAAGTGGGGGTTATATGGGACGCAGGGTTTAAGGGTTGGCACAACATTGTGGGCCGAAGGGCCTGTACTGTGCTGTACTATTCCATGTTCTATGTTGTGTAGATTGTTCCAAGAACAGAATCGATTTAAGGAAGTACTTGTTCTTGAGTCTAGTTGTTTGGGACCTCAGGTTTCACACCCTTCTGCCTGCTGCGAGAAGGTGGCATGACCTGGATGGGGGGGGTGGGGGGTGGTTTTATTTGCCTTCATGAGGTAGCGCCTCCTGTAGATCTGTAGATGCTACCAATGGTGGGCATAAAGAGAGAGAGAAAGAATTGAGGAAGGAAAGTAGTGAGAGAGAGAGAGAGAGAGAGAGAGAGAGAGAGAGAGAGAGAGTGAAGAGGGAGAGAGAGGGAGAGAGAGCACAAGAGAGAAGTCAGTGTCATATAGCATAGAAAAGCGGTCTTTCAGCTCACGGTGTAAATCCTGGTTATCTGTACTAATCCTATTACTCAGCAATTGGTCCGACACCTTCTATATCAATGGAGACACAAGAGATGACAGATTGCTGGAATCTGGAGTAACACACAATCTGCTGGAGGAACTTGGTGTGTCAGGTCATGACAAAGTTTATCCCTTATGTCAATTTGAATCCACCTGCTTGAGACCCAATGTGGTAGGTATGTCAGGACCTAGCCAGTTCATTTAGTACTGAGCACCTTTTGGTGATGGGCCGCGTGCTTCCCACCCACAGTACCTTCTATACCCTTGCTACATTCAGTGCTTCTTCCAGTTTGGGTCAACACAAAGGATTAGTGCTTCAGCAGCTGTGGGAAGATCTAGGTGATAGGAGATTTCCTGACTTGGTTTGACTTAATAACATGAGCATATATGGGTTTGGAGTCAATGTTGAGGAATCCACAGGCTACCCTTCTCACCTCTGCTGGGTCTGTCACAGATGAACCTGATGCAATAAACATAATGTACATTCAGTGAAAACAATTATGTCAGGTGTTTGACTTATCTCTGGAATAGTCCTTCTAATGTATACAACAGTTGCCCAAAAGTTTCCGGATACTTTGCAACTTGGGCTGAAAGCAGAGGAGATTTGATATATCCAAGGTTTCAGGCTTTTGGTCACTATGAAACTGAGTGTCTTCTTGAGGCATTTCAGAAGCAATGACTTTGGAGCAACACAGAAGGACAAGAGCAGCTTGTCCTTCAGGAAGTATGCCTGCAACCCTGGTCTTTCCCTTTTCTCTTTTTTAGCTCATGAAAGAAGATATAGAAGCTTGAAATCCTGGTCAACCAGACCCAGGAACGGCTTCTTTTCCACTCTTGACCTCTGCACCAATCATTATGTCTATATCCCCTTCCCAGTGGTGCTCCAGGGTCTTGGAGCCTTAATTCTACCCTCTCATTACTATCACTTCATCATTTCTTTATCACTGCCTCGGTTTGATCTACTTTCCTGTGCATCAATCCATTGCTTTTGCACTGGCACTGTGTGTATTGCTTCATTTATTTTCAACCTCTCACTGCTACAGGCTACTTGCTTCAAAAAGGCAACAATTATACCAGTGCCTAAGAAGAGTTATTTGGGCTGCCTTAATAACTTGCCCGGTAGCACTCATATCGACAGTGATGAAATGCTTTGAGAGATTGGTCATGACTTGACTGAATTCCTACCTCAGCAAGGACCTGGACCCACTGCAATTTGCCTATCAGCACAATAGGTCAACAGCAGATGCAATCTCAATGGCCCTCCGCAGTGCTTTAGACCACTTGGACAACACAATCACCTACATCAGGATGCCATTCATCAACTATAGCTCAGCATTGAATACCATCATTTCCACAATCTTGATTGAGAAGGTTCAGAACCTGGGCCTCTGCAATTGGAGCCCTGACTTCCTAACCGAAAGACCACAATCTGGATTGGTGATAACATAGTCTCCTCGCTGATGATCAACACTGGCGCGCCTCAGGGGTGTGTGCTTAGCCCACTCTCTACTCTCTATATGCACATGACTGTGTGGCTAGGCATAGCTCAAATACCATCTATAAATTTGCTGACGATAGAGTCATTGTTGGTAGAATCTCAGGTGGTGACAAGAGGGTGTACAGGAGTGAGATATGGCAACTAGTGGAGTGGTGACACAGCAACAACCTGGCACTCAACGTCAGTAAGACGAAAGAGATGATTGTGGACTTCAGGAAAGTTAAGACAAAGGAACACATACCAATCCTCATAGAGAGATCAGAAGTGGAGAGAGTGAGCAGCTTCAAGTTCCTGGGTGTCAAGATCTCAGAGGATCTAACCTGGTCCCAACATATCGATGTAGTTATAAAGAAGGCAAAACAGCAGTTATACTTTATTAGGAGTTCGAAGAGATTTGGCATAGTTGTACCATGAAGAGCATTCTGACAGGCTGCATCACTGTCTGGTATGGAGGGGCTACTGCACAGGACCGAAAGAAGCTGCAGAAGGTTCTAAATCTAGTCAGCTCCATCTTGAGTACTAGACTACAAAGTGCCCAGGACATCTTTAGGGAGTAGTGTCTCAGAAAGGCAGTGTCCATTATTAAGGACCTTCAGCGCCCAAGGGCATGCCCTTTTCTCACTGTTACCATCAGGTAGGAGGTGCAGAAGCCTGAAGGCACACACTCAGTGATTCAAGAACAGCTTCTTCCCCTCCACCATCTGATTCCTAAATGGATATTGAATCTTTGGACACTACCTCACTTTTTTTTTAATATACAGTATTTCTGTTTTTGCATGTTTTTTAATCTATTCAATACACATGATTGATTTATTTGTTTATTTATTATTTTTTAAATTTTATTTATTATTATTATTTTCTCTGCTAGATTATGTATTGCATTGAACTGCTGCTGCTAAGTTAACAAATGTCACGTCACATGCCGGTGATAATAAACCCGATTCTGATTCTGATTTATTACTGCCATGTACATGTGAGCTTCATGCAGGAAAGGAATTCCATTTCACCCCAACGTATATGATAATAAACTAATCTGAATCAGAATCTGTGTTGGAGCACCTCCAAGAAAAAACACATATCATCAAGATCTGGAAACCTATCATCATTCCTCACTGCTGTCTCTAAATCCTGGAACTCCCTACTCAACAGCATCTTCACCAAAAGTACTATGGTGATCCAAGGGGTTTTCTCATCACTATTTAGTCAAGAGCATTTGGAAATGTGGCCTTGGCAGTGACACCAACATTCAGCTCAGATCTCCCTGCCAAATTTCAGAAGAATGCCAACCAAAAACACCATGAGATTTTCAAAATCTCACTCCTACAGAAGAGTGGAAACTCCGCTAGGTGTGTGGTGTTGTGACATGCTGCCCATCAAGCTCAGTCTGAGGAAACCATTGTATCTAGAATTTAATTAGCAGATTAGAGCTATGGGTGGCGACACAGGGAGTAAAGGAGGGGACTTAGGACACAGCCCTGAGGGGTACCTGTGTTGCGAGTCAGAGGGGTGAAGGTGAGGGAGCCCACTCTTACCACCTGCTGCTGATCTGACAGGAAGTCCAGGATACAGCCGCACAAGGCAGGGTCAAAGCCGAGGTCTCTGAGCTTCCTGTCAAGCCTGGATAGAATTATGGTGTTGAATGCTGAACTGGGAAATTAAATATGTTTGACTCTTCTGCTTATCAAAGAACATGGGTTTTAAAGAGTGCAGTATTTTCTGCCTCAGTTCCTTAATTCTACCTGGCCTAATCCGTGTCAGATTGTGCATTCTCGAGAGGAAAACTCCTTTCCATTCATCTGAACATCTGGAGGTGGAAGAATTGGGGGTAGATTTTAACCACAGAAACAATAACCGGCATTGATTTTGGATCTGTGGTCTCACTGCCATTCACCTGGCATGATATGAACATGCCAGTTAAGCTTATAAAAATGTTAGGCTATCTGAAAGAGTCGCTAACCTGCTGGTAGGCACTGTCTCAGCATCTACATTTATTCACACTCTAAGTTACTTTACACTTTATACTTTATTGTCGCCAAACAATTGGTACTAGAACGTACAATCATCACAGCGATATTTGATTCTGCGCTCCACACTTCCTGGATTACAAATATACACTCCCTGGATTACACATATTAAATATTGAAAATATTAAAAATAGTTAAAATTGGTAAATATTAAAAATTTAAGTTATAAATCATAAATAGAAAATGGAAAGTAAGGTAGTGCAAAAAAACCGAGAGGCAGGTCTGGATATTTGGAGGGTATGGCCCAGATCCGGGTCAGGATCCGTTCAGCAGTCTTATCACAGTTGGAAAAAAGCTGTGTAACTAACTGTGTTAGTGAAGATATCCTGCATTCTAATCAAGAAACTAGTACAATAACCGCAGGCCACTACTTCACAGTGGGAGGCCACTTAAGCCATTGCTTTGGAAACTGACAAGGCAACCTCTTCTATTAATACTTTGTCAAACATCAGCAGTTGTGGACCCCAATGTAGGTATTTTATAATTTCTACAGGTGTATATTCCAGTGAGGAAGAAAATGTCTATGGGAAGAATGCAATTAAGGAAGTTAAGAATGGATTCAAGTTGAAAGAAAAGTCACACAGCATTGAAAGAACTAGCAAGAGGCCAGATGTTTGAAAAACCTATTGCAATTGAAACTAAAATATTATAAGGAAGAAGAGGATGGAGTATGAAAGTGATATGGCAAATAGCATAAAAACAGACAGGGATATATATATAGGAATATAAAAGGAATAAAAAGGAAGATAACATTTGTCCCCTAGAGACAAGACAAGCAAAATAATAAGGGTGTGGTGACCCACTTTCTACACAGATGAACTGGCTTACAAAATGACGCGCACGTTGGCAGAGAGGCCAGCCCCAAAATGGCACTGGGCCTTCTTCTTCATCAGCAAGGGGAGAAAGCCCACACGCAGGAAGAGACTTTTGTAATGCACCTCTGATGTCATTTCCGCCTGGAGAGGGTGGGAACGGAACTGCGTAAAAGCCAGTGCCGTGAAGTTTGAATAAACTAGTCTCCAGTGCAACATACAGACTGCGTGTCATTATTTCTAGCTCTGTGTGTGGCACATCGCTACATTGGTGACCCCGACGGTCCAAACGGGATTTGGACCAAAGATGATCGACTCTTCATCTGTTCACGCAGTTTCGCTAAAAATGCCAACTTTCTGGACGCTGCGACCACGCGTGTGGTTTGACCAAGCAGAAGCCCAGTTCCAGATTCGGCAGATATCTTCTGATTCCATGCGTTACTATTTCGTGGTGAGCTCCCTTGACCAGGAGGCAGCTTCCCAGGTTGAGGATTTCATACAGTCCTCCCCAGAAGAAGGCAAATATGCAGCATTCATATGAGCATACGCTGCTCATAGGGACCTTTGGTCTCTCACGGCGTGAGCAAGGTGCCCACTTGCTGCACCTGGATGGTTTGGGAGACAGGCCGCCGTCAGCATTAATAAACAAAATGCTGGCCCTGGCTGAAGGACACAAGCCCTGCCTCATGTTTGAGCAGGCGTTCCTAGAACAACTGCCCGAGGACATACATCTGCTGCTGGCCGACACAGATTTCAGTGACCCCTGGAAGGTGGCAGCCCAGGCAGACGTGCTGTGGAAAGCCAAGAGGGAGAGCAGGGCATCTGTCGGACAGATTACCAAGCCACACGCCCAACAGCAGGCCAGACCAGACCCGGCAATGGAGTGCACACAACCCAGAGGCAGGAGTGAGGAGGCCAATAAACAGTGGTGTTTCTACCACCAGCGGTGGGGCACAGAAGCCCGCTGTTGTCACCCGCCCTGCAAGTTCCCAGGAAACGCCAGGGCCAGTCACCGCTAATGTCTACGGCAGCTGGCCACCAGGACAGCCTCTTGTACGTCTGGGACAAACAATCGGGACGCTGCTTCTTGGTCGACACCGGAGCAGAAATCAGCGTCTTACCCCCGACAGGATACGACACCTGCAACAGGGAGCCGGGTCCCACCCTGAGCGCCACAAACGGCAGCACGATACGGACCTATGGCACCCCCACAGTGCAGCTGCAGTTCGGCGCCAGCCGGTACACGTGGGACTTCACACTGGCTGCCGTGGCCCAACCACTCCTGGGGGCGGACTTCTTGCGAGCCCACAGCCTGCTGGTCGACTTGCAAGAGAAAAGTCTTGGTCCATGCCAAGACTTTAAAGACGTTCTTCCTGGGTGAAGCCAAGTTGCCGGCCCCACACCTGGACTCCATCATGCTGTCTGACAACGAATTCACCAGAATCCTGGCGGACTTTTGATCAGTTCTGGCACCGCAGTTCATGGCAGCCATGCCCAAACACGGAGTACAGCACCACATTCTGACCCAGGGACCACCTCTCCACACCCGCACAGGAAGGCTCCACCCGGACAAGCTTTGCCTGGCGAAGGAGGAGTTCAAGAGGATGGAGGAATTGGGGATCGTACCGTGGTCTGACAGCTCATGGGCTTCCCCCCTGCACATGGTGCCCAAAGCAGCCGGGGGCTGGAGACCATGCGGCGACTACCACAGACTGAACGAGGCTACAACTCCAGACTACTACCCCGTGCCGCGCATACAGGACTTTGCAGCAAACCTGCACGGAGCAAGCATCTTTTCCAAAGTAGACCTCGTTCGAGGATACCATCAAATCTTGATACACCCTGAAGACATCCCCAAAACAGCACTCATCACCCAGTTCGGCCTGTTCGAATTCCTCCAAATGCCGTTCGGCTTGAAGAAATGCCGCACAGACATTCCAGCGGCTAATGGATGCAGTGGGACGTGACCTGGACTTTGCGTTCATCTATTTGGACGACATCTTCATAGCCAGCAGTAGTCGTCAGGAGCATCTGTCCCACCTCTGCCAGCTCTACTCCCGCCTGAGTGATTTTGACCTCACGATCAACCCTGCCAAATGTCAGTTCGGACTCGACACCGTCGCCTTCCTGGGCCACAGGATTACCAAAGACGGGGCAACACCTCTGCCCGCCAAGGTAGACGTGATCCACCACTTTGCCTGGCCCAACACAGTCAAAGGTCTGCAGGAGTTGGTTGGTATGGTGAACTTCTACTACCACTTCCTCCCCTCAGTAGCCCGTACCATGCACTCTTTGTTCACCCTGATGTCGGGCAAAGGCAAGGACATTACTTGGAATGAAGAGGCTGCGGCCACTTTCGTTAAAGCCAAGGAAACCTTGACAGATGCCGCAATGCTGGTGCACCCCAGAACGGACGTTCCAACCGCCCTCACAGTGGACGCATCCAACACAGCAGTCGGTGGGGTGCTGGAGCAGCTCATCGAGGGGCGCTGGCAACCCCTGGTGTTCTTCAGCAGGCACCTACGGCCACCCAAACTCAAGTACAGTGTCTTCGACCGGGAGCTGTTGGCACTATATCTGGCAATCCGGCATTTCACTGCGTTCACGGACCACAAACCATTGACCTTCGTGTTCACGAAGGTGTCCGATCCCTGGTCGACCTGCCAGCAGTGACATCCGTCCTACATCTCCGAGTACACAATGGGCATGCTGCATGTCTCGGGAAAGGACAACGTCGCGGTGGACGCACTTTCCAAACCAGCTATCCAGGCCCTGCCCCGGGGGTAGACTATGCAGCACTGGCGGAGGCACAGCAGGCAGACGACAAGATGCCCAGATACAGGACCACAGTCTCTGGTTTACAGCTGCAAGACTTCCTTGTAGTCCCAGGTGAGAGGACCCTCCTGTGTGGCCTGGCTACCGGCCAACCTCACCCCATCGTCCCAGCAGCCTGGCGGCGGCGAGTTTTCAACTCCATACACGGCTTGGCGCACCCATCTATCAGGACAACTGTCCGGATGGTCTCCAGCAAGTTCGTGTGGCACGGACTTCACAAACAGGCCAGCGAATGGGCCAAAACGTGCACGCGGTGCCAAACAACCAAGGTGCAGTGGCACACAAAAGCCCTGCCGCAGCAGTTCAAACCCACCCACCGGAGGTTTGACCACATCCATGTGGATATCGTGGGGCCCCTGCCAGTGTCACGAGGAGCGCGGTACCTCCTAACTATGATAGACTGGTTCACGATATGGCCAGAGGTGGTCCCGCTCACTGACACCACCGCTGATTCCTGCGCCCGAGCTCTGATTGCAACCTGGGTAGCACGCTTCGGAATACTGGCCCACATTACCTCCGACAGGGGCGCCCAGTTCACCTCCAACCTGTTGGGAACACAGCTACACCACACAACTGCCTACCACCCATAGTCGAACGGACTAGAGGAGCGTTTCCACTGTCACCTGAAGTCGGCTCTCATGGCCCACTTGAAAGGGCCTAACTAGGTGGACGAGCTTCCCTGGGTCCTGTATGGAACCCGCATAGCGCTCAAAGAGGATCTGTACACCTCGTCGGCTGAGCTGGTGTACGGTGAACCCCTGGTCGTCCCAGGAGAGTTCATACCAGCCCCAAGGGGGCAAGAGGAAGAACCCGCAGCAGCCCTGGACAGACTACGTGAAAGGCTCGGCAACCTGGCCCCCATACCGACTTCATAGCACGGACAGATCCCGACCTGCGTACCCAAAGACCTGCAAAACTGTAAGTTTGTATTTGTACAAAGGGGCGCACACCGGGCACCGCTACAGCGGCCGTATGAGGGGCCGTTCAAGGTGATCAGGAACAACGGGTCCACGTACGTTCTGGACGTTGGGGGGGAAAGAGGAGTTTTTCACAGTGGACCGACTCAAACCGGCCCAAGTTTGGACTTGGCGCAGCCGGTCAAGGTTCAGGCACCGCGGCGCAGAGGCAGACCACCCAAACAGAGACTGATCCAGACTGTGGACATTGGGGGGTGCATCGCCGGTTCTGGGCGGGGCGGGGTTATGTGGTGACCCACTTTCTACGCAGGTGAACTGGCTCACAAAATGGCGCACGCGTCGGCAGAGAGGCCAGCCCCAAAATGGCGCTGGGCCTTCTTCACCAGCAAGGGGAGAAAGCCCATGCCAAGGAAGAGACTTCTGTAATGCACCTCTGATTTCATTTCTGCCCAGAGAGGGCGGGAACGGAACTATGTAAAAGCCAGTGCCACAAAGTTTGAATAAACTAGTCTCAAGTGCAACTTACAGACTGCATGTCATTATATCTAGCTCTGTGTGTAGCACATCGCTACAAGGGGAAATAAAGAAGTGACAGAAATGTGAAATAATTACATTGGATTGGTCTTCACAGTAAAAGACAGTAAAAAAAAACAAAGATTACAGGTAAGTAAGGAGAGACTACTTGGAAACTAATGGAGCTAAAGGCCTTGGACCTGATGGTCTGCAGCCTTGTTTTTTAAACCAACAGACCATGACTACTTTCATGGCTGAAGATTAAAAAACCAGTACTTTGCAGCAGTCTTTGAAGTTCAAACTGCAGCCGATCAGTGAATGGGTTTCATTACCAAGGCGAATAAGAATAAGAGAGGGGCAAGCAGAATGGCTGTTGTCTGAGTGGCCAGTGCTAGAGTGGGGAGGCTTTGGCTTTGGCTCACCAGGCTTGGGTGGGGTATGTATCGTAAGTTTCTTCTTCTTCCTCCTCTTTGTTCTTCATTCCTCCTCTGTTAGGGCATAGTTGAGCAATGAGAATGACCCCAGGGCAGTATTATATTCTTTTTGTAAGATGTGGGAATTCTGGGAGATCTAAGGTCACATCTGCACCAAGCAACATCTCCTCAGAGAAGGTTTTAAGGAACTGGAGCTGCAGATCGATGACAGTCAGCTCATACAGAAGACTGATAGGTAGGAGCTACTGGGACGTAGTCACCCCTAGGTTTCAGGAGACAAGTAACTGAGTGACTGTCAGGAGAAGAAAGCGAAGTGGGCAGCCAGTAGAGAGTAGCCCTGTGGCCATTGTCCTCAATAATTATACTGTTGAGGGGATGAGCTTATGGGGGGAGCTGCAGTGACTGGGTCTCTGGCACTGAGTCTGGCGCTGTATTTCAGAAGAGAATTTTGGTGAGGAGGACTGTAGTAGTGTTAGGAAAATAGAGGTGAGGTCTGTTAGCGTGATAGCATCACTCGGATGGTATGTTGCCTCCCAGGAGTCAGGGTCATGGATGTCTTGAATCAGGTCCAGGGCATTCTCATGGGGAGGGTGAGCAGCCAGAAGTCTTGGTGTGTATTGACACCAATGATACAGGTAGGAAAAGAGAAGAAAGATTTTAGGGAGCTAAGTAGAAAGCTGAAAAGCAGAACCTCCAAGTTAGTAATCTCTGGATTGCTGTCCGTGCCACATGCCAGTGAGGGATAAGAATAGGATAATTTGGCAGATAAATGTGTGGCTGAGGAATTGATGCAGGACACAGGGGTTCAGATTTCTAGAGCACTGGGAATCTTCCAGGGAAGGTACGACTTGTACAAAAGGAAAGGATTACACCTGAATCCAAGGGGGAGTAATATCCTTGTAGGCTGGCTTGCTAGAGCTGTTTGGGAGGGTTTAAACTATTTTGGCAGGGGGATGGACACTGGAGTGATAGGGCTGAGGATGGGGCAGTTGGTTTACAAACAGGGGTGGTGTGTCCTAAGACTGCTAACAATAGGCTGATAATAGGGCAAAATTCAAAGTCAATGGGATGAGTTGCAATGAAAAAGAGGAACAAGATCAAAAAGAGCAATGAGTACAGGACTGAAGGTGTTATATTTGAATACACATAGTAAACAGAATAAGCTAGATGATCTTGTAGCACAGTGACAGATTGGCATGTATGACATTGTGGGCATCACTGAATCATGGCTGAAAGAAGATTAAAGCTGGGAACTTGACAATGTATTGAATGGACAGACAGGTGGGCAGAGGGAGTGGGATGACTCTTGGTAAAAAATGAAATCAAATCCTCAGAAAGAGATGACATAGAATTAGAAGATGCTGGAGTAAAAAGACCCTAATGGGAGTTATATACAGGCTTCCAAACAGTAGCAATGAGGTGTGCTACTAATTACAACAGGAGATAGAAAAGGGCAATGTTACAATGGTCATGGGGAATTTCAATATGCGGGTGTATTGGGAAAATCAGGTTGCTGCTGGATCCCAAGAGGGGGAAGTTGTAGAATGCTTATGAGATGGCTTTTTAGAGCAGCTCATGGTTGAGCCCACAAGGGGATCAGCTATTCTGAATTGGGTCTTGTGTAATGAACTGGAATTGATTAGAGAGCTTCAGGTAAAGGAGCCCTAAGGAGGTAGTGACCATAATGTGATAGAATTCAACCCAAAAGTTGAGAGGGAAAAGCTGAAGTCAGATGTATCAGTACTACAGTGGGGTAAAAGAATTACAGAGGCATAAGAGAGGAGTTGGCCAAAATTGTTTAGTAGGGGACATTAGCAGTAATGACAGCTAAGCAGCAATATATGAAGGTTCAGGGATCAATTCAAAGGCCAGGATGAATACATCTCAAAGAGGAAGGGGTATTCTAAAGGCAGGATAATGCAACCATGGCCACAAAGGGAAGTCAAGGCCAACATAGAAGCCAAAGAGAGGGCATATAATAGATCAAAAACTTAGTGGGAAGTGAGAGGATTGGGAAGTTTTTAAAGACCAACAGAAGACAATTAAGAAATCATAAAGAGGGAAACGATGGAATACGAAGGTAAGGTAACCAATAATATTAAAGAGGATACCAAAGGTTTCTTCAGATAATAAAGAGTAAAAGAGAAGTGAGAGTTGATATCAGACCACTGGAAAATGGTTCTGGAAAAGTGGTAATGGAGGACAAGGAAATGAGGAACAAACTGAATAAGTATTTTGCATCAACATGGAAGATGTTAGCAGTAGTGTAAGGGGGAAGAAATAAGTGAAGTTGAAAGTAGATAAAACACCTGGATGTAATTTACGAGTCAAAACTCCAGGGTTCTGAAAGAGATGGCTGAAAAGATTGTGGAGACATTCGTAATGATCTTTCAAGAATCAATAGGTTCTGGCATAGGACCAGAGGACTGCAAAATTGCAACTGTCATTCCACTCTTCATGAAGGGAGAGAGGCAGAAGAAAGGAATTATAGGCCAGTTAGTCTAACCTCAGTGGTTGGGAAGATGTTGGAGTCAATTGTTAAGGATATGGTTTCTGGGTACTTGGAGGCACATGACAAATTAGATTGAAGTCAACATTCTTTCCTTGAGAAGAAATAAAAAGCAGGATATACAAAGGAGAATTGGTTGATGTTGGACTTTCAGAAGGCCTTTCACAAGTTACCACACATGACGCTATCGAACAAGTTAAAAGACCATGGTACAGGCAGAGATAGAGGATGCTGAATGGCAGGAAGCAAAGAGTGGGAATAAAGAGAGCCTTTTCTGGTTGGCTGCCAGTGACTAGTGGTGTTCCACAGGGGTCAGTGTTTCAACTGTTTCTTTTCACATTGTATGATGGAATTGATGTCTTTGTGGCCAATTTTGTGGATGGTACAAAGATAGCTAGAGAGTCAGGTAGTGTTGAGGAAGCAGGGAGGCTCAGAAGGTCTTAAACAGATTAGGAGAATGAACAAGGTGGTAGATAGGATACAGTGTGAGGAAGTGCACTTTGGTAGAAGAAATACCAAGTAGTGAAGAGCTGGAGCTCACTGCCTGGGCAGAAGACAGGGGCTGAAACCCAACCACATTTAACCAGTGCTTGGATGTGTAATTGAGGTGCTATGACCTGGTGCTACTGTTGTTTTGTTGTTTATTGTGTTCTGTTCTGTTGTGTTTTGTGTTGTTTTGCTGAGTATTTGGGGCATGGTATGTTGGCATCAGAATATGTGGCAACACTTGTGGGCTGCCCCCACAACACATCATTAGGTGTGTTGGTTGTTAACATAAACAATGCATTTCACTGTATGCTCCAGTGGTGGGGGGACTGAGTACAATGACTGATGCTTCAGTGCATTATTGGTGTCTAAAGGAAAGCTGAACAAATTCTAATCCTGCCTGACACAGTAATGATGCCTTCTGTGTTCGAACTGTCATTCACTATATTGGCTCTCATTTGACCACTGCCCAATTTGGACCTTTTGGATTTTGGGTCCAAAATGAAAAACTTTGGATCACCCATAGAACTTAACCCTGTAATTGCTGATTAACTGTGAAAAGTTGCATTTGTTCCTCAAACACACTTTATTTTACGTGTGCATAAGGGGAACAGAATGGATCCTGTCACTAAACTTTCCTGGATTTCTGAACAAAGTAATAACATTTTTTGCCGAATTGACTAGCAATTGTAGATATTGACATTAGGTAACCGGTGTATGTTTGAATTTCTTACTTGCAAGATCAATTGCCATTCATACAGGGGTTAAAAGTCAATAGAAATTACAATCCAGCAACTGGTGATACTTTGAAGTTAGTAAAGCAATTGTCGTTTTATTGTTGTGTGTTCTTTGAATCCTTCTATAGCATTCTTAGTTTATCTCCAGTGAGCAAATTGGGTCTGGCACCCTACTATACAAAAGGAAGTTATGCTCTTCAAAGACCTTCCTTTAAAGGTCTCATTTCAATGCGCCACATGTATAGGTTGACTACACCTTGCCAGCAGTTATCCTTGCTTGGGCATTATACTTAATCCTTGGTTGCTGCAGCTTCCACACTTAACAAGGAATTAAAATCCAGGAATTCTGCAATAAGATTTGGTAATCCAGGAAAGAAAAAAAGAATCAAATATCTTTCTTCAGGAAGTTTGTAAAATGTCTCAACAGCAATTTCTCAGAAAAAAAGCACATTCTCAGAAATATTTTACAAAACCCATTGTGCATTTTGATTGCATGGATCTCTGAGGGTCAAAGCACAATAAATTTTCTTCAAGGAGGGCAGTTTTTTTCGTGTGAGGCTCTTGTAATTCTATTCATGTTTGGCTTCAGGAGATTGAAAGGATCTCATTCTGTCCGGTAAAATGGCAGTGCACTCAGCTACAACTCTTCTATGGGGACAACCAATGGTGTTATTGTCTTTTTTAAACATTTTTTATGATCTCAAGACCCTGCTGGAAATTAAGAACTTAAAGTCTTGCAAGTCTGTCCCATCAGCAAGTTGCTCATTGGTGGACATACTGAAGGAGCTGGACTTGGTGCGAAACATACTGCCACCTACGACAGAGAAAAGTCAGTGCTTGAAGGCGGTGTGCAGTCCAATAGTGAGTGATTATCTCAGTCACTTTTCTTGTGATTGCAAGACCCTGTCAGATATTGGTAATGTGGAATGCTGCAAGTTAGATTTACAGTTTTAATGGCAAACGCTGGGTGCAGACAGCATTTCAAGGACTAGGCCTCAAGCTGTGGTGCCGCCTGTTTACAGCTGCCCAGGAGAGAGACATTAGAGTCAGGGTGCTCCACCGAAGTGACGGAGGTATTGTGTCCATGCTGGAGTCGGTGTTGCTCTCCAATGTTTGCTCAGCAGAAGACGAGGCGTGTTCGACTGCACACTACTGCAACATGCATGGACTCCGGGACTTGGGCGATATATTTTCTGTGTGACTGTATTTCTACTACTATCTCTTATGTGCTGTGTGTGCCTTGTGCTATGTATGATTGCTGGTACTGTGTTTTGCACCTTAGCCCTGGAGTAACGTAGTTTCGTTTGGTTGTATTCATGTATGGTTGAATGACAATGAAAGTTGAACTGTCATTAAATTGAAGAGGATACCTGAGGGCATGTGTGTGCCAGGATTCGATGTTTACTACACAGTTACAAAGGAATGCAGAGTTGAGTTTACAGCCACAGCTTCAAATGGTGGCTCAGTCTCAAGGAGCTGAGTGGCCTGCTGCTGCTCGTATTTCATGTAAACATATGTAGGGCAAACTCTCCTTCCTCTTCTGGAACATTCCTACCTTCCATGGATTCAGGATATAGAAAGAATGACAAAATCATGTCCATAAGACCAGAAGATCGAGGAGCAGAATTAGGCCATTTGGCCCATCAAGTCTGTTCCACAAGAAGCGGTCACCATCTGTTTATTCTCAGTGTGACTGGTCTACCAATATCAACCCTATCTACAAAGTAACTGACTGAAGACTTAACTACTTTAGATGGGACAACAGCAACAATTTTAATTTATATAGCATCTTTCATTTGGTAAAACAGCCCACAACATGTCACATGAGAGTGCTGAGGGAAAATTCATGCTGGAGTCATGTAGATTTTTGAGCAAATGACCAATGGCTTGGCAAAAGAGGGGCAACAAGGAGGAACATAAGACCATGAGATGGAATTTACAGAGGGAGAAAGAGAGAGGAAGGTTGAATAATTTGAAAACAATTTAAGTAATGTAAAATGGAAACTAATATATGTCACAAAGCATTAAAATTGATCTTGACATGGAGTTATGATCATGTACATTGGAGTTATGAATTCCATCAAGGAAGTTATGATGAGGGAGGTTGGCCAGCATTCTGTTGGAATAGCTATCAAAGGTGTTGATAAGGGTTTAAGCAGTAGATCAATTGTGATTAAGGACAATAGTTGGAAGAGGCAGAGCTGGAAATACAGAGTAACACACACAAAATGCTGGAGGAACTCAGCAGAGCAGACGGCACCTATGGAAATGAATAAACAGTGGATGTTTTGGGCTAAGGCCCTTCATCAGAACAAGAAAGGGAGAGGGAAGATGCCAGAATAAAAAGGCTAGGGAGGAGAAGGACAAGCTAGAAGGTGATAGGTGATGCCAGGTGGGTGGGAAAGGTAAACAGCTGGAGAAAAAAGTATCTGATAGGAGATGAGAATTATGTGTTAGGTGAGGAGGCTCATGGAGTGGTAGGTGAGGACAAGAGGAACTCCACCCCTGTTAAGGCACTGGTTAGATGGGGTGAGTGCGGATACTGGGAAATGGTGGAGGAAAGGAAACATAGAAACATAGAAACATAGAAAATAGGTGCAGGAGTAGGCCATTCGGCCCTTCGAGCCAGCACCACCATTTATTATGATCATGGCTGATCATCCAACTCAGAACCCTGCACCAGCCTCCCTCCATACCCCCTGATCCCCGTAGCCACAAGGGCCATATCTAACTCCCTCTTAAATATAGCCAATGAACTGGCCTCAACTGTTTCCAGTGGCAGAGAATTCCACAGATTCACCACTCTCTGTGTGAAGAAGTTTTTCCTAATCTCGGTCCTAAAAGGCTTCCCCTTTATCCTCAAACTGTGACCCCTCGTTCTGGACTTCCCCAACATCAGGAACAATCTTCCTGCATCTAGCCTGTCCAATCCCTTTAGGATTTTATACGTTTCAATCAGATCCCCCCTCAATCTTCTAAATTCCAATGAGTACAAGCCCAGTTCATCCAGTCTTTCTTCATATGAAAGTCCTGCCATCCCAGGAATCAATCTGGTGAACCTTCTTTGTACCCCCTCTATGGCAAGGATGTCTTTCCTCAGATTAGGGGACCAAAACTGCACACAATACTCCAGGTGTGGTCTCACCAAGGCCTTGTACAACTGCAGTAGTACCTCCCTGCTCCTGTACTCAAATCCTCTTGCTATGAATGCCAGCATACCATTTGCCTTTTTCACCGCCTGCTGTACCTGCATGCCCACTTTCAATGACTGGTGTATAATGACACGCAGGTCTCGTTGCACCTCCCCTTTTCCTAATCGGCCACCATTCAGATAATAATCTGTTTTCCTATTTTTGCTACCAAAGTGGATAACTTCACATTTATCCACATTAAATTGCATCTGCCATGAATTTGCCCACTCACCCAACCTATCCAAGTCACCCTGCATCCTCTTAGCATCCTCCTCACAGCTAACACTGCCGCCCAGCTTCGTGTCATCCGCAAACTTGGGGATGCTGCATTTAATTCCCTCATCCAAGTCATTAATATATATTGTAAACAACTGGGGTCCCAGCACTGAGCCTTGCGGTACCCCACTAGTCACTGCCTGCCATTTTGAAAAGGTCCCGTTTATTCCCACTCTTTGCTTCCTATCCGCTAACCAATTCTCTATCCACATCAATACCTTACCCCCAGTACCGTGTGCTTTAAGTTTGCACACTAATCTCCTGTGTGGGACCTTGTCAAAAGCCTTTTGAAAATCCAAATATACCACATCCACTGGTTCTCCCCTATCCACTCTACTAGCTACATCCTCAAAAAATTCTATGAGATTCGTCATTCTTTGAAGTATTCTTGGAACCCCATTCCAAGTTCAATCCTGACCTCTGGTGCTGTTAGTGTGGAGTTTTCAAATTCTCTCTGTGGCGACATGGGTTTTCCCTGCAGGTCCTTTGGCTTCCTCCTACATCCCAAAGTTGTGCTGCTACATTAATTCATTACTGTAAGTTATCCCCTACCATTGGGTCATGACACAAAGAATTAAAGTTCGTAATTTTTTATTTTATTGAGATACAGCGTGGAATAGACCCTTCTAGTCCTTCAAGCCACACCATCCAGCAACCCCCCCCCCGATTTAATCTGAGCCTAATCAGGGGACAATTTACAATGACCAATTAATCTACTAACCAGTATGTTTTTGGAGTGTGGGAGGAAACCGGATCACCCGGAGGAAACCCACTCAGTCACGGGGAGAGCATACAAGCTCCTTACAGACAGTGGTGGGACATGCACCTGGATCATTTGCACTGTAGAGTGTTGATGGGCATTTGTGACAGAATAGGCTGCAGGAGTATTTTCTGCTGGAAGGCAGCATGGACGTGATAGACTGAGTGGCTTCCTTCTGCATTGTTACACTTTTAGGGACTGAATTTTAAGACTATAAACAAAAAGGAATAATGGGATGTGAGGGGAATGTTTTTATGCACAAATTATTCTGAAGTGTAGTATTCTGTCTCAAAGGCTGATGAAAGCAGATTTAATTGTGATCTTCAAAAGGAATTGCAGAAAAACTTGAAATGAGCAGAGACAACTTGAAAATCCTTTCAAAGATGCTGCCTACTTATTTTTGTAATATTCACTTAGTTTCTGCTCGATTTCAAGATTTGGACTGAGCACTTGTCACAATGGAAGTTCTGGAAGCTCATTCCCGATAAATCAGATCAATTGCTCACAACATTTTATAAACACTTGCACCATCTGTGCATGCTGAAACTTTTCTTCAATTTGGTTGAGAAAGAGAAGGAGAGAGAGAAAGGGGGAGGGGGAGAGAGAGAGGGGAGAGAGAATGGGGAGAGAGGGAGAGAGAGAAGGGGAGAGAGAGAGAGGGGGAGGGAGAGAGGGGGAGGGGGAGAGGGAGAGAGAGAGATCAAAGTAAATTTTATTATCAAAGTTCATATATGTCACCACATGCAACCCTGAGATTCATTTTCCTGTGAGCATACTCAGCAAATCTATAGAATAATAAGAATAATAACTATAACAGGATCAATGAAAGTTCAACCAGCATGTAGAAGGTAACAAACTGTAGAAATGCTACTATAAATAAATAGCAATAAATAACAAAACCATGAGATCATGAGATAAAGAGTCCTTAAAGTGAGATCATTAGTTATGGGAACATCTCAATGATGGAGTATGTGATTGTAGTTGTCCCCTTTTGTTCAAGAGCCTGCTGGTTGAGGGGTAGTAACTGCTCTTGGACCTGGTGGTGCGAGTCCTGAGGCTGTTGTATCTTCTATCTGATGGCAGCAGTGAGAAGAGAGCATGGCCTGGGTGGTGGGGAACTCTGATGATGGATAAAGATAGATGGACAGACAGAGTGAGTGAATGAGTGAGTGAGTGAGAGGGAGAGAGACTGTAAGTCTTGTTAGAGCAGATGAACGTACTATCTTCCACTATCTCAACTTTAATATCTTGTCATCAAATGTCCTGTGTAATATCATATGAAAAGGTGATCCCATATGTTCATGTTCATGGGGAGAGAAACAAAGCATCTTCAGTGGGCTAGAAATTTGACAGGTTGTTACTTGCTGTTTCATATGGCAGGTGTTTTTCTCTTCACACTTCTAATTGCTTTTGTCAAGCCACTCCTCCAGCTTGCAACCACAGTGATGGATATTGAAAAGTTGGCTTGATTCATGATGAAGTGTGGCCCAGGAGGGGCAGGTGCAAGTCTGTCCATTCGGGAACTGGGGTTGGATAAATCTTAGCAATTGACATCTTAGCCACAGCCATTCCAACATGGGTGACCCTGAGTTGGCTTCACCTGATGGAGTCCTTGAAGCACGTGAGCCTCCACACGACATCAACGTGTTAATCCAGATCATGGAGGAGATTGCTACTAATAGAACCATAGAACCATAGAACATTACAACACAGAAACAGACC
Source organism: Mobula birostris (assembly GCF_030028105.1). Classification (NCBI taxonomy): domain Eukaryota; kingdom Metazoa; phylum Chordata; class Chondrichthyes; order Myliobatiformes; family Myliobatidae; genus Mobula; species Mobula birostris. The sequence continues at coordinate 11,390,020 of NC_092393.1, read as the reverse complement.
TTCTGGCCCTTCTTGGCTGTGCCAAACCATTTTTCTGCCTAGTCCTGCTGACCTGCACACAGACCATATCCCTCCATACACCTCTCATCCATGTACCTGTCCAAGTTTTTCTTAAATGTTAAAAGTGAGCCCATATTTACCACTACATGGCAGCTCATTCCACACTCCCAACACTCCCTGTGTGAAGAAGCCCCCGCTAATGTTCCTTTTAAACCTTTCCCCCTTCACCCTTAACCCATGCCCTCTGGTTTTTTTCTCCCCTAGCCTCAGTAGAAAAAGCCTGCTTGCATTCATTCTATCTATACCCATCATAATTTTATATATCTCTATCAAATCTCCCCTCATTCTTCTACGCTCCAGGGAATAAAGTCCTAACCTATTCAACCTTTCTCTGTAACTCAGTTTCTCAAGTCCTGGCAAAATCCTTGTAAACCTTCTCTGCACTCTTTCAACCTTGTCAATATCCTTCCTGTAATTTGGTGACTCCTCAAGCTCCTTATTTGCTCCCTGTTTCCTATACATGTCATACATCTCTCTCTTCTTCTTTATCAGAGTTCCAACATCCCCTGAGAACCAAGGTTCTTTATTCTTATTCACTTTGCCTTTAATCCTGACAGGAACATACAAACTCTGCACTCTCAAAATTTCTCCTTTGAAGGCCTCCCACTTACCAATCACATCCTTGGCAGAGAACAACCTGTCCCAATCCATGCTTTTTAGATCCTTTCTTGTTTCTTCAAATTTGGCCTTTTTCCAGTTTAGAACCTCAACCTGAGGACCAGATCTATCTTTATCCATGATCAAGTTGAAACTAATGGTGTTATGATCTCTGGAACCAAAGTGTTCCCCTACACACACTTCCATCACCTGTCCTAACTCGTTTCCTAATAGGAGATCTAATATTGCATCCTCTCTAGTTGGTACCTCTATATATTGATTTAGAAAACTTTCCTGAACACATTTTACAAACTCTAACCCGTCTAGACCTTTAACAGTATGGGATTCCCAATCAATATGTGGAAAATTAAAATCCACTACTCTCACAACTTTATGTTTCCTGCAGTCGTCTGCTATCTCTCTGCAGATTTCCTCCTCCAATTCTCGTTGACTATTGGGTGGTCTATAATACAACCGCATTAACGTGGTCATATCTTTCTTGTTGCTCAGTTCTATCCACATGGCCTCAATAGACAAGCCCTCTAATCTGTCCTGCCTGAGCACTGCTGTAACATTTTCCCTGACTAGCAATGCCACCCCCTCCCCACCCTTCATTCCTCTGCCTCTACCACGTCTGAAACATCAGAACCCTGGATCATTAAGCTGCCAGTTCTGCCCCTCCTGTAGCCAAGTTTCATTAATGGCGATAATGTTGTAATTCCATGTGTCAATCCATGCTCTCAGCTCGTCAGCCTTCCCCACAATTCTCCTTGCACTGAAATAGACATACCTCAGAAGATTATTACCACCACACACAACCCTTCTATTTGTGATTTTGCATGAACTTTAAACATCATTTATTTTCACCCCTGCTCCTCTATCTGCTCTGGCACTCTGGTTCCCTTCCCCCTGTAAATCTAGTTTAAACCCTCTCCAACAGCACCAACAAACATCCCTGTAAGGATATTGGTCCCCTTGTAGTTCAGGTGTAACCCGTCTCTCTTGTACAGGTCCCACTTGCCCCAGAAGAGCTCCCAATGATCCTGAAATCTGAAACCCTGCCCCCTACACCAGTTCCTCAGCCACGTGTTCATCCGCCAGAGCATCCTATTCTTACCCTCAGTGGCACGTGGCACAGGTAGCAATTCTGAGATTACCACCCTCGAGGTCCTACTTTTTAACTTCTTACCAAGCTCTCTATACTCACTCTTCGGGACCTCCTCACTCTTTCTTCCTACATCATTGGTACCGATGTGTACCATGACTTCTGGCTGATCACCCTCCCACTTCAAAATGCTGAGCATGCGATCAGAGACCTCCGTGACCCTGACACCCGGGAGGCAACAAACCATCCAGGAGTCTCTGTCATGACCACAGACCCTCCTTTCTGTACCTCTAACTATCGAGTCCCCTATCACTACCACTCCCTTCTGCACTGCAGAACCAGACTCAGTGCCAGAGATCCGGCTGCTGCAGCTCGTCCCAGGTAAGTCATCCCCCTCAACACTATCCAAATCGGTACACTTGTTGTTGAGGGGAATGGCCACAGGTGAACCCTGCTCTGCCTGCCCTTTCCCCTTCCCTCACCTGACGGTAACCCAATTACCTGTGCGCTGCTCCTTTGGCGTAACTACTTCCCTGTAGCTACTATCTATAAACTCTTCATCCTCCCGAATGATTCGGGGGTCATCCAGCTCCTGCTCCAGTTCCCGAATGCAGTTTGTTAGGAGCTGCAGCTGGATGCACTTCTTGCAGGTGTTGTTGTCAGGGACACCAGAAGTCTCCCTGACTTCCCACATCTTGCAAGAGGAGCATTCCAACATCGTGCCTGGTATTCTCTCTATTCTAAACAAACAAAACAAAACTTACCAGAACCTGCCCTTGCTTCTGCCTGCTCAGGCTGAAGCCTGTTGAGCCAAATCCAGCCCACTCTGCTCCCTCTCACTCCGCTGCCCGCTGTACATGGTGGTCTTTTTTGAAACCTTTGGCGCTCTACATCACGTGCCTGCGCAGTCTAGCCTCTTATCCCCGAGCAGTGTAAAAAAAAGTCTTCTCTCCAAGATTCCTTACTCCTTCACTTTGACCTCTTGCTCCGATTTGATAATCAAAGAGTATTTGTCAAATTATATGTAATATTGATGTGACTCGGACACCGCTGTAGATTGAACAACCACGTTTATTCAACAGACTTCCATTTTTTACTTCTCTACATCCTGATGTCATACACACTCTGACGCTACAAGTACTCACACAACACATTACATCCCCCTGTTCTACTGCATTCTTCAATGCCCTACCACTTACCATGTAAGTCCTATTTCAATTAGTTCTACCAAAATGTAGCATCTCACATTTTTCAGCATTAAACTCCATTTGCCATCTTTCAGCCCACTCTTCTAACTGGCCTCAATCTCTCTGCAAGCTTTGAAAACCTACTTCATCATCCACAACGCCACCTATCTTAGTGTCATCTGCACACTTACTAATCCAATTTACCACCCCATCATCCAGATCATTAATATATATGACAAACAACATTGGATCCAGTACAGATCCCTGAGGCACACCGCTACACACCCTCCTCAAATCTGACACACAGTTATCCACCACTACTCTCTGGCGTCTCCCATCTAGCTACTGCTGAATCCATTTTACTACTTCGATATTAATGCCTAACAATTGAACCTTCTTAACCAAACTTCCATGTGGAACCTTGTCAAAGGCCTTACTGAAGTCCATATAGACAACATCCACCGCTTTACCCTTGTCAACTTTCTTAGTAACCTCATCAAAAAATTCAATAAAATTTGTCAAACATGACCTTCCACGCACGAATCCATGTTGACTGTTCCTAATCAGACCCTGTCTATCCAGATAATTATATATACCACCTCTAAGAATACTTTCCATCAATTTACCCACCACTGACGTCAAACTCACAGGCCAATAATTGCCAAATTTATTCTTAGAACCCTTTTTAAACAATAGAACAACATGAGCAATATGCCAATCCTCCGGCACCATCCCCGTTTCTAATGAGATTTGAAATATTTCTGTCAGAGCCCCTGCTATTTCCACACTAACTTCCCTCAAGGTCCTTGGGAATATCTTGTCCGGACCCGGAGACTTATCCACTTTTATATTCCTTAAAAGCGCCAGTCCTTCCTCTTCTTTAGTCGTCATACTTTCCATAACTACCCTTCTTGTTTCCTTTACCTTACACAATTCAATATCCTTCTCCTTAGTGAATACCGAAGAAAAGAAATTGTTCAAAATCTTCCCCATCTCTTTTGGTTCCGCACATAGCCATCCATTCTGATTCTCCAAGGGACCAATTTTATCTCTCACTATCCTTTTGCTATTAATATAACTGTAGAAACCCTTTGGATTTATTTTCACCTTACTTGCCAAAGCAGCCTCGTATCTTCTTTTAGCTTTTCTAATTTCTTTCTTAAGATTCTTTTTACATTCTTTATATTCCTCGAGCACCTCATTAACTCCAAGCTGCCTATATTGATTGAAGATCCCTCTCTTTTTCCGAACCAAATTTCCAATATCCCTTGAAAACCATGGCTCGCTCAAACTTTTAACCTTTCCTTTCAACCTAACAGGAACATAAAGATCCTGCACCCTCAAAATTTCACCTTTAAATGACCTCCATTTCTCTATTACATCCTTCCCATAAAACAAATTGTCCCAATCCACTCCTTCTAAATCCTTTCACATCTCCTCAAAGTTAACCTTTCTCCAATCAAAAATCTCAACCCTTGGTCCAGTCCTATCCCTCTCCATAATTACACTGAAGCTAATGGTATTGTGATCACTGGACCTGAAGTGCTCCTTAACACATACCTCTGTCACCTGCCCTATCTCATTCCCTAACAGGAGATCCAACACTGCCCCTTCTCTAGTTGGTACCTCTATGTATTGCTGCAAAAAAGTATCTTGCACACATTTGATGAACTCCAAACCATCCAGCCCTTTTACAGAATGGGCTTCCCAGTCTGTATGTGGAAAATTAAAATCTCCCACAATCACAACCTTGTGCTTACTACAATTATCTGCTATCTCCTTACAGATTTGCTCCTCCAGTTCTCAGTCCCCATTAGGTAGTCTATAATGCACCCCTATAAGCGTCACAACACCTTTCCTATTCCTCAATTCCACCCAAATAACCTTCTTAGATGAGTCCACTAATCTATTCTGCCAGAGCACCGCTGTTATATATTCTCTGACAAGTAATGCAACACCTCCCCCTCTTGCCCCTCCTGTTCTATCACACTTGAAGCAATGAAATCCTGGAATATTTAGTTGCCAATCACACCCCTCCTGCAACCACGTTTCACTAATTGCTACAACATTATATTTCCAGGTATCAATCCATGCTCTAAGCTCATCCACCTTTCATACAATACTCCTAGCATTAAAATAGATGCATTTTAGAAACTCCCTACCTCCCACTCCCTGTTTATTCTTAACTTTGTTATCTTGTTCTTCCTTTTCCCCTACATCCTTGGTCTGATTGCTCCTGATCTCTGTCCCCTGCTTATCCTCCCTCACACACCACCTACCTGCCTTCTCCATTTGTGAACCAACCTCCCCTCTCCTAGTCTCCTTAATTTGATTCCCTCCCCCCAACCATTCTAGTTTAAAGTCACCTCAGTAGCCCTCGCAAATCTCCCCACCAGGATATTGGTCCCCCTTGGATTCAAGCGTAACCCGTCCTTTTTGTACAGGTCACGCCTGCGTCAATAGAGTCCCAATGATCCAAAAAATTGAATCCCTGCCCCCCGCTCTAATCCCTCAGCCACACATTTATCCTACATCTCATTGCATTCCTACTCTCACTGTCATGTGGCACAGGCAATAATCCCGAGATTACTACCTTTGTGGTCCTATTTCTCAACTCCCTTCCTAACTCCCTATATTCTTCTTTCAGGACCTCTCCCCTTTTCCTACCTATGTCATTGATACCTATATGTACCACGGCCTCTGGCTCCTCTCCCTCCCACTTCAGGATCTCTTGGTCGTGATCAGAAACATCCTGGACCCTGGCACCAGGGAGGCAAACTACCATCCGGGTCTCTGGACGGCATCCACAGAATCATCTATCTGACCCGCTAACTATCGAATCCCCTATTACTACTGCCCTCCTCTTCCATTCTCTACCCTTCTTAGCGACAGGGCCGGACTCTGCGCCAGAGGCACAGCCAGTGTTTCTTCCCCCAGGTATGCTGTCCCCCCAAACAGTACTCAAATAGGAGTACTTATTGTCAAGGGGCAAAGCCACAGGGGTACTCTCTATTACCTGATTCTTCCTATTCCCGCTCCTAACCGTGACCCACATGTCTGCCTCCCGTGGCCCCGGTGTGACCATCTGCCTGTAACTGCTCACTCTCCCTGACAAGATGAAGGTCATTGAGCTCCAGTTCCCTAACGCGGTCTCTTAGTAGCTGCATCTCGACGCACCCGGCGCAGATATGGATGTCCGGGAGGCTGGGAGACTCCACTACCTCCCACATCCAGCACTGAGAATAACAAGCTGCCCTCGCACTCATACTTCCCCCTCTCCTCAAATAACAAGAAAAAAATGAATACCAAACCTTCCTCGCCTCGCCCGTTTCCGCCTAAGCCCGTTGAGCCAAAGCCCTTAAGCCTTCACTCTGCTCCTGGCTCACTCCGCTGACATAAACTAAAAAACACATTTTAACTTCTTGTACTGTATTCTGCATTGTTTCTTAGATTATGAGGACAAGCAGTCCTCTTTTATTGTCATTTAGTAATGCATGCATTAAGAAATGATACGTTTCTCCAGAATGATATCACAGAAACTCAAGATAAAACCGACTGAAAAACTGACAAAAAACACATAATTATAACATATAGTTACAACAGTGCAAAGCAATACCGTAATATGATGAAGAACAGACCATGGACACGGTAAAAAGTCTCAAAGTCTCTTGAAAGTCCCATCATCCCACGCAGACAGTAGAAGGAAGAAAATAAAACTTCCTGCCATGAGCTTCCAGCGCTGCAAGCTTGCCGATGCAGCACCCTGGAAGCACCCAACCACAGTCGACTCTTGAGTCCATCCAAAAACTCTGAGTCTCCGACCAGCCCTCCGACACCGAGCACCAAGCACCATCTCTGCCAAGTGCTTTGATCCCGGCCCTGGCAACAAGCAATAGGCAAAGCCAAGGATTTGGGGCCTTCCCCTCCGGAGATTCTCGATCAGATAGTAGCAGTGGCAGCGAAGCGGGCATTTCAGAAATTTCTCTAGGTGTGCCTCTGTGTTTCTCACAGCTGTCTCCATCAAATCAGGATTGTGCACGGCCCATAGTTAACACATACGATATCATTTAGAACAACCATGTGCGCTGCGTCATGCCCCCATCTTCTCCTCCCTCCTTAGTGTTGTTAGTTACAATACTAACAGCAGTGTATTTTCTTTTACTAACATAGACTAATAAACCTTTTATTTCACATCTTGGAACTTATGACATGTGTGACTTTGCCTCAAACTGTGTGAGACTGTATGAATGTCTAGTCTCCGTACCTAGCTGGAAGTTTGACTTGTCTCCCAGACCGTGTGTGATACAACTGTGACTGTGCTTGTCCTTCATCAGTGTCAGTCTCTCGAGTGACCTCTGTGTCTTTGCGGTCTGCATCGTTCTTGGTGTCGTTTGTTTCCATGTCTGTATATGTGGAAATGTCCTGTGCATCTGTACGTGGAAACTCCCTCTCACCTCTCTTCAGCAGATGCTTCCTGTTCCTCCTGTAGACTCTTTCATCTGGCGTGCGAACTATGAAGGATCTTGGTTGCTGATGTCTGTTCACAACCACAGCTGGTTGCCAAGTGTCTCCTCTCTGTATTCTGACATTTTCACCTGTATGCAGATCTGGCAACTGTCTTGTATATCTGTCATAGTAGCTCTTTTGCTTTATTTGCTTGTACTTTTGCTTGTCATGTACTTGAGCATTACCTTCAGGAGTCAGTAGAGTTGTGGATACTCTTGGGGACGACCTACCAGGGACAAGTTGCAGTGACTGTGTCTCTGGCACTGAGATTGGACTATCACTCAGAAGGGAAGGAGGGAAAAGAGGAGAGCAGTAGTGATAGGGGATTTGATAGTTAGGGGGACAGATAAGAGGTTCTGTGGAAAGGATCAAGAATCCCAGATGGTCTGTTGCCTCCCCGGTGCCAGGGTCCACGATATCTCGGATCGAGTTCTCAGTATTCTCAAGTGGGAGGGTGAGCAGCCGGTTGTCGTGGTCCATGTAGGGACCAATGACGTGGGTAGGAAGAGTGAGGAGGTCCTGAAAGGTGAGTTTAGGGAGTTAGGTGCCAAGTTAAAGGACAGGACCTCCAGGATAGCAATCTCAGGATTGCTACCAGTGCCATGTACAGGCGGGTTTAGAAATAGTAAGATAGCGCAAATCAACACGTGGCTGAAGACATGGTGCAGGAGGGAGGGCTTTAGATTTATAGACAATTGGGCAGTTTTCCAGGGAAGGTGGGACCTCTTCCAGCGGGATAGTTTACATCTGAACTGGAGGGGGACAAATATTCTTGCAGGTAGGTTTGCTAGAGAGGCTGCGGTGGATTTAAACTAGATACAAGGGGGGAGGGGAACCAGAGTGTAGGAACAGATGTAGGGAAGAAAGAAGAAAAAGAAAATAGTAAAATTGTTTGAACCGTTAGTGATAAACAGAGAGTAAGAGGTGGAAAAATCCTTAAATGCATTTATTTTAATGCTAGGAGCATTATAAGAAAGGTGGATGAGCTTAAAGCATGGATTGATACCTGAAAGTACGATGTGGTAGCTATTAGTGAAACATGGTTACAGGAGGGATGTGATTGGCAACACTGTTGCCATAATCGCTCTATTGTTGTTTATTCCTTTTGTTCATCACGGACTAGAAAGGCCGAGATGTCCTGTTTCCGTGCTGTAATTGTTATATGGTTAAATATTTCTGGATTTAATTGCTTCAGGTGTGCTAGAATCAGAGGGACAAGAGGGGGAGGTGTTGCATTGCTTGTCAGAGAAAATATTACAACTGTGCTCTGGCAGGATAGATTAGAGGGCTCGTCTAGGGAGGCTATTTAGGTGGAATTGAGGAATGGGAAAGATGCAATAACACCTTTGGGGGTGTATCATAGACCACCAAATAGGGAGCGAGAATTGGAGGAGCAAATTTGTAAGGAGATAGCAGATATTTGTAGTAAGCACAAGGTTGTGTGTGGGAGATTTTAATTTTCCACACATAGACTGGGAAACCCATGCTGTAAAACGCAGGATGGTTTGGAGTTTGTAAAACGTGTGCAGGATAGTTTTTTGCAGCAATACATAGAAGTACCAAACAGAAAAGGGGCAGTGTTATATCTCCTGTTAGGGAATGAGATAGGTCATGTGATGGAGGTTTGTGTTGGGGAGCACTTCAGGTCCAGTGATCACAATGCTATTAGTTACAATATAATTATGGAGAAGGATAGGTCTGGACCCAGGGTTGAGATTTTTGATTGGAGGAAGGTTAACTTTGAGGAGATGTGAAAGGATTTAGAAGGAGTGGATTGGGACAACTTGTTTTATAGGAAGAATGTAATAGAGAAATGGAGGTCATTTAAAGGTAACATTTTGAGGGTGCAGGATCTTTATGTTCCTGTTAGGTGAAAAGAAAGTTTAAAAGTTTGAGAGAGCCATGGTTTTCAAGGGATATTGGAAACTTGGTTCGGAAAAAGAGAGATATCTACAATAAATATAGGCAGCATGGAGTAAATGAGGTGTTCGAGGAATATAAAGAAGGTAAAAAGAATCTTAAGAAAGAAATTAGAAAAGCTAAAAGATGATATGAGGTTGCTTTGGCAAGTAAGGTGAAAATAAAGCCCAAAGGTTTCTACCGTTATATTAATAGCAAAAGGATAGTGAGGGATAAAATTGGTCCCTTAGAGAATCAGAGTGGACGGCTATGAGTGGAACCAAATGAGATGGGGAAGATTTTGAACAATTTCTTTTCTTCAGTATTCACGAGGGAGAAGGATATTGAATTGTATAAGGTAAAGGAAACAAGAAGGGTAGTTATGGAAAGTATGACGATTAAAGAAGAGGAAGGACTGGCGCTTTTAAGGAATATAAAAGTGGATAAGCCTCCGGGTCCGGACAAGATATTCCCTAGGACCTTGAGGGAAGTTAGTGTGGAAATAGCAGGGGCTCTGACAGAAATATTTCAAATCTCATTAGAAACGGGGATGGTGCCGGAGGATTGGCGTATTGCTCATGTTGTTCTATTGTTTAAAAAGGGTTCTAAGAGTAAACCTAGCAATTATCGGCCTGTGAGTTTGATTTCAGTGGTGGGTAAATTGATGGAAAGTATTCTTAGAGGTGGTATATTTAATTATCTGGATAGACAGAGTCTGATTAGGAACAGTCAACATGGATTTGTGCGTGGAAGGTCATGTTTGACAAATCTTATTGAATTTTTTGAAGGGGTTACTAGGAAAGTTGACAAGGGTAAAGCGGTGGATGTTGTCTATATGGACTTCAGTAAGACCTTTGACAAGGTTCCACACTGAAGGTTAGTTAGGAAGCTTCAATCATTAGTATTAATATTGAAGTAGTAAAATGGATTCAGCAGTGGCTGGATGGGAGATGCCAGAGAGTGGTGGTGGAAACTGTTTGTCACATTGGAGGCCGGTGACTAGTGGTGTGCCTCAGGGATCTGTACTAGGTCCAATGTTGTTTGTCATATACATTAATGATCTGGATGATGGGGTGGTAAATTGGATGAGAAAGTATGCAGATGATACTAAGATAGGTGGAGTTGTTGATAATGAAGTAGGTTTCCAAAGTTTGCAGAGAGATTTAGGCCAGTTAGAAGAGTGGGCTGAAAGATGGCAGATGGAGTTTAATGCTGGTAAATGTGAGGTGCTACATTTTGGTAGGACTAATCAAAATAGGACATACATGATAAATGGTAGGGCATTGAAGAATGTAGTAGAACAGAGGGATCTAGGAATAATGGTGCATAGTTCCCTGAAGGTGGAATCTCATGTGGATAGGGTGGTGAAGAAAGCTTTTGGTATGCTGGCCTTTATAAATCAGAGCATTGAGTATAGGAGTTGGGATGTAATGTTGAAATTGTACAAGGCATTGGTGAGGCCAAATTTGGAGTATTGTGTACAGTTTTGGTCACCGAATTACAAGAAAGATGTCAACAAAATAGAGAAAGTACAGAGAAGATTTACTAGAATGTTACCTGAGTTTCATCACCTAAGTTACAGAGAAAGGTTGAACAGGTTTTGTCTTTATTCTTTGGAACGTAGAAGGTTGAGGGGGGACTTGATAGAGGTATTTAAAATTATGAGGGGGATAGATAGAATTGATGTGGATAGGCTTTTTCCATTGAGAGTGGGGGAGATTCAACCAAGAGGACATGAGTTGAGAGTTAAAGGGCAAAAGTTTAGGGGTAACATGAGGGGGAACTTTTTTACTCAGAGGGTGGTAGCTGTGTGGAATGAGCTTCCAGCAGAAGTGGTTGAGGCAGGTTCGATGTTGTCATTTAAAGTTAAATTGGACAGCTATATGGGCAGGAAAGGAATGGAGGGTTATGGGCTGAGTGCAGGTCGGTGGGACTAGGTGAGAGTAAGAGTTTGGCATGGACTAGAAGGGCCGAGATGGCCTGTTTCCGTGCTGTAATTGTTACATGGTTATATGGTTATAAATTTTACTCCCCCTAATTCATACTCCCCTCCTTTGTAAAACTTCAGTAATCTGGCATGCTCAGGACCTTGATGGTGTCAGATTGGCAAATTTTCTGGATTATTAGATGTTAATAAAGTTAATATATCAATTTCTCAATAACCTTAATTCCCATTTTAAGACATTACGCAAAACCATAATATATTGTTACGAGAGCCAGGTAAGTTCAAAGAGAGTGCAATAACAGGGACACAGAGAAGTTGTAAACTGTTAAGGGGGAGAAAGCTGTAGGAATCCAGGTCTGAGAATGGAAAGGGAATGCAGCAATCAGCACTAGTTGCCGAACCATCAGGATTTCTGAACTATTAGATAGCAGATAATTGGAGGTTTCCTTTATTCAGTGCCGCTGATTTACTTGGGATGATGAAAAAATGGAGCCTGCGGAACACAAAGGAATTGATCTTTCACTTTTTATTCGGTCCCAGTTTGAGGAAATTTAGTATGTCACCAAATACTCCAGCAAATTTCTACAGGTGTACTGTGGAGAGCATTCTGACTGGTTGCATCACCATCTGGTATGAAAGATCAGAAAAGTCTGCAGAGGATTGTAAACAGCCAGCTTCATCATGGGCACAACCATCTCCACCATCAAGGACATCTTCAAAAGGCAATACATCAAAAAGGTAGCATCCATCATTAAGGACTCCACCACCCAGGACATGCTCCATATTTTTCAGATCATGTCTTTGAGTGATTGTTGAAACATCAGTCAGAGAGGAAGAGCTTCGTGAATTCCAATATCGCTATCCAGTCAGGTCTAGCTTCATGAATTCTAATATCACTGTCCAGTCGGGTCTAGCTTTATGATTTCCAATATCACTGTCCAATTGGGTCTATCTTCATGAATTCCAATGTCGTTGTCCAGTTGGGTATAGCTTTATGAGTTCCAATATCACTATCCAGTCAGGTCTACCTTCATGAATTCCAATATCACCATCCAGTCAGGTCTACCTTCATGAGTTCTAATATCACTGTCCATTTGGGTCAACCTTCATGAATTCCAATGTCGCTGTCCAGTTGGGTATAGTTCGAGTTTACTTTGAGCGAGCCACACACATATCACCTGCTAGCATGATGTAATCTGCAATGTATTTTACATATAATCCATAATTAATTATTTAAACATACAAGAATGCTTAATCAAGAAAATACACACACACACACACACACACACACACACACGATTACTCAAATATTATTGAAATATTAAATACAGAACAAAGAGAAATAATCTGCGGCCAAAATTCAGCAGGCCAAATAGAGTAGCTTGGCATAAAGAAGTAATTACTATTTAGTTCCTACAGCCAGTCCTGATGCAGGATTTCATCCAGAAGCATCGACAATTCCTTTTACCCCCCACAGATGCTGCCTGACCCACTGAATTACTCCAGCAGGCTGTCTGCTTCTCCACATCCCAGCCTCTACAGCCTCTTATGTCTGTGAAAGAATTGAATGCCTCTCACACAGTAGGTATAACGGACCACAATACCGCGCCTAAAGTAATGGTGACATCAAATCCAATAGTTTCTTTAAAATTGTTCCAAGCCTTTGGGATAAGAGCAGGGGTGTATAGAGCACGTACACTGGTACAGTTTGTTTATTCTATATAACCCATTGTAACAGGAAACCAGGAACCCTGTCTCATGGATGTACATTCAGTTGGACAAATGTAGAATTAGGTACACAGGGATGAAGATCATACAGAAGCCCATAAGTTCAAGCGATCCTGCAGATGCTGGAATCTTCAGCAATACACATGAAATGCTGGAGGAACTCAGCAAATCAGGCAGCATCTACTTCCCGGTGTGTTATTTATTCCTCTCCATAGACACTGCCTGACTCGCTGGGTTCCTTCAGCATTTTGTGTTTGTTGCTTATAAAAGACCAATACAGATATGATGGGCCAAATGACTAGTGTTGTGTATTTAACATTTTAGTAATGTTTGACTGTTGGCACGTGGCCAAGTGGTTAAGGTGTCAGTCTAGTGATTTGAAGGTCACTAGCTTGAGCCTCAGCTGAGGCAGCATGTTGTGTCCTTGAGCAAGGCACTTCACCACACATTGCTCTGCGATGACACCGGTGCCAAGCTGTATTGGCCCTAGCGCCCTTCCCTTGGACAACATCAGTGGCATAGAGAGGGGAGACTTGCAGCATTGGCAACTGCCAGTCTTCCATACAACCTTGCCTAGGCTTGTGCCCTGGAAACCTCCCAAGGCGCAAATCCATGGTCTCACGAGACTAACGGATGTCTGTATAGAAGAATGTTTGACTAATCTTGTATATGCATTGTTTGATGAAGTATTTTTGTTCGTTTAAATAGTTAATTATAGGTTACATGTAAAAATATGTTAATTGCACACATCATCACACTACCACATAATACATACGCACCCCACTTACGATCAGAGATTAAGGGAGCTAGGGCTTTACTCTTTGGAGAGAAGGAGGATGAGAGGAGACACGATAGAGGTGTACAAGATAATAAGAGGAATAGATAGAGTGGATAGCCAGCGCCTCTTCCCCAGGGCACCACTGCTCAATACAAGAGGACATGGCTTTAAGGTAAGGGGTGGGAAGTTCAAGGGGGATATTAGAGGAAGGTTTTTTACTCAGAGAGTGGTTGGTGCGTGGAATGCTCTGCCTGAGTCAGTGGTGGAGGCAGATACACTAGTGAAATTTAAGAGACTACTAGACAGGTATATGGAGGAATTTAAGGTGGGGGGTTATATGGCAGGCAGGGTCTGAGGGTTGGCATAAAATTGTGGGCCGAAGGGCCTGTACTGTGCTGTAATACTCTGTGTTCTATGTTCTAAACTTGAAGTTACACCTGACTCCCATAGATCCTTTGAATTAATTTAATGTTTTGAAGTTACAAAGCATAACAGCTACCTATGTCTTGCATGATTCCCATAACTGCTTATTAAAATTGCTGCAGTGCCAAATATAACAGCTGGCTGCTTAGCAGCATCATCCAGTGATGCCACCAGCTTCCTCTCAAGTTACAGAAAGGTGAAACACTTTAACAACCTCTTCATTGGATACTTAAATAATCATTAGTGTCTAATTGCTATCAGGGGACAAAATGTCACTCAGGAAGAATGAGCCTGTATTTTTAACATAACTTATATAGCCTCGGAGTATCCCATAATGTTTCTTAGTCAAACAATTACTTTAGAAGTATGATAACTGCTCTTTAATTGTAATTGTGCAAAAGCTAATTTATATACCAAGATCCCACATACCAGGTGAAATTCTAGTTAAATTAGGTTGGTGGGTCAGAAGGGAAGACATTAAGCAGAGTAACATACTGCTATTCATTTATAGGAGGTCAGTCCTTGATTTTACTTTCATTGTTAGCTTCTAATTAATCAAAAGATTAAATCTGCAGCTGATAACAGGTCTCCTGCCCAAGCAGCACTGATGGTGTTAACACTGTAGTATGTCCCATCCAGCTTCACTTAATTCTGCATAATCCTCCCTCATGTGTGTCTTAGTCCAGAGGGACAGAGGCAGGGATGAGTAGGTCTGCTGTCTGTGAGACAGTTTGCCAAAGCACTGCATCAGCACACTTGATAATGAGTTTAATAATATCAGGTTTGGCCACTAGTTGATAAAATACTGCAAATTCTGAAGGAAGGAGGTTACAGGTGAGTTTGGGGAATTGATGGATAATGGCAGTCAGTGTGAAGTATGCAATTAGTGCTGAATATTTCTGGATAGGGTAAAAGACAAGAAGGAGGAGTCCAGATGGATTACAAATTTGGCAGAGATGGTCTGTGGTGAAGACTTCCAACCAAAGCAATGGACTTGAAGGAGGGTGCTACTTTAAAATTGAGCACAGGAGTCAAGAACCATAACTCCTAATCCAAATGGATTGGACTGTCATCCTCAATGCCAAGGAACTGCCAATGAAGAAGAAATTCTCTGTCCACACAAAATAGTTGTTATAATCATACTGAATATTATTTAGCTAGGTATATTAGCTAAACTGAAGCCAGAAATAACCTAACAAAATACAATCTATTAACTTTGTTAAGCCAGTGTCCATGTGATGTTATAGAGGAAGGTTGGCAATGTAATGTTGAAGAATACATGCCAGCTTCGTGGCATTGGTCTTGTGTAAATTAGGAGAAGTGTGGTAATGCTCGATTTTCTGTAACACTGCATATGATCAAGGTTGTCAATCCTACCATCACATTGTTAATGATTGAGTGTAGACTAGATGGTAATTAAAAGGAATGGCTTCATTCAGCTTTTTAGTAGCAGTTCCACATTGTCAGGTGGAAACCACTATTGAAACTGCAGTATAGCAACTTAGCTGGAAATGCATCTGTTCATGACATCAGCCTACGAGAAATGCTCGAAATAAAATTAACAGCTGGATGTACAAGTCTCTGCCCAGTCATAAACATGGTGATGTTGCTACAAGTGACCACTTGAGACAATCAGTAGGATTAAAACACTTGGACAAGGAATCATGGTGTTGATTGCATTAAAGCTGAAGGTGTATCAGACTTTCCAGTTGTCTGTAAACCCAGCTTCAGGCTGGAATTACAGGTGAAATTGGCGAGCAAGACCTACTGTACTGTGCAAAAGTCTAAGGCACATATACTAGCAAGGGTGCCCAAGAAATTTTTTTTAGATTATGAAGACATGCAGTCCTCTTTTATTGTCATTTAGTAATGCATGCATTAAGAAATGATACAATGTTCCTCCAGAATGATATCACAGAAACACAAGACAGACCAAGACTGAAAAACTGACAAATACCACATAACTATAGCATATAGTTACAACAGTGCAAAGCAATACCGTAATTTGATGAAGTACAGACCATGGGCACGGTAAAAAAAAGTCTCGAAGTCTCTCGTAAGTCCCATCATCTCATGCAGACGGTAGAAAAAAGAAAAACTCTCCCTGCCATGAGCTTCCAGCGCTGCAAACTTGCCGTTGCAGCACCCTGGAAACACCTGACCACAGCCGACTCTTGAGTCCATCCAAAAACTTCGAGCCTCCGACCAGCCCTCTGACACCGAGCACCGAGCACCATCTCTGCCGAGCGCTTCAACCCCGGCCCCAGCAACAGGCAATAGGCAAAGCCAGGGATTTGGTACCTTCCCCTCCAGAGATTCTCGATCACACAGTAGCAGCGGCAGTGAAGCAGGCATTTCAGAAGTTTCTCCAGATGTTCCTCCGTGCCTCTCACGTCTGTCTCCATCAAATCAGGATTGTGCACGGTACCTACTTAATAAAACCGATATCATTTCGGAGTGGCCACGCGCGCTGTGTCGCACCACTATCTTCTCCCCTCCTCCCATTTGCGCAGTATTGTAGTAATTTTATGTATTGCACTGTAGTGCTGCCAAAAAAAAAAACAAATTTCATGACATATGCAAGTGATGACCTTATTCTTCTATGGGTCTCCATCATAGAATGAGTGGGAAGGGGGCAGGGAGAGGGCATTCTTGTTTGGGAAAAGGGGAAGGGAATTGGTGATGAGGAAGCCAAATTCAATGTTAGCATTAATTTCAAGAGGACTAGTGCAGCACTCACAAGCATTGTTCCCTCTAAGCTATGGGGATGTGCGGCCACACAGTAACTGAAATGCTCCCATGCACATAGCCTTTGTTGCCACACAGCTGAAGTTTTCTTTCATATGATGTTAATATAATTTTGAAATCTATGATAATATTGTGAAATATCCTGTAATTAATTATGAATTAATAAATTTCTAAGTGTACCGCACCTTTACTTTGAACTTCAACATATTTACGTTGTCAGTGTTTCAAATTACAAAATTGTTAAAAATTGTAAAATAAACATAGAATGGAAGTCAGTCACTCATTGTTAACAGACTGAATGCTGAATGCTGACACCGTCTAGTCAAAACGTTTTACTTTTTCCATGTGCCTGTCAGTTATTTTTTGACTGCCTGACATTGGTTACTTTCGTTGTGAGTTGTGGTTTGTGTTTGTCTGATGTGCATAAGATAAACAAAAACATTTAACGTGTGGTTGGTCTTTGCAAATATGTAAAAAAAAATAGAGGGAACACTGTTCACAAGAAAAATATATTATGCATAAATTATACACATGTTTAGAAGAAAACACAATCAGAACAGAGGAAAACATAAACACGAGGAAATCTGCAGATGCTGGAAATTCAAGTAACACACACAAACTGCTGGTGGAATGCAGCAGGCCAGACAGCATCCATAGGAAGAAGCATTTTGGGCTGAGACCCTTCAAAAGGACTAACTGGAAGAAGAGATGGTAAGAGATTTGAAAGTGGGAAGGGGAGGGGGAGATCCGAAATGATAGGAGAAGACAGGAGAGGGAGGGATAAAGCTATGAGCTAGAAAGTTGATTGGCAAAAGGGATACAAGGCTAGAGAAGGGAGAGGATCATGGGACAGGAGGCCTAGGGAGAAAGAAAGGGGGAGGGGAGTGCCAGAGAAAGATGGAGAGCAGGGAAGGAGTTATTGTGAGAGGGACAGGGAAAGAAAAAAGAGAGAGAGAGAAAAGGAAAAAAATAATAAATAAACAAACGAACAAATAAGTAAAGGATGGGGTAAGAATGGGAGGAGGGACATTAACGGAAGTTAGAGAAGTCAATGTTCATGCCATCAGGTTGGAGGCTACCCAGACGGAATATGAGGTGTTGTTCCTCCAACCTGAGTGTGGCTTCATCTTGACAGTAGAGGAGGCCATGGATAGACATATCAGAATGGGAATGGGACGTGGAATTAAAATGTGTGGCCACTGGTAGATCCTGCCCTCTCTGGCGGACAGAGCGCAGATGTTCAGCGAAACGGTCTCCCAGTCTGCGTCGGGTCTCACCAATATATAGAAGGCCCCAGAGGCCACACATTTTAATTCCACATCCCATTCCCATTCTGACATGTCTATCCATGGCCTCCTCTACCGTCATGATGCAGCCACATTCAGGTTGGAGGAACAACAGCTGCAACCTGATGGCATGAACATTGACTCCTCTAACTTCTGTTAATGCCCCTCCTACCCTTCTTACCCCACCCTTATTTATTTATTTATTTGTTTGTTTGTTTATTTCTTTATTAACTTTTTTCCTTTTGTTCTCTCTCTCTCTTTTTTCTCTCTCTGTCCCTCTCACAGTAACTCCTTGCCTGCTCTCCATCTTCTTCTGGTGCTCCCCGCCCTCTTTCTTTCTCCCTAGGCCTTCTGTCCCATTATCCTCTCTCTTCTCCAAACTTGTATCCCTTTTGCCAATCAACTTTCCAGCTCTTAGCTCTGTCCCTCCCCCTCCTGTCTTCTCCTATCATTTTGGATCTTCCCCCCCCCCCCACTTTCAAATCTCTTACTATTTCTTCTTTCAGTTAGTCCTGACGAAGGGTCTCGGCTCGAAACGTCGACTGTGCTTCTTCCTATGGATGCTGTCTGGCCTGCTGAGTTCCAAAAGAAAACAAAGTCTATTTGACGCATAGAATTGCTGAACTATAGTGATTAGGGTTTTGCCAATTGGTCCTAGATCTGATTGGTTGAAAGAAAGTAGCTGTTCTTGAACATGATGGTGAGGAATGTTCGGCTTCTGTGCCTCCTGCCTGATGGCAGCTGCAAAAACGTGGCATGGCCTGGATGGTGGGATCTTTGATGATGGAGGTTGCCTTGTTAAGGCAGTGTTTTCTGTAGATACTCTCGATAGTAGGGGTGGATGTGCCTGTAATGTATTGGACAGAGTCCACAACTCTCAGAAGCTTCTTGTGTCTCCGTGTGTTTGAATTGCCATACCAAACCATGATGTAACCGGTCAGAATACTTTCAACATTTAATCCGTAAAACTTCATTCAAGTGTTCATGGCAAGCCAAATCTCCTTAGTCTTCTAAGAAAGTAAGGATGCTAGCGCTTTCTCCTTATGATTACATCTAAGTGCTGGGCCCAGAGCAGGTCATTGGATACGTTTATGCCTATGAATGTAAAGTGGTTGATTCTCTCCACTGAGTATCCCCCAGTGTAGATTGGTTCCTGATTGCCCTCCTTCCCCTTTCCAAGGTCAACAATTAGTTCTTTAGTTTTGCTGAAATTGAGTAAGAGTTTGTTGTTGTGGCACCACTCAACCTGCTGATCCATCTCACTCTGCTCAGATGACTCATTACCACCTGTGATTTGTACAACAGATGCCCTTTTGAGGCAGGTGGGAACCTCAGACTGCAGGAACACAAGTCTGAGTATGTCCATGAATACCCTTGCCAGTTGGTCCACGAAGATCTTTAGTACTCAGCGATATACGCCACCTGGACCAGACATCCATCATGGATCGCCCTCTTGAAGGATGCCTGGATGTCAGTCTCGGAGATAGGAATTATAGAGTTTTCGGGAGATGTGGAGGCTCATGTGATGTGCCAGGTTCTCCCTGTCAAAGGCATTGAGATCATCCAGTACTGATGCATCAGTTCCCCTCAGGCTACCCAATCTTGTAGGAAGTTATATTGTGCAAGCCCTGCCACAGCTAGCAAGTATCCATCTGTGATTTGTTTAGTTTGAAATTAGCTCTTATACTCACACTGTCTAAGTTTTAACAGGATACCCATTGCCTTGGATGTTAAGGATTTCATGAAGTGCAAGGCAGCCATTCCTGACATTCTGATCACAAGCAGCTGGATGTGTCCAAACTATCTGCTTTAATTCCTTCCACACTCCAGAAAGTAAATTATTGGGCATACTGTACTGGGGATACCCTGAGTGCGAATACAAATACTATTTCTTTCTTCATTTCCTTAAATAAAGCCTGCAGATCCAACCTAAGTATATTTTCTGCAATCATCACCTCTCTAATGGACACCTGGAGGCTAGATCAGTCAGGACTCAGCCCAAGGGAAGAAGTGGGATATCGCCCCTCATTAAGAATTACAGACCTCTTCCTGTCAAGTCAGTGAGGTTCAGTGAAAGGTTACTAATTCAGAACTAGAATCAGGTTTATTATTACTGTCGCATACGATGTGTAACTTGTGTTGTGGCAGTAATACAGTGCAGACATAAAATTATTATACATTACAAAATTAATAATTAGTGCAATAAGAAAGGAATAAAGAGGTAGTGTTCATGGGTGCATGGACCATTGAGAGAGGATGAAGCTGCTCTCAGAACACTCTAGGCTCCTGGACCTCCTCACCACTGGAAGGAACAAGAAGAAGGTATATCCCAAATGGTGAGGGTGTTTAGTGATGGATGCCACTGCCTCCTGAAGGTCTCCTTGATGGTGGAGAAGATTGTACCAAAACCCAACCAACCAAGCAACCATGGCTGTGTCAGGACTACAAGGCCATGGTACATAGTAGGAGTAGAATTAGGCCATGCAGTCTGTCAAGTGTGTTCCACCAATCACCCATAATTGTTCTACTTTCCCTCTTAATCCCATTCTCCTGCCTTTTAATCCCATTCTCCACGCTTACTAATTAAGAACCTATAATCACCGCTTTAAATTTACCCAATGCTTTGGCCATCTGTGACAATGAATTTCATTGATTTGGCTGCAGAAATCCCTCCTCATCTTTGTTCTGAAGGGATGTCCTTTTATTCTAAGGCTGGGGTATCTGGTCCAAGACTCTTACACTGTTGGAAATATCCTCGCCGGAGTTGCTATTCTCATCTCAAGCAAGCTAAATTTTGAAAAAGTATTCAAAATGGGAGATAAGGAGGGCAGATATATTCTGGTAAGGCGGAATATATTAGCAGATATTTGTAGGAAGCACAAGGTTATGATTGTGGGAAATTTTCCACACATAGACTGGGAAGCCCATTCTGTAAAAGGGCTGGTTGGTTTGGAGTTTGTCAAATGTGTACAAGGTAGTTTTTTAGCAGCCATACATAGAGGTACCAACTAGAGAAGGGGCAATGTTGGATCTCCTGTTAGGGAATGAGATAAGGCAGGTGACAGAGGTATGTGTTGGGGAGCACTTCAGGTCCAGTGATCACAATACCATTAGTTTCAATATAATTATGGAGAAGGATAGAACTGGACCTAGGGTTGAGATTTTTGATTGGAGAAAGGCTAACTTTGAGGAGATGCAGAAGGATTTAGAAGGAGTGCATTGGGACAATTTGTTTTATGGGAAGGATGTAATAGAGAAATGGAGGTCATTTAAAGGTGAAATTTTGAGGGTGCAGGATCTTTATGTTCCTGTTAGGTTGAAAGGAAAGATTTAAAGTTTGAGCGAGCCATGGTTTTCAAGGGATATTGGAAACTTGGTTCGAAAAAAGAGAGGGATCTTCAATCAATATAGGCAGCTTGGAGTTAATGAGGTGCTCAAGGAATATAAAGAATGTAAAAAGAATCTTAAGAAAGAAATTAGAAAAGCTAAAAGAAGATACGAGGCTGTTTTGGAAAGTAAGGTGAAAATAAATCCAAAGGGTTTCTACAGTTATGTTAACAGCAAAAGGATAGTGAGGGATAAAATTGGTCCCTTGGAGAATCAGAGTGGATGGCTATGTGCGGAGCCAAAAGAGATGGGGGAGATTTTGAACAATTTCTTTTCCTCAGTATTCACTAGGAAGAAGGATATTGAATTGTGTAAGGTAAAGGAAACAAGAAGGGTAGTTATGGAAAGTATGACAATTAAAGAAGAGGAAGGACTGGCGCTTTTAAGGAATATTAAAGTGGATAAGTCTTCGGGTCCGGACAAGATATTCCCTAGGACCTTGAGGGAAGTTAGTGTGGAAATAGCAGGGGCTCTGACAGAAATATTTCAAATGTCATTAGAAACGGGGATGGTGCCGGAGGATTGGCGTATTGCTCATGTGGTTCCATTGTTTAAAAAGGGTTCTAAGAGTAAACCTAGCAATTATCGGCATGTGAGTTTGACGTCAGTGGTGGGTAAATTGATGGAAAGTATTCTTAGAGATGGTCTATATAATTATCTGGATAGACAGGGTCTGATTAGGAACAGTCAACATGGAATTATGCATGGAAGGTCATGTTTGACAAATCTTATTGAATTTTTTGATGAGGTTACTAGGAAAGTTGATGAGGGTAAAGCGGTGGATGTTGTCTATATGGACTTCAGTAAGGCCTTTGACAAGGTTCCACAAGGAAGGTTAGTTAGGAAGGTTCAATCGTTAGGCATTAATATCGAGGTAGTAAAATGGATTCAGCATTGGCTAGATGGGAGACACCAGAGAGTAGTGGTGGATAACTGTGTGTCAGATTGGAGGAGGGTGTGTAGCGGTGTGCCTCAGAGATCTGTACTGGGTCCAATGTTGCTTGTCATATATATTAATGATCTGGATGATGGGGTGGTAAATTGGATTAGTAAGTATGCAGATGATACTAAGATAGGTGGCGTTGTGGATAATGAAGCAGGTTTTCAAAGCTTGCAGAGAGATTTAGGCCAGTTGGAAGAGTAGGCTGAAAGATGGCAAATGGAGTTTAATGCTGAAAAATGTGAGGTGCTACATTTTGGTAGGACTAATCAAAATAGGACATACATGGTAAATGGTAGGGCATTGAAGAATGCTGTAGAACAGAGGGATCCAGGAATAATGGTGCATAGTTCCCTGAAGGTGGAATCTTATGTGGATAGGGTGGTGAAGAAAGCTTTTGGTATGCTGGCCTTTATTAATCAGAGCATTGAGTATAGGAGTTGGGATGTAATGTTGAACTTGTATAAAGCATTGGTAAGGCCAAATTTGGAGTATTGTCTGCAGTTCTGGTCAGGGACAGGGGCTTTCACTGTCTGTAGGTGTAGATGGGGCTTCACTGTCTGAAGGTGTGGAGAGGGTCTTCACTGTCTGTAGGTGTAGACAGGGGGTTTTACTGTCTGTAGGTGTGAAGAGGGGGTTTCACTGTCTCTAGGTGTAGACAGGGTGTTTCACTGTCTGTAGGTGTGAAGAGGGGGTTTCACTGTCTGTAGGTGTAGACAGGGGGTTTCACTGTCTGTAGGTGTAGGCAGGAGATTTCACTGCCTATAGGTGTGGTCATGGGGTTTCACTGTCTGTAGGTGTGGACAGGGTCTTCACTGTCTGTAGGTGTGAACGGGAGTGTCACTGTCTGTAGGTGTGGACAGGGGGTTTCAATGTCTGTAGGTGTGAACAGGGGCTTCACTGTCTGTAGGTGTAGATAGGGGTCTTCACTGTCTCTACATGTGGACAGGGGGTTTCACTGTCTGTAGGTGTGGACAGGGCCTTCACTGTCTCTAGGTGTAGACAGGAGGTTTCACAGTCTGTAAGTGTAGACAGGGGTTTCACTGTCTGTAGGTGTAGACAGGGGGTTTCACTGTCTGTAGGTGTAGACAGGAGATTTCACTGCCTGTAGGTGTGGTCATGGGGTTTCACTGTCTGTAGGTGTGGACAGCATCTTCACTGTCTGTAGGTGTGAACGGGAGTGTCACTGTCTGTAGGTGTGGACAGGGGGTTTCACTGTCTTTAGGTGTGAACGGGGGCTTCACTGTCTGTAGGTGTAGATAGGGGTCTTCACTGTCTCTACATGTGGACAGGGGGTTTCACTGTCTGTAGGTGTGGACAGGGTTTTCACTGCCTGTAGGTGTGGACAGGGGATTTCACAGTCTATAGGAGTTGACAGGGTCTTTACTGTCTGTAGATATGGACAGGGTCTTCACTGTCTGTAGGTGTGGACAGGATATCGCAGTCTGTGGGTGTGGACAGGGTCTTCACTATCTCTAGGTGTGGACAGGGCTTCACAGTCTGTTGGAGTAGACGGGAGATTTCACTGTCTGTAGGTGTGGACAGGGGATTTCACTGGCTGTATTTGTGGAGAGGGTGTTTCACAGTCTGTAGATGTGGACAGGGTCTTCACTGTCTGTAGGTGTGAACGGGAGTGTCACTGTCTGTAGGTGTAGATAGGGGTCTTCACTGTCTCTACATGTGGACAGGGGGTTTCACTGTCTGTAGGTGTGGACAGGATTTTCACTGTCTCGGGGTGTGGACAGGTGGTTTCACTGTCTGTTGGTGTAGACAGGGGGTTTCACTGTCAGTCGGTGTGGACGGGGCTTCACTGTCTGTAGGTGTGGACAGGGGGTTTCACAGTCTGTAGCTGTAGACAGGGGTTTCACTGTCTGTAGGTGTTGACAGGAGGCTTCACAGTCTGTAGGTGTATATAGGGTGTTTCACTGTCTGTAGGTGTAGACAGGGGGTTTCACTGTCTGTAGGTGTAGACAGGGGGTTTCACTGTCTGTAGGTGTGGTCAGAGGGTTTCACTGTCTGTAGATGTGGACAGGGTCTTCACTGTCTCTAGGTGTGAATGGGGTTTCCACAGTCTGTAGCTGTGGTCAGGTTTTTTCACTGTCTGTAAGTGTGGACAGGGGGTTTCACTGTCTGTAGGTGTGGACAGGGTTTCACTCTCTGTAGGTGTAGATGGGGGATATCACTGTCTGTCGGTGTGGACAGGGGATTTCACTGTCTGTAGGAGTGGATGGGGGTTTCACTGTCTGTAGATATGGACAGGGTCTTCACTGTCTGTAGGTGTGAACGGGAGTGTCACTGTCTGTAGGTGGAGACAGGGGTCTTCACTGTCTCTACATGTGGACAGGGGGTTTCACTGTCTGTAGGTGTGGACAGTATCTTCACTGTCTCTAGGTGTAGACTGGGGTTTTCACTGTCTGTAGGTGTGGACAGGTGGTTTCACTGTCTGTTGGTGTAGACAGGGGGTTTCGCTGTCTGTAGGTGTGGACGGGGCTTCACTGTCTGTAGGTGTGGACAGGGGGTTTCACAGTCTGTAGTTGTAGACAGGGGTTTCACTGTCTGTAGGTGTGGACAGGGTTTCACTGTCTGTAGGTGTGGACAGGGGTCTTCACTGTCTGTAGGTGTGGATAAAGGGTTTCACTCTCTGTAGGTGTGGACAGGGGGTTTCACTGTCTGTACGTGTGGTCAGGAGGCTTCACAGTCTGTAGGTGTATATAGGGAGTTTCACTGACTGTAGGTGTAGACAGGGGGTTTCACTGCCTGTAGGGGTGGTCAGGGGGTTTCACTGTCTGTAAATGTAGACAGGGGGTTTCACTGTCTGTAGGTGTGGACAGGGAGTTTCACTATCTGTAGATGTGGACAGGGTCTTCATTGTCTGTAGGTGTGAACGGGGGCTTCACTGTCTATAGGTGTAGACAGGGGTCTTCACAGTCTGTCGGTGTGGACAGGGGGTTTCACTGTCTGTAGGTGTGGACAGGGTCTTCACTGTCTCTAAGTGTAGACAGGGGGTTTCAATGGCTGTATGTGTGAACAGGAGGTTTCACTGTCTGTAGGTTTGGTCAGGTGGTTTCGCTGTCTGTAGGTGTGGACAGGGTTTCACTCTCTGTAGGTGAAAACGGGGGATTTTACTGTCTGTCGGTGTGGACAGGGGATTTCACAGTCTATAGGAGTGGACAAGGGGTTTCACTGTCTGTAGATATGGACAGGGTCTTCACTGTCTGTAGTTGTGGACAGGGTTTCACAGTCTGTGGGTGTGGACAGGGTCTTCACTGTCTCTAGGTGTGGACAGGGTTTAACAGTCTGTAGGTGTAGACGGGAAATTTCACTGTCTGTAGGTGTGGACAGGGGATTTCACTGTCTGTAGTTGTGGACAGGGTGTTTCACAGTCTGTAGATGTGGACAGGGTCTTCACTGTCTGTACGTGTAGACAGGGTGTTTCACTGTCTGTAGGTGTGGAAAGGGTCTTCCCTGTCTGTAGGTGTAGACAGGGGGTTTCACTGTCTGTAGGTGTGGACAGGGGATTTCACTGTCTGTTGGTGTAGACAGGGGGTTTCGCTGTCTGTAGGGGTGGACGGGTCTTCACAGTCTGTAGGTGTAGACAGGGTGTTTCACTGTCTGTAGGTGTAGACAGGAGGTTTCACAGTCTGTGGGTGTGGACAGGGTCTTCACTGTCTCTAGGTGTGGACAGGGTTTAACAGTCTGTAGGTGTAGACGGGAAATTTCACTGTCTGTAGGTGTGGACAGGGGATTTCACTGTCTGTAGTTGTGGACAGGGTGTTTCACAGTCTGTAGATGTGGACAGGGTCTTCACTGTCTGTACGTGTAGACAGGGTGTTTCACTGTCTGTAGGTGTAGACAGGAGGTTTCACAGTCTGTAGATGTGGACAGGGGCTTCACTGTCTGTAGGTGTGGACAGGGGCTTTCACTGTCTGTAGGTGTAGACCGGGGGTTTTACTGTCTGTAGGTGTGAAGAGGGGGTTTCACTGTCTGTAGGTGTAGACAGGGGGTTTCACTGTCTGTAGGTGTAGACAGGAGATTTCACTGCCTGTAGGTGTGGTCATGGGGTTTCACTGTCTGTAGGTGTGGACAGCATCTTCACTGTCTGTAGGTGTGAACGGGAGTGTCACTGTCTGTAGGTGTGGACAGGGGGTTTCACTGTCTTTAGGTGTGAACGGGGGCTTCACTGTCTGTAGGTGTAGATAGGGGTCTTCACTGTCTCTACATGTGGACAGGGGGTTTCACTGTCTGTAGGTGTGGACAGGGTTTTCACTGCCTGTAGGTGTGGACAGGGGATTTCACAGTCTATAGGAGTTGACAGGGTCTTTACTGTCTGTAGATATGGACAGGGTCTTCACTGTCTGTAGGTGTGGACAGGATATCGCAGTCTGTGGGTGTGGACAGGGTCTTCACTATCTCTAGGTGTGGACAGGGCTTCACAGTCTGTTGGAGTAGACGGGAGATTTCACTGTCTGTAGGTGTGGACAGGGGATTTCACTGGCTGTATTTGTGGAGAGGGTGTTTCACAGTCTGTAGATGTGGACAGGGTCTTCACTGTCTGTAGGTGTGAACGGGAGTGTCACTGTCTGTAGGTGTAGATAGGGGTCTTCACTGTCTCTACATGTGGACAGGGGGTTTCACTGTCTGTAGGTGTGGACAGGATCTTCACTGTCTCGGGGTGTGGACAGGTGGTTTCACTGTCTGTTGGTGTAGACAGGAGGTTTCACTGTCAGTCGGTGTGGACGGGGCTTCACTGTCTGTAGGTGTGGACAGGGGGTTTCACAGTCTGTAGCTGTAGACAGGGGTTTCACTGTCTGTAGGTGTTGACAGGAGGCTTCACAGTCTGTAGGTGTATATAGGGTGTTTCACTGTCTGTAGGTGTAGACAGGGGGTTTCACTGTCTGTAGGTGTGGTCAGGGGGTTTCACTGTCTGTAAATGTAGACAGGGGGTTTCACTGTCTGTAGGTGTGAATGGGGTTTCCACTGTCTGTAGCTGTGGTCAGGTTTTTTCACTGTCTGTAGGTGTAGACAGGGTGTCTCACTGTCTGTAGGTGTGGACAGGGTTTCACTCTCTGTAGGTGAAGACAGGGGATATCACTGTCTGTCGGTGTGGACAGTGGATTTCACAGTCTGTAGGAGTGGACAGGGGGTTTCACTGTCTGTAGATATGGACAGGGTCTTCACTGTCTCTAGGTGTGGACAGGGTTTAACAGTCTGTAGGTGTAGACGGGAAATTTCACTGTCTGTAGGTGTGGACAGGGGATTTCACTGTCTGTAGTTGTGGACAGGGTGTTTCACAGTCTGTAGATGTGGACAGGGTCTTCACTGTCTGTACGTGTAGACAGGGTGTTTCACTGTCTGTAGGTGTGGAAAGGGTCTTCCCTGTCTGTAGGTGTAGACAGGGGGTTTCACTGTCTGTAGGTGTGGACAGGATTTCACTGTCTGTTGGTGTAGACAGGGGGTTTCGCTGTCTGTAGGGGTGGACGGGTCTTCACAGTCTGTAGGTGCAGACAGGGTGTTTCACTGTCTGTAGGTGTAGACAGGAGGTTTCACAGTCTGTAGATGTGGACAGGGGCTTCACTGTCTGTAGGTGTGGACAGGGGCTTTCACTGTCTGTAGGTGTAGATCGGGCTTCACTGTCTGAAGGTGTGGAGAGGGTCTTCACTGTCTCTAGGTGTAGACAGGGGTTTTCACTGCCTGTTGGTGTGGACAGGGGGTTTCACTGTCTGTAGGTGTGGACAGGGTTTCACTCTCTGTAGGTGTAGATGGGGGATATCACTGTCTGTCGGTGTGGACAGGGGATTTCACTGTCTGTAGGAGTGGATGGGGGTTTCACTGTCTGTAGATATGGACAGGGTCTTCACTGTCTGTAGGTGTGAACGGGAGTGTCACTGTCTGTAGGTGTAGACAGGGGTCTTCACTGTCTCTACATGTGGACAGGGGGTTTCACTGTCTGTAGGTGTGGACAGTATCTTCACTGTCTCTAGGTGTAGACTGGGGTTTTCACTGTCTGTAGGTGTGGACAGGTGGTTTCACTGTCTGTTGGTGTAGACAGGGGGTTTCGCTGTCTGTAGGTGTGGACGGGGCTTCACTGTCTGTAGGTGTGGACAGGGGGTTTCACAGTCTGTAGTTGTAGACAGGGGTTTCACTGTCTGTAGGTGTGGACAGGGTTTCACTGTCTGTAGGTGTGGACAGGGGTCTTCACTGTCTGTAGGTGTGGATAAAGGGTTTCACTCTCTGTAGGTGTGGACAGGGGGTGTCACTGTCTGTACATGTGGTCAGGAGGCTTCACAGTCTGTAGGTGTATATAGGGAGTTTCACTGACTGTAGGTGTAGACAGGGGGTTTCACTGCCTGTAGGGGTGGTCAGGGGGTTTCACTGTCTGTAAATGTAGACAGGGGGTTTCACTGTCTGTAGGTGTGGACAGGGAGTTTCACTATCTGTAGATGTGGACAGGGTCTTCATTGTCTGTAGGTGTGAACGGGGGCTTCACTGTCTATAGGTGTAGACAGGGGTCTTCACAGTCTGTCGGTGTGGACAGGGGGTTTCACTGTCTGTAGGTGTGGACAGGGTCTTCACTGTCTCTAAGTGTAGACAGGGGGTTTCAATGGCTGTATGTGTGAACAGGAGGTTTCACTGTCTGTAGGTTTGGTCAGGTGGTTTCGCTGTCTGTAGGCGTGGACAGGGTTTCACTCTCTGTAGGTGAAAACGGGGGATTTTACTGTCTGTCGGTGTGGACAGGGGATTTCACAGTCTGTAGGAGTGGACAGGGGGTTTCACTGTCTGTAGATATGGACAGGGTCTTCACTGTCTGTAGTTGTGGACAGGGTTTCACAGTCTGTGGGTGTGGACGGGGTCTTCACTGTCTCTAGGTGTGGACAGGGTTTAACAGTCTGTAGGTGTAGACGGGAAATTTCACTGTCTGTAGGTGTGGACAGGGGATTTCACTGTCTGTAGTTGTGGACAGGGTGTTTCACAGTCTGTAGATGTGGACAGGGTCTTCACTGTCTGTATGTGTAGACAGGGTGTTTCACTGTCTGTAGGTGTGGAAAGGGTCTTCCCTGTCTGTAGGTGTAGACAGGGGGTTTCACTGTCTGTAGGTGTGGACAGGGGATTTCACTGTCTGTTGGTGTAGACAGGGGGTTTCGCTGTCTGTAGGGGTGGACGGGTCTTCACAGTCTGTAGGTGTAGACAGGGTGTTTCACTGTCTGTAGGTGTAGACAGGAGGTTTCACAGTCTGTGGGTGTGGACAGGGTCTTCACTGTCTCTAGGTGTGGACAGGGTTTAACAGTCTGTAGGTGTAGACGGGAAATTTCACTGTCTGTAGGTGTGGACAGGGGATTTCACTGTCTGTAGTTGTGGACAGGGTGTTTCACAGTCTGTAGATGTGGACAGGGGCTTCACTGTCTGTAGGTGTGCACAGGGGCTTTCACTGTCTGTAGGTGTGGACAGGGGTCTTCACTGTCTGTAGGTGTGGATAAAGGGTTTCACTCTCTGTAGGTGTGGACAGGGGGTTTCACTGTCTGTACGTGTGGTCAGGAGGCTTTACAGTCTGTAGGTGTATATAGGGAGTTTCACTGACTGTAGGTGTAGACAGGGGGTTTCACTGCCTGTAGGAGTGGTCAGGGGGTTTCACTGTCTGTAAATGTAGACAGGGGGTTTCACTGTCTGTAGGTGTGGACAGGGAGTTTCACTATCTGTAGATGTGGACAGGGTCTTCATTGTCTGTAGGTGTGAACGGGGGCTTCACTGTCTATAGGTGTAGACAGGGGTCTTCACAGTCTGTCGGTGTGGACAGGGGGTTTCACTGTCTGTAGGTGTGGACAGGGTCTTCACTGTCTCTAAGTGTAGACAGGGGGTTTCAATGGCTGTATGTGTGAACAGGAGGTTTCACTGTCTGTAGGTTTGGTCAGGTGGTTTCGCTGTCTGTAGGTGTGGACAGGGTTTCACTCTCTGTAGGTGAAAACGGGGGATTTTACTGTCTGTCGGTGTGGACAGGGGATTTCACAGTCTGTAGGAGTGGACAGGGGGTTTCACTGTCTGTAGATATGGACAGGGTCTTCACTGTCTGTAGTTGTGGACAGGGTTTCACAGTCTGTGGGTGTGGACAGGGTCTTCACTGTCTCTAGGTGTGGACAGGGTTTAACAGTCTGTAGGTGTAGACGGGAAATTTCACTGTCTGTAGGTGTGGACAGGGGATTTCACTGTCTGTAGTTGTGGACAGGGTGTTTCACAGTCTGTAGATGTGGACAGGGTCTTCACTGTCTGTACGTGTAGACAGGGTGTTTCACTGTCTGTAGGTGTGGAAAGGGTCTTCCCTGTCTGTAGGTGTGGACAGGGGGTTTCGCTGTCTGTAGGGGTGGACGGGTCTTCACAGTCTGTAGGTGTAGACAGGGTGTTTCACTGTCTGTAGGTGTAGACAGGAGGTTTCACAGTCTGTGGGTGTGGACAGGGTCTTCACTGTCTCTAGGTGTGGACAGGGTTTAACAGTCTGTAGGTGTAGACGGGAAATTTCACTGTCTGTAGGTGTGGACAGGGGATTTCACTGTCTGTAGTTGTGGACAGGGTGTTTCACAGTCTGTAGATGTGGACAGGGTCTTCACTGTCTGTACGTGTAGACAGGGTGTTTCACTGTCTGTAGGTGTAGACAGGAGGTTTCACAGTCTGTAGATGTGGACAGGGGCTTCACTGTCTGTAGGTGTGAACAGGGGCTTTCACTGTCTGTAGGTGTAGATCGGGCTTCACTGTCTGAAGGTGTGGAGAGGGTCTTCACTGTCTGTAGGTGTAGACAGGGGGTTTTACTGTCTGTAGGTGTGAAGAGGGGGTTTCACTGTCTGTAGGTGTAGACAGGGGGTTTCACTGTCTGTAGGTGTAGACAGGAGATTTCACTGCCTGTAGGTGTGGTCATGGGGTTTCACTGTCTGTAGGTGTGGACAGGGTCTTCACTGTCTGTAGGTGTGAACGGGAGTGTCACTGTCTGCAGGTGTGGACAGGGGGTTTCACTGTCTGTAGGTGTGAACGGGGGCTTCACTGTCTGTAGGTGTAGACAGGGGTCTTCACTGTCTCTACATGTGGACAGGGGGATTCACTGTCTGTAAGTGTGGACAGGGTCTTCACAGTCTCTAGGTGTAGACAGGGGTTTTCACTGCCTGTAGGTGTGGACAGGGGGTTTCACTGTCTGTAGGTGTGGACAGGGTTTCACTCTCTGTAGGTGTAGATGGGGGATATCACTGTCTGTCAGTGTGGACAGGGGATTTCACTGTCTGTAGGAGTGGATGGGGGTTTCACTGTCTGTAGATATGGACAGGGTCTTCACTGTCTGTAGGTGTGAACGGGAGTGTCACTGTCTGTAGGTGTAGACAGGGGTCTTCACTGTCTCTACATGTGGACAGGGGGTTTCACTGTCTGTAGGTGTGGACAGTGTCTTCACTGTCTCTAGGTGTAGACTGGGGTTTTCACTGTCTGTAGGTGTGGACAGGTGGTTTCACTGTCTGTTGGTGTAGACAGGGGGTTTCCATGTCTGTAGGTGTGGACGGGGCTTCACTGTCTGTAGGTGTGGACAGGGGGTTTCACAGTCTGTAGTTGTAGACAGGGGTTTCACTGTCTGTAGGTGTGGACAGGGGTCTTCACTGTCTGTAGGTGTGGATAAAGGGTTTCACTCTCTGTAGGGGTAGACAGGGGGTTTCACTGCCTGTAAGTGTGGTCAGGGGGTTTCACTGTCTGTAAATGTAGACAGGGGGTTTCACTGTCTGTAGGTGTGGACAGGGAGTTTCACTATCTGTAGATGTGGACAGGGTCTTCATTGTCTGTAGGTGTGAACGGGGGCTTCACTGTCTATAGGTGTAGACAGGGGTCTTCACAGTCTGTCGTTGTGGACAGGGGGTTTCACTGTCTGTAGGTGTGGACAGGGTCTTCACTGTCTCTAAGTGTAGACAGGGGGTTTCAATGGCTGTATGTGTGAACAGGGGGTTTCACTGTCTGTAGGTTTGGTCAGGTGGTTTCGCTGTCTGTAGGTGTGGACAGGGTCTTCACTGTCTGTAGGTATGAACGGGGGTTTCACAGTCTGTGGGTGTGGACAGGCGATTTCACTATCTGTAAATATCGACAGGGTCTTCACTGTCTGTAGGTGTGAACGAGGATGTCACTCTCTGTAGGTGTGGACAGGAGGTTTCACTGTCTGTAGGTGTGAACGGCGGCTTCACTGTCTCTATGTGTAGACAGGGGGTTTCACTGTAGGTGTGGACTGGGTTTCACTGTCTGTAGGTGTGGATAGAGTCTTCACTGTCTGTAGGTGTAGACAGGGGTCTTCACTGTCTGTTGGTGTGTACAGGCGTCTTCACTGTCTGTAGGTGTAGACGGGGCTTCACTGCCCGTAGATGTGGACAGCGTCTTCACAGTCTGTAGGTGTAGACAGGTTCTTCACTGACTGTAGGTGTAGACAGCTTCTTCACTGTCTGTATGTGTGGACAGGGTCCTAACTGTCTGTAGTTGTGGACAGAGGTCTTCACTGTCTGTAGGTGTAGATGGGGGATTTCACTGTCTGTAGCTGTAGTCAGGGGGTTTCATTGTCTGTAGATGTAGACAGGGTCTTCACTGACTGCAGCTGTGAACAGGGTCTTCACTGTCTGTAGGTGTGAATGGGGGTTTCACTGTCTGCAGGTGTGGACAGCGGTGTTCTCTGTCTGTAGATGTGGACAGGGGACTTCACTGTCTGTAGGTGTGGACAGGGTTTTACAGTCTGTGGGTGTGGACAGGGTCTTCACTGTCTGTAGGTGTGGACAGGGTTTTACTGTCTGTTGGTGTAGACAAGGGGTTTTGCTGTCTGTAGGTGTAGACAGGGAGTTCCACTGTCTGTAGGTGTACACAGGGGGTTTCACAGTCTGTAAGTGTAGACAGGTGGTTCCACTGTCTGTAGGTGTGGACAGGAGATTTCACTGTCTGTAGGTGTGGGCAGGGGGCTTCACTGTCTGTAGGTGTGGACAGGGATCTTCACTGCATGTAGGTGTGGACAGGGTTTCAATGTCTATAGGTGTGAACAGGGGATTTCACTGTGTGTTGGTGTGGATAGGGGTCTTCACAGTCTGTCGGTGTGGCCATGGGGTTTCACTGTCTGTAGGTGTGGACAGGGTCTTCACTGTCTCTAAGTGTAGACGGGGGTTTCAATGGCTGTATGTGTGAACAGGGGGTTTCACTGTCTGTAGGTTTGGTCAGGTGGTTTCGCTGTCTGTAGGTGTGGACAGGGTTTCACTCTCTGTAGGTGAAGACGGGGGATTTTACTGTCTGTCGGTGTGGACAGGGGATTTCACAGTCTGTAGATATGGACAGGGGGTTTCACTGTCTGTAGATATGGACAGGGTCTTCACTGTCTGTAGGTGTGAACAGGGTCTTCACTGTATGTGGGTATGAATGGGGGTTTCACTGTCTGTAGGTGTGGACAGGGGTCTTCACTGTCTGTAGGTGTGGACGGGGACTTCACTGTCTGTAGTTGTGGACAGGATGTTTCACAGTCTGTAGATATGGACAGGGTCTTCACTGTCTGTACGTGTAGACAGAGTGTTTCACTGTCTGTAGGTGTGGAAAGGGTCTTCCCTGTCTGTTGGTGTAGACAGGGGGTTTCACTGTCTGTAGGGGTGGACGGGTCTTCACTGTCTGTAGGTGTGGACAGGGTCTTCACCGTCTGTAGATGTAGATGGGGCTTCACTGTCTGTAGATGTGGATTGGGTCTTCACAGTCTGTAGGTGTAGACAGCGTCCTCACTGTCTGTAGGTGTGGACAGGATCTTCACTGTCTGTAGGTGTGGACAGGGGTCTTCACTGTCTGTAGGTGTGAAGGGGGGTTTCACTGCCTGTAGGTGTGGACAGGGGTCTTCACTGTCTGTAGGTATGTACGGGGCTTCACAGTTTGTAGGTGTGGACAGGGTCTTCACTGTCTTTAAGTGTGGACAGGGATTTTCACAGTCTGTAGGTTTAGACAGGGGTTTCACTGTCTGTTGGTGTAGACAGGCAGTTTCACAGTCTGTAAGTGTAGACAGGAGGTTTCACTGGCTGTAGGTGTGGACAGGGGGTTTCACTGTCTGTAGGTGTGGACAGGGGGTTTCACTGTCTGTAGGTGTGGTCAGTAAACATCACAGTCTGTAGGTGTATATAGGGGTTTCACTGTCTGTATGTGTAGACAGGGGGTTTCACTGTCTGTACATGTGGACCGGGTCTTCACTGTCTCTAGGTGTAGACAGGTGGTTTCACTGTCTGTAGGCGTGGACAGGGGGTTTCGCTGTCTGTAGGTGTGGACAGGGTTTCACTGTCTGTAGACGTGGACAGGGGTCTTCACTGTCTGTAGGTGTGAACGGAGGCTTCACTGTCTGTAGGTGTGGACAGGGTCTTCACTGTCTGTAGGTGTGAACGGGAGTGTCACTGTCTGTAGGTGTGGACAGGGTTTCACTGTCTGTAGGTGTGGACAGGGGGTTTCACTGTCTGTAGGTGTAGACAGGGGTCTTCACTGTCCCTACATGTGGACAGGGGGTTTCACTGTCTGTAGGTGTGGACAGTGTCTTCACTGTCTCTAGGTGTAGACAGGGGTGTTCACTGTCTGTAGGTGTGGACAGGGGGTTTCACTGTCTGTAGGTGTGGACAGGGTTTCACAGTCTGTAGGTGTAGACGGGAGATTTCACCGTCTGTAGGTGTGGACAGGGGATTTCACTGTCTGTAGTTGTGGTCAGGGTGTTTCACAGTCTTTAGATGTGGACAGAGTCTTCACTGTCTGTACGTGTAGACAGGGTGTTTCACTGTCTGTAGGTGTGAACGGGAGTGTCACTGTCTGTAGGTGTGGACAGGGGGTTTCAGTGTCTGTAGTTGTGAACGGGAGCTTCACTGTCTGTAAGTGTAGACAGGGGTCTTCACTGTCTCTACATGTGGACAGGGGGTTTCACTATCTGTAGGTGTGGACAGGGTCTTCACTGTCTCTAGGTGTAGACAGTGGTTTTCACTGTCTGTAGGTGTGGACAGGGGGTTTCACTGTATGTAGGTGTAGACAGGGTGTTTCACTGTCTGTAGGTGTGGACACGGGATTTCACTCTCTGTAGGTGTGGACAGGGTTTCACTGTCTGTAGGTGTGGACAGGGTCGTCACTGTCTATAGGTTTAGACAGGGGGTTTCACTGTCTGTTGGGGTGGATGGGTCTTCACTGTCTGTAGGTGTGGTCAGGGTCTTCACTGTCTGTAGGTGTGGACAGGTGGTTTCACAATCTGTAGGTGTAGACAGGGGGTTTCACTGTCTGTAGGTGTAGACAGGAGGTTTCACAGTCTGTAAGTGTAGACGGGGGTTTTCACTGTCTGTAGGTGTAGACAGGGAGTTTCGCTGTCTGTAGGTGTAGACAGGGGGCTTCGCTGTCTGTAGGTGTGGACAGGGGTCTTCACTGTCTGTAGGTGTGGACAGGGTTTTCACTGTCTGTAGGTGTGGACAGGAGATTTCACCATCTGTAGGTGTGGACAGGGTCTTCACTGTCTGTAGATGTAGATGGGGCTTTACTGTCTGTAGATGTGGATTGGGTCTTCACAGTCTGTAGGTGTGGGCAGGGTCTTCACTGTCTGTAGGTGTGGACGGGGCTTCACAGTCTCTAGGTGTAGACCGGGGGTTTCACTGTCTGTAGGTGTGGACAGGGTTTCACTGTCTGTAGGTGTGGTCTGGGTTTCACTGTCTGTCGGTGTGGACAGGTGGTTTCACTGCCTGTAGGTGTGGACAGCGGGTTTCACTGTCGGTAGGTGTAGACATGGAGTTTCACTGTCTGTAGGTGTGGTCAGGAGGCTTCACAGTCTGTAGGTGTAGACAGGGGGTTTCACTGTCTGTCGGTGTGGTTAGGGGGTTTCACTGTCTGTAGGTGTGGACAGGGGATTTCACTGTCTGTAGGTGTGGATAGGGGCCTTCACTGTCTGTAGATTTGGACAGGGTTTTCACTGTCTGAATGTGTAGATAGGGGGTTTCACTGTCTGTACGTGTGGACAGGGGTCTTCACTGTCTGTAGGTGTGAAGGGGGGTTTCACTGCCTGTAGGTGTGGACAGGGGTCTTCACTGTCTGTAGGTATGTACGGGGCTTCACAGTTTGTAGGTGTGGACAGGGTCTTCACTGTCTTTAAGTGTGGACAGGGATTTTCACAGTCTGTAGGTTTAGACAGGGGTTTCACTGTCTGTTGGTGTAGACAGGCAGTTTCACAGTCTGTAAGTGTAGACAGGAGGTTTCACTGGCTGTAGGTGTGGACAGGGGGTTTCACTGTCTGTAGGTGTGGACAGGGGGTTTCACTGTCTGTAGGTGTGGTCAGTAAACATCACAGTCTGTAGGTGTATATAGGGGTTTCACTGTCTGTATGTGTAGACAGGGGGTTTCACTGTCTGTACATGTGGACCGGGTCTTCACTGTCTCTAGGTGTAGACAGGTGGTTTCACTGTCTGTAGGCGTGGACAGGGGGTTTCGCTGTCTGTAGGTGTGGACAGGGTTTCACTGTCTGTAGACGTGGACAGGGGTCTTCACTGTCTGTAGGTGTGAACGGAGGCTTCACTGTCTGTAGGTGTGGACAGGGTCTTCACTGTCTGTAGGTGTGAACGGGAGTGTCACTGTCTGTAGGTGTGGACAGGGTTTCACTGTCTGTAGGTGTGGACAGGGGGTTTCACTGTCTGTAGGTGTAGACAGGGGTCTTCACTGTCCCTACATGTGGACAGGGGGTTTCACTGTCTGTAGGTGTGGACAGTGTCTTCACTGTCTCTAGGTGTAGACAGGGGTGTTCACTGTCTGTAGGTGTGGACAGGGGGTTTCACTGTCTGTAGGTGTGGACAGGGTTTCACAGTCTGTAGGTGTAGACGGGAGATTTCACCGTCTGTAGGTGTGGACAGGGGATTTCACTGTCTGTAGTTGTGGTCAGGGTGTTTCACAGTCTTTAGATGTGGACAGAGTCTTCACTGTCTGTACGTGTAGACAGGGTGTTTCACTGTCTGTAGGTGTGAACGGGAGTGTCACTGTCTGTAGGTGTGGACAGGGGGTTTCAGTGTCTGTAGTTGTGAACGGGAGCTTCACTGTCTGTAAGTGTAGACAGGGGTCTTCACTGTCTCTACATGTGGACAGGGGGTTTCACTATCTGTAGGTGTGGACAGGGTCTTCACTGTCTCTAGGTGTAGACAGTGGTTTTCACTGTCTGTAGGTGTGGACAGGGGGTTTCACTGTATGTAGGTGTAGACAGGGTGTTTCACTGTCTGTAGGTGTGGACACGGGATTTCACTCTCTGTAGGTGTGGACAGGGTTTCACTGTCTGTAGGTGTGGACAGGGTCGTCACTGTCTATAGGTTTAGACAGGGGGTTTCACTGTCTGTTGGGGTGGATGGGTCTTCACTGTCTGTAGGTGTGGTCAGGGTCTTCACTGTCTGTAGGTGTGGACAGGTGGTTTCACAATCTGTAGGTGTAGACAGGGGGTTTCACTGTCTGTAGGTGTAGACAGGAGGTTTCACAGTCTGTAAGTGTAGACGGGGGTTTTCACTGTCTGTAGGTGTAGACAGGGAGTTTCGCTGTCTGTAGGTGTAGACAGGGGGCTTCGCTGTCTGTAGGTGTGGACAGGGGTCTTCACTGTCTGTAGGTGTGGACAGGGTTTTCACTGTCTGTAGGTGTGGACAGGAGATTTCACCATCTGTAGGTGTGGACAGGGTCTTCACTGTCTGTAGATGTAGATGGGGCTTTACTGTCTGTAGATGTGGATTGGGTCTTCACAGTCTGTAGGTGTGGTCTGGGTTTCACTGTCTGTCGGTGTGGACAGGTGGTTTCACTGCCTGTAGGTGTGGACAGCGGGTTTCACTGTCGGTAGGTGTAGACATGGAGTTTCACTGTCTGTAGGTGTGGTCAGGAGGCTTCACAGTCTGTAGGTGTAGACAGGGGGTTTCACTGTCTGTCGGTGTGGTTAGGGGGTTTCACTGTCTGTAGGTGTGGACAGGGGATTTCACTGTCTGTAGGTGTGGATAGGGGCCTTCACTGTCTGTAGATTTGGACAGGGTTTTCACTGTCTGAATGTGTAGATAGGGGGTTTCACTGTCTGTACGTGTGGACATGGTCTTCACTGTCTGTAGGTGTTGACAGGGGGTTTCACTGTCTGTAGGTGTGGACAGGGTTTCACTGTCTGTAGTTGTAGACAGGGGGTTTCACTGTCTGTAAGTGTGGACAGTGGTCTTCATTT
The DNA here is from genome assembly GCF_030028105.1 of Mobula birostris. NCBI lineage: Eukaryota > Metazoa > Chordata > Chondrichthyes > Myliobatiformes > Myliobatidae > Mobula > Mobula birostris. The sequence goes on along the minus strand of NC_092393.1, from coordinate 11,351,233 downwards.
TCTGCAGATGTAGATGGGGCTTCACTGTCTGCAGATGTGGACTGGGTCTTCACAGTCTTTAGGTGTAGACAGGTTCTTTACTGTCTGTAGGTGTGGACACAGTCTTCACAGTCTGTAGGTTTGAACAGGGTCTTCATTGTCTGTGGGAGTGAAGGGGGGATTTCACTGTTTGTAGGTGTGGACAGGGGTTTTCACTGTCTGTAGATGTGGACAGGGTCTTCACTGTCTGAACGTGTAGCCAGGGAGTTTCACTGTCTGTAGTTGTTGACAGGGTCTTCACTGTCTGTAGGTGTAGACAGGGGGTTTCACTGTCTGTAGGTGTGGACAGGGTTTCACTGTCTGTAGGTGTAGACAGGGGGTTTCACTGTCTGTAGGTGTAGACAGGGGTTTTCACTGTCTGTAGGTGTGGACGGGGTCTTCACTGCCTGTAGGTGTAGACGGGGCTTCACTGTCTGTAGATGTGGACTTGGTTTTCACAGTCTGTAGGTGTAGACAGGGTCTTCATAGAAACCATAGAAAGCATAGAAACTACAGCTCAGAAACAGGCCCTCTGGCCCTTCTTGGCTGTGCCGAACCATTTTCTGCCTAGTCCCACTGACCTGCACACGGAGCATATCCCTCCATACACCTCCCATCCATGTATCTGTCCAATTTATTCTTAAATGTTAAAAAAGAGCACGCATTTACCACCTCGTCTGGCAGCTCATTCCATACTCCCGCCACTCTCTGTGTGAAGAAGCCCCCCCCTACTGTTCCCTTTTAATTTTTCTCCCCTCACCCTTAACCCATGTCCTCTGGTTTTTTTCTCCCCTTGCCTCAGTGGAAAAAGCCTCCTTGCATTCACTCTATCTATACCCATCATAATTTTATATACCTCTATCAAATCTCCCCTCATTCTTCTACACTCCAGGGAATAAAGTCCTAACCTATTCAACCTTTCTCTGTAACTGAGTTTCTCAAGTCCCAGCAACATCGTAAACCTTCTCTGCACTCTTTCAACCTTATTTATATCCTTCCTGTAATTTGGTGACCAAAACTGAACACAATACTCCAGATTTGGCCTCACCAATGCCTTATACAACCTCATCATAACATTCCAGCTCTTATACTCAATACTTTGATTAATAAAGGCCAATGTACCAAAAGCTCTCTTTACGACCCTAGCTACCTGTGACGACACTTTTAGGGAATTTTGTATTTGTATTCCCAGATCCCTCTGTTCCACTGCACTCCTCAGTGCCTTACCATTAACCCTGTATGTTCTACCTTGGTTTGTCCTTCCAATGTGCAATACCTCACACTTGTCAGTATTAAACTCCATCTGCCATTTTTCAGCCCATTTTTTCAGCTGGTCCAAGTCCCTCTGCAGGCTCTGAAAACCTTCCTCACTGTCTACTACACCTCCAATCTTTGTATCATCAGCAAACTTGCTGATCCAATTTACCACAGTATCATCCAGATCATTGATATAGATGACAAATAACAATGGACCCTGCACTGATCCCTGTGGCACACCACTAGTCACAGGCCTCCACTCAGAGAAGCAATTCTCTACCATCACTCTCTGGCTTCTTCCATCGAGCCAATGTCTAATCCAATTTACCACCTCTCCATGTATACCTAGCAACTGAATTTTCCTAACTAACCTCCCATGCGGGACCTTGTCAAAGGCCTTACTGAAGTCCATGTAGACAATATCCACTGCCTTCCCTTCATTCACTTCCCTGGTAACCTCCTCGAAAAACTCCAACAGATTGGTCATACATGACCTACCACACACAAAGCCATGTTGACTCTCCCTAATAAGCCCCTGTCTATCCAAATGCTTGTAGATTCTGTCTCTTAGTACTCCCTCCAATAAGTTACCTACTACTGACGTTAAACTCACCGGTCGATAATTTCCCGGATTACTTTTCGATCCTTTTTTAAACAACGGAACAACATGAGCCTCTCTCCAATCCTCCGGCACTTCACCCGTAGACAGTGACATTTTAAGTATTTCTGCCAGGGCCCCCGCAATTTCAACACTAGTCTCCTTCAAGGTCCAAGGGAACACTCTGTCAGGTCCCAGGGATTTATTCACTTTAATTTTCCTCAAGACAGCAAGCAGCTCCTCCTTTTCAATCTGTACAGTTTCCATGGTCTCACTACTTGATTCCCTCAATTCCATAGATTTCATGCCAGCTTCTTTAGTAAATACAGACGCTAAAAACCTATTTAAGATCTCCCCCATTTCCTTTGGTTCCGCACAAAGCCGACCACTCTGATCTTCAAGAGGACCAATTTTATCCCTGGCAATCCTTTTGCTCTTAATATACTTGTAAAAGCTCTTTGGGTTATCCTTCACTTTGACTGCCAAGGCAACCTCATGTCTTCTTTTAGCCCTCCTGATTTCTTTCTTAAGTATTTTCTTGCACTTCTTATACTCCTCAAGCAGCTTATTTACTCCCTGCTTCCTATACATGTCATACAACTCCCTCTTTTTCTTTATCAGAGTTGCAATATCCCTTGAGAACCAATGTTCCTTATTCCTATTCAATTTGCCTTTAATCCTGACAGGAACATACAAACTCTGCACTCTCAAAATTTCCCCTTTGAAGGCTTGCCACCTACCAATCACATCTTTGCCAGAGAACAACCTGTCCCAATCCACGCTTTTTAGATCCTTTCTCATTTCTTCAAATTTGGCTTTCTTCCAGTTCAGAACCTCAACCCTAGGACCAGATCTATCCTTGTCCATGATCAAGTTGAAACTAATGGTGTTATGATCACTGGATCCAAAGTGCTCCCCTACACAGACTTCTGTCACTTGCCCTAATTCGTTTCCTAACAGGAGATCCAATATTGCATCCCCTCTAGTTGGTCCCTCTATATATTTGTAACGTTCCGTTATTTTGGCTCGTGTATGTCTAGGGGAAATCCCGCCCAGCACCTGCTTCAGCAGTCCCCTCAGGGTCAATCGTCGCCCGAATCAATCACAAACATCAATCATCAGCCAGCACACCCAGTAAATTTTAACACATACACTTTATAGATATTACTAATTCTAGGGCATTAATATACATGTGATACAGAGAGGAAAGTAATGAAAAAAAAAGGCGCCAACACTTATTCAAAGTCCAAGTTCTTCGCGCGCTACCGTTGGAGCTCAAGTTCGACGTCAGACGACCACCCGAATTCTGTCGACCCACGGCTCGGGACCACCCGAAGTGATCGACCGGAGCCTCTCCGCACGTCCGCCGTCCTCCTCGTCTCTCCTCCCGACTCCCCGCCAAAACTCAGTCCACAGTCATATCATACCGCATGGCATCCGAAAACAAAACGATACATAACCACCCATTGGCTAATAGCACCCTCTTATCACCCTCTAAACCACAATAAACTGCTAGCGCAAACTCTCTGCAGCGTTAAAACACAACAAAGCCGCATTCCACAGATTAACATAACAAAAATCGCCATTTTAAATGTAACAAAAGAAAGACCCCGTACACTCTCCCCCCACCTAAAAAAAGTCATGCCCTCATGACGTTAACAGAATTCACTAGTACTCCTTGTAAAACACAAAACCCAACCCAGGTGCATAAAGCAGTGACATAACTTTGCAGGGCAGTGGAGATCACACCCTGCTCTCCCGGCGCTATATAAGTGAGTCTTTCCGGGGGATGCCTACTCCTCTGAGGCCTCTGTACTTCCTCTGCTGTCTCTCCCTGTTCAGACACCCCAGGTGACCCCTCGAGCCTATCTGTCAGACCTTCCCCTTCACCGGGATCCCTCTGCCCCGGTGAGCCCTCTGGCTCGGGTTCTGCCTCCACCCTCTCCTCCCCCAATGCCGGCTGTAATACAGGCGGCTCTGCAACACCCTCCCTCGGTCCCCCTGACTCAGTGATAGAAGGGCCAAGAGTCTCTTCTCCTGGCACCGGGGAATCAGCGAACGGAAGCAGGTACCACACGTCCGAATCATCATCTTCCGATGACGTATCCCTTCTCGAGGTGGGGACCGGCCCCGTTTTCTTCGCAGCGGCCTCTTCCCGCGCCCCGCGCCCTCGCAGAGTCCTCGTACTAGGAGTAAACTCCCATTCGGACTCTGGGTCCATCTTCACCTCTCGACCCAGAGGCAACAGGTGGTTCCGATGGAGTACCTTGACAGGCCCCTGCCCGCCCTCAGGTCTCACCCGGTAAACCGGGAGATTCGGCATCTGACTCTCCACCACATATGGGGTGGCTGCCCAACGGTCCGCCAACTTGTGCTTACCCTGTAGTCCTAAATTCCGGATGAGGACTCGGTCTCCCGGCAATAGCTGGACGAACTTTACCTTCTGATCATACCTCCTTTTATTCCGCTGGTTCTGCTTGGTGGCTGCCGCCTCAGCCAACTCGTACGCCCTTTTCAACTCTCTCCTCATATCGGACACGTACTTCAGACATGGCTTCGAAGGTATTTCCCCCGCTTCAGTCCCAAAACACAGATCAATGGGCAACCTCGCTTCCCGTCCGAACATCAGATAGTAGGGCGAGTACCCCATAGCATCATTGCGAGTACAATTGTAACAATGAACCAAATGGGCGATGTGCTGACTCCACTTACTCTTCCGTCCAATCTCCAAGGTGCCGAGCATGTCCAGCAGGGTCCGGTTAAACCTCTCGGGCTGAGGATCACCCTGAGGGTGATAGGGGGTGGTTCTGGACTTTTCAACCCCAAGCATATCCAGCAATTCATGGATAAGCCTGCTCTCGAAGTCCCGTCTCTGATCACTGTGGATCCGCCGGGGAAGGCCATAATGAACAAAGTACTTCTCCCATAACACCTTCGCCACTGTAGTCGCTTTCTGATCCTTAGTAGGAAAAGCCTGCGCATATCTAGTGTAGTGATCCGTGAGGACCAAAACATTCGCGGTATTGCTGGTGTCCGGCTCAATAGACAGGAAATCCATACACACCAGGTCCATGGGTCCTGCACTCTGCAAGTGGGATAACGGAGCCGCCTGCGCAGGCAAGGTCTTCCTCCTGACGCAACGGCTACAGGTCTTACAGTATTCTTCCACCTCCCCCCTCATCCGGGGCCAGTAAAACCGGTCCTTGACTAATCCATAGGTCTTCTCTACCCCTAAGTGCCCGGAATCATCATGTAGAGCCTGGAGCACAGCCTTTCGATACTTCTCAGGCATGACCAGCTGCCAGCGCCGGGGGTGGTCCGGAGGCGAAGTGACTCGGTACAGGACGTGGTTCTTCAGCTTCAACCGGGGCCACTCCTTCAGTAGTAGAGGAACGGAGGCATGTTTCGCCTTCTCCACCTGCCCCATATCACCCTGGCTAACCGCGTACCAGATAGTGCCAAGGCTTGGGTCATCACGCTGAGCCGCCTGTACTTCCTGGTGACTCAACTCCGGCAGCTGCCGGTTCCTCAGAGCAGTCACATTACAGTAACCAGTGGGCAGCGCGTCACCGTCAGCCCTTCTCGCCAGGGAGATAATGGCAGCCGTTAACTCGGCAGTCTCCTCAAGCCCATGGGGGCGAGGCCTGGCCAAACCTTCCCACTCCGCACCTCTACCTCTTGCTACGGGCACCCGGCCGGGGGCCTCAACTAGCTCCTCCGGCACCTCCTCACTTGCGTCCTCGGGGAGGGTATGGAGACCCCACGGCCCCGCCTCCCCCTGGACATGGACTGTCGCTGGTAATTCTAAAGCCATGACGTCGGCACTCGCCCGCACCAACATCCAGCAAGCCTCCAGTTCTTTCCCACCCCTTCTAGCTACAAGTTCTACCTGCCCGATACCTTTAATCAAACTCAACCCTCGCACCAGTACCTCTGCCGGAATGCGATAATCGACCCCGCTTACCACACACGCATGATTCACCGGTACCTCCTCCATTTCACACCAACTTACAATCTTATCTCGCTCCATCTTCACACCACTTACCGCAACCACAAGTACAACTTTCCCGAAAAAAAAATCCAAATCCCTGACGGTAGCCCCCACTTGTAACGTTCCGTTATTTTGGCTCGTGTATGTCTAGGGGAAATCCCGCCCAGCACCTGCTTCAGCAGTCCCCTCAGGGTCAATCGTCGCCCGAATCAATCACAAACATCAATCATCAGCCAGCACACCCAGTAAATTTTAACACATACACTTTATAGATATTACTAATTCTAGGGCATTAATATACATGTGATACAGAGAGGAAAGTAATGAAAAAAAAAGGCGCCAACACTTATTCAAAGTCCAAGTTCTTCGCGCGCTACCGTTGGAGCTCAAGTTCGACGTCAGACGACCACCCGAATTCCGTCGACCCACGGCTCGGGACCACCCGAAGTGATCGACCGGAGCCTCTCCGCACGTCCGCCGTCCTCCTCGTCTCTCCTCCGACTCCCCGCCAAAACTCAGTCCACAGTCATATCATACAGCATGGCATCCGAAAGCAAAACGATACATAACCACCCATTGGCTAATAGCACCCTCTTATCACCCTCTAAACCACAATAAACTGCTAGCGCAAACTCTCTGCAGCGTTAAAACACAACAAAGCCGCATTCCACAGATTAACATAACAAAAATCGCCATTTTAAATGTAACAAAAGAAAGACCCCGTACATATTGATTTAGAAAACTTTCCTGAACACATTTTACAAACTCTAAACCATCTAGACCCCTAACAGTATGGGAGTCCCAATCAATGTATGGAAAATTAAAATCCCCTACCACCACAACTTTATGTTTCCTGCAGTTGCCTGCTATCTCTCTGCAGATTTGCTCTTCCAAGTCTCGTTGACTATTGGGTGGTCTGTAATACAATCCCACTAATGTGGCCATACCTTTCCTGTTTCTCAGCTCCACCCATAAGGACTCAGTAGACAAGCCCTCTAATCTGTCCTGCCTGAGCACTGCTGTAATATTTTCCCTAACAAGCAATGCTACTCCCCCACCTTTCAATCCTCTGCCTCGATCACATCTGAAACATCGGAACCCTGGAATATTAAGCTGCCAGTCCTGCCCCTCCTGTAGCCAAATTTCACTAATTGCTACAACATCATAATTCCACGTGTCAATGTCTGTAAGTATGGACAGGGTCTTCACTGTCTGTAGGTGTGGACAGGGGTCTTCACTGTCTGTATGTGCGGACACGGGATTTCACTGTCTGTAGGTGTGGACAGGGGGTTTCTCTGTCTGTAGATATGGACAGAGTCTTCACTGTCTGTATTTGTGGACAGGGTTTCACAGTCTGTGGGTGTGGACAGGGTCTTCACTGTCTGTAGGTGTGGACAGGGTCTTCACTGTTTGTAGGTGTTGTCAGGGTCTTCACTGTCTGTAGGTGTGGACAGGTTTTCACTTTCTGTAGGTGTAGACGGGGGATTTCACTGTCTGTAGGTGTGGACAGGGGGTTTCACTGTCTGTAGATATGGACAGGGTCTTCACTGTCTGTATTTGTGGACAGGGTTTCACAATCTGTGGGTGTGGACAGGGTCTTCACTGTCTGTAGGTGTGGATAGGGTCTTCGCTGTCTTTAATGTGGACAGGGTCTTCACTGTCTGTAGGTGTGAACGGGGGTTTCACTGCCTGTAGGTGTGGACAGGGATCTTCACTGTCTGTAGGTGTGGACAGGGTTTAACTCTCTGTAGGTGTAGACGGGGGATTTCACTGTCTGTAGGTGTGGACACGGGATTTCACTGTCTGTAGGTGTGGACAGGGGGTTTCACTGTCTGAAGATATGGACAGGGTCTTCACTGTCTGTAGGTGTGGATAGGGTTTCACAGTCTGTGGGTGTTGACAGGGTCTTCACTGTCTGTAGGTGTGGACAGGGTTTCACAGTCTGTGGGTGTTGACAGAGTCTTCACTGTCTGTAGGTGTGGACAGGGTCTTCACTGTCTGTAGGTGTGGACAGGGTTTCACTGTCTGTATGTGTAGATGGGGGATTTCACTATCTGTAGGTGTGGACAGGGGATTTCACTGTCTGTAGGTGTAGACAGGAGGTTTCACAGTCTGTAAGTGTAGACGGGGGTTTTCACTGTCTGTAGGTGTAGACAGGGAGTTTCGCTGTCTGTAGGTGTAGACAGGGGGCTTCGCTGTCTGTAGGTGTGGACAGGGGTCTTCACTGTCTGTAGGTGTGGACAGGGTTTTCACTGTCTGTAGGTGTGGACAGGAGATTTCACCATCTGTAGGTGTGGACAGGGTCTTCACTGTCTGTAGATGTAGATGGGGCTTTACTGTCTGTAGATGTGGATTGGGTCTTCACAGTCTGTAGGTGTGGGCAGGGTCTTCACTGTCTGTAGGTGTGGACGGGGCTTCACAGTCTCTAGGTGTAGACCGGGGGTTTCACTGTCTGTAGGTGTGGACAGGGTTTCACTGTCTGTAGGTGTGGTCTGGGTTTCACTGTCTGTAGGTGTAGACAGGGGGTTTCACTGTCTGTCGGTGTGGTTAGGGGGTTTCACTGTCTGTAGGTGTGGACAGGGGATTTCACTGTCTGTAGGTGTGGATAGGGGCCTTCACTGTCTGTAGATTTGGACAGGGTTTTCACTGTCTGAATGTGTAGATAGGGGGTTTCACTGTCTGTACGTGTGGACATGGTCTTCACTGTCTGTAGGTGTTGACAGGGGGTTTCACTGTCTGTAGGTGTGGACAGGGTTTCACTGTCTGTAGTTGTAGACAGGGGGTTTCACTGTCTGTAAGTGTGGACAGTGGTCTTCATTTTCTGCAGATGTAGATGGGGCTTCACTGTCTGCAGATGTGGACTGGGTCTTCACAGTCTTTAGGTGTAGACAGGTTCTTTACTGTCTGTAGGTGTGGACACAGTCTTCACAGTCTGTAGGTTTGAACAGGGTCTTCATTGTCTGTGGGAGTGAAGGGGGGATTTCACTGTTTGTAGGTGTGGACAGGGGTTTTCACTGTCTGTAGATGTGGACAGGGTCTTCACTGTCTGAACGTGTAGCCAGGGAGTTTCACTGTCTGTAGTTGTTGACAGGGTCTTCACTGTCTGTAGGTGTAGACAGGGGGTTTCACTGTCTGTAGGTGTGGACAGGGTTTCACTGTCTGTAGGTGTAGACAGGGGGTTTCACTGTCTGTAGGTGTAGACAGGGGTTTTCACTGTCTGTAGGTGTGGACGGGGTCTTCACTGCCTGTAGGTGTAGACGGGGCTTCACTGTCTGTAGATGTGGACTTGGTTTTCACAGTCTGTAGGTGTAGACAGGGTCTTCATAGAAACCATAGAAAGCATAGAAACTACAGCTCAGAAACAGGCCCTCTGGCCCTTCTTGGCTGTGCCGAACCATTTTCTGCCTAGTCCCACTGACCTGCACACGGAGCATATCCCTCCATACACCTCCCATCCATGTATCTGTCCAATTTATTCTTAAATGTTAAAAAAGAGCACGCATTTACCACCTCGTCTGGCAGCTCATTCCATACTCCCGCCACTCTCTGTGTGAAGAAGCCCCCCCCTACTGTTCCCTTTTAATTTTTCTCCCCTCACCCTTAACCCATGTCCTCTGGTTTTTTTCTCCCCTTGCCTCAGTGGAAAAAGCCTCCTTGCATTCACTCTATCTATACCCATCATAATTTTATATACCTCTATCAAATCTCCCCTCATTCTTCTACACTCCAGGGAATAAAGTCCTAACCTATTCAACCTTTCTCTGTAACTGAGTTTCTCAAGTCCCAGCAACATCGTAAACCTTCTCTGCACTCTTTCAACCTTATTTATATCCTTCCTGTAATTTGGTGACCAAAACTGAACACAATACTCCAGATTTGGCCTCACCAATGCCTTATACAACCTCATCATAACATTCCAGCTCTTATACTCAATACTTTGATTAATAAAGGCCAATGTACCAAAAGCTCTCTTTACGACCCTAGCTACCTGTGACGACACTTTTAGGGAATTTTGTATTTGTATTCCCAGATCCCTCTGTTCCACTGCACTCCTCAGTGCCTTACCATTAACCCTGTATGTTCTACCTTGGTTTGTCCTTCCAATGTGCAATACCTCACACTTGTCAGTATTAAACTCCATCTGCCATTTTTCAGCCCATTTTTTCAGCTGGTCCAAGTCCCTCTGCAGGCTCTGAAAACCTTCCTCACTGTCTACTACACCTCCAATCTTTGTATCATCAGCAAACTTGCTGATCCAATTTACCACAGTATCATCCAGATCATTGATATAGATGACAAATAACAATGGACCCTGCACTGATCCCTGTGGCACACCACTAGTCACAGGCCTCCACTCAGAGAAGCAATTCTCTACCATCACTCTCTGGCTTCTTCCATCGAGCCAATGTCTAATCCAATTTACCACCTCTCCATGTATACCTAGCAACTGAATTTTCCTAACTAACCTCCCATGCGGGACCTTGTCAAAGGCCTTACTGAAGTCCATGTAGACAATATCCACTGCCTTCCCTTCATTCACTTCCCTGGTAACCTCCTCGAAAAACTCCAACAGATTGGTCATACATGACCTACCACACACAAAGCCATGTTGACTCTCCCTAATAAGCCCCTGTCTATCCAAATGCTTGTAGATTCTGTCTCTTAGTACTCCCTCCAATAAGTTACCTACTACTGACGTTAAACTCACCGGTCGATAATTTCCCGGATTACTTTTCGATCCTTTTTTAAACAACGGAACAACATGAGCCTCTCTCCAATCCTCCGGCACTTCACCCGTAGACAGTGACATTTTAAGTATTTCTGCCAGGGCCCCCGCAATTTCAACACTAGTCTCCTTCAAGGTCCAAGGGAACACTCTGTCAGGTCCCAGGGATTTATTCACTTTAATTTTCCTCAAGACAGCAAGCAGCTCCTCCTTTTCAATCTGTACAGTTTCCATGGTCTCACTACTTGATTCCCTCAATTCCATAGATTTCATGCCAGCTTCTTTAGTAAATACAGACGCTAAAAACCTATTTAAGATCTCCCCCATTTCCTTTGGTTCCGCACAAAGCCGACCACTCTGATCTTCAAGAGGACCAATTTTATCCCTGGCAATCCTTTTGCTCTTAATATACTTGTAAAAGCTCTTTGGGTTATCCTTCACTTTGACTGCCAAGGCAACCTCATGTCTTCTTTTAGCCCTCCTGATTTCTTTCTTAAGTATTTTCTTGCACTTCTTATACTCCTCAAGCAGCTTATTTACTCCCTGCTTCCTATACATGTCATACAACTCCCTCTTTTTCTTTATCAGAGTTGCAATATCCCTTGAGAACCAATGTTCCTTATTCCTATTCAATTTGCCTTTAATCCTGACAGGAACATACAAACTCTGCACTCTCAAAATTTCCCCTTTGAAGGCTTGCCACCTACCAATCACATCTTTGCCAGAGAACAACCTGTCCCAATCCACGCTTTTTAGATCCTTTCTCATTTCTTCAAATTTGGCTTTCTTCCAGTTCAGAACCTCAACCCTAGGACCAGATCTATCTTTGTTCATGATCAAATTGAAACTAATGGTGTTATGATCACTGGATCCAAAGTGCTCCCCTACACAGACTTCTGTCACTTGCCCTAATTCGTTTCCTAACAGGAGATCCAATATTGCATCCCCTCTAGTTGGTCCCTCTATATATTGATTTAGAAAACTTTCCTGAACACATTTTACAAACTCTAAACCATCTAGACCCCTAACAGTATGGGAGTCCCAATCAATGTATGGAAAATTAAAATCCCCTACCACCACAACTTTATGTTTCCTGCAGTTGCCTGCTATCTCTCTGCAGATTTGCTCTTCCAAGTCTCGTTGACTATTGGGTGGTCTGTAATACAATCCCACTAATGTGGCCATACCTTTCCTGTTTCTCAGCTCCACCCATAAGGACTCAGTAGACAAGCCCTTTAATCTGTCCTGCCTGAGCACTGCTGTAATATTTTCCCTAACAAGCAATGCTACTCCCCCACCTTTCAATCCTCTGCCTCGATCACATCTGAAACATCGGAACCCTGGAATATTAAGCTGCCAGTCCTGCCCCTCCTGTAGCCAAATTTCACTAATTGCTACAACATCATAATTCCACGTGTCAATGTCTGTAAGTATGGACAGGGTCTTCACTGTCTGTAGGTGTGGACAGGGGTCTTCACTGTCTGTATGTGCGGACACGGGATTTCACTGTCTGTAGGTGTGGACAGGGGGTTTCTCTGTCTGTAGATATGGACAGAGTCTTCACTGTCTGTATTTGTGGACAGGGTTTCACAGTCTGTGGGTGTGGACAGGGTCTTCACTGTCTGTAGGTGTGGACAGGGTCTTCACTGTTTGTAGGTGTTGTCAGGGTCTTCACTGTCTGTAGGTGTGGACAGGTTTTCACTTTCTGTAGGTGTAGACGGGGGATTTCACTGTCTGTAGGTGTGGACAGGGGGTTTCACTGTCTGTAGATATGGACAGGGTCTTCACTGTCTGTATTTGTGGACAGGGTTTCACAGTCTGTGGGTGTGGACAGGGTCTTCACTGTCTGTAGGTGTGGATAGGGTCTTCGCTGTCTTTAATGTGGACAGGGATCTTCACTGTCTGTAGGTGTGGACAGGGTTTAACTCTCTGTAGGTGTAGACGGGGGATTTCACTGTCTGTAGGTGTGGACACGGGATTTCACTGTCTGTAGGTGTGGACAGGGGGTTTCACTGTCTGAAGATATGGACAGGGTCTTCACTGTCTGTAGGTGTGGATAGGGTTTCACAGTCTGTGGGTGTTGACAGGGTCTTCACTGTCTGTAGGTGTGGACAGGGTTTCACAGTCTGTGGGTGTTGACAGAGTCTTCACTGTCTGTAGGTGTGGACAGGGTCTTCACTGTCTGTAGGTGTGGACAGGGTTTCACTGTCTGTATGTGTAGATGGGGGATTTCACTATCTGTAGGTGTGGACAGGGGATTTCACTGTCTGTAGGTGTGGACAGGGGGTTTCTCTGTCTGTAGATATGGACAGGGTCTTCACTGTCTGTATGAGTAGACAGGGGGTTTCACTGTCTGTAGGTGTGGACAGGGTCTTCACTGTCTGTAGGTGTAGACAGGGGGTTTCACTGTCTGTAGGTGTGGACAGGGTTTCACTGTCTGTAGGTGTAGACAGGGGATTTCAATGTCTGTAGGTGTGGACAGGGGGTTTCTCTGTCTGTAGATATGGACAGGGTCTTCACTGTCTGTATGTGTAGACAGGGGGTTTCACTGTCTGTAGGTGTGGACAGGGTCTTCACTGTCTGTAGGTGTAGACAGGGGGTTTCACTGTCTGTAGGTGTGGACAGGGTTTCACTGTCTGTAGGTGTAGACAGGGGATTTCAATGTCTGTAGGTGTGTACAGGGGGTTTCTCTGTCTGTAGATGTGGACAGGGTCTTCACTGTTTGTAGGTGTGGTCAGGGGGTTTCACTGTCTGTAGGTGTGGACAGGGGTTTTCACTGTCTGTAGGTGTAGTCAGGGGGTTTCACTGTCTGTAGATGTGGACAGGGGTTTCATTGTCTGTAGGTGTGAATTTGGGCTTCACTGTCGATTCATGTGGCTAAGGATAAAGACCAGTAGAGGGTAGCCTGAAACAAGTAACCCACTTCCTGACAACTATTTCCAAGGTAGAAGAATGTAAAGGAATCCTAATCCTTCCTCAGCAATGAAAATCTATGGACCACCCTTTTTGTTCTCTCATGGACTTATCTCCATGTGATTGTATTTTACTTTTTAGCACTGATATCTTGTTTGACACAGTTATTTTCTTTATTTATGGTGGAATGTATATGTAATTTTCATTTTGTGTGCCTATGATGCTAATGCAAGCAAATAGTTCATTGTACCTTTCCTCACCATTATTGTGCACAAACTTTATTTGACTCGACGACTTGATTTGCATGGTCTGTATGGCACCACAGCTCTTCAGAAGCTTACACTATCTTGAACCAAACAGGCCAATTAATTGGCAACCCATGCACCACTCTAAAGCTGCCAGTAGTACACAATGGCTGCAAATCATGTTGACAGAATGCCCTGCAATTATTCCCCCAGGCTACTTTAACATCTCTGCTCAGATCTGTGCCCTCCAGCAGTCCGGACAAGAGCAGCAGGCACGTGGGAACACAGGCACCTTCAGGTTTCCCCCACAGATTCATTTATATCGCCTTTTCTTCATTGTCACTGGGTCTGAATCCAGGAGCTGTCTCCCAAACAACCTCGGGGAGCACCTTCACCACGAGGACTGCAATGGTTCAAGAGGACAACTTACTACCACCTTTTTCAGGATAGTTAGGAATAGATTACAAATGTTAGCTTTCATAAATGTTCAAAAACAGAATAAATAAAAGCTGAAGTTCCTATTAGTTGATCAACAATTACCCATCACCCTTTGTGATGAGGTACCCAGCCGGTCCAGTTCTTGCTAGTGCAGACCATGAGCTATACAAAATTCCATCTGTCAAAAGGGAAGCAGCTGAATGCTCAGCATGATAATTTTTTACATTTCAAAGATAAACCTGGTGATGTACACTCAATGTTTTAAAAACAGCTTCTTCCCTTTGCCGTTAGATTTCTAAATGGTCCACAACCCCATGAATATTACCTCTTCTGCACTGTTTCTTTGTAACTTATTATAGTTTTTATGACTTGCTTTGAACGACTACCACAATACAACAACTTTCAATGACATAGTTTGGTGATAATGAGCCTAATTCTGATTCTGAACTTTATCCATAGCAAAGATTCCGGTTAATTGGGCTATTGGCTAATCTGGGCAGCTGTTTATTTGGGACAACTCTTAAAGCACAAAAACTAATGGAGAAAATAGCCAGGATTCCCTTCATTCATTTGGGACACTGTTCCACTGAATTGGGACAGGAGACTGTTATCAAACATTTTTTAGTTAGCGTCAGTTCCATGTACTTGTGCCATCATTAAGATACTCCACCTGCTTAGAGCAGTTTTTAAATAGTATCAGTTCTGTATTGTTGTGTCATGTTATCAATTGGGCCGACAGAATTATTAGTGATTTTTGATAATTTTGTTCTTTATTTTAACTTTAAAAAATTTCTGACATCACAAAAGATTAGAATCTGGCCAAAACAACTACCTGAGGTGTCTGCACTGATTTTGTTCATTTACAGTCAATCAAAAGAGCATGGCAGCCTACACTTTATGAATTTCTCCTTCGATAACTATCAGAAACTAATACACAATTTTGTAGTAATGTATTTCATTTAAATACATAATTTGTCACTGAGTTAAATGGTAACTTGTCTTTTTTGTACCCTTTTAACTTTTGCTACCTAGCTTCAGCTAATTGGGGAAGCTGCTTAATTGGCCAAAGTATAATAGTCCCGATATGTCCCAACTAACCGGAATCCACTGTATATATTCTGGTCTCTGGAGGCGCTGTTCATTTTGTATGAACATCACTTCTGATACGTAAGCTTTTTTAATATAATTTCAAGCGTAGGTTATTTTTCATTCAGCTTGAAGCTCACGATGGAAAGACACACATCTCCATCCTCTCTTTATTTACCCTGAAGCAGAAATATCTCTGAGTCTTAAGTTTTTGTTAATATTGGTCAACATTTAGTAGATATATTTTGAAGGAAGTTTTATGTTTAAATTTCTCAGTGTGCCACAACTTTACTCTTGTTTACACGGTGAAGTTATAGAGGGTCACATATATGTATGATCATGGTTAACGTTGGTTGTGAGAATAGTCAACAGTGTTAGTATATTCATGCACGTGACAATCTGGAGTGAAATCCAATATGTATTTTACATAACTTTCTGCAGTTTCACAAATAAGAGTAAGAAACGTTGAAGAAAGCTTGCGCATCAGGTGATTTTTTGAGAAGTTGTTTAACTCACTGCACCACTCTGTAGAGACACAAAGCAAGAGCAGTAGAGTACATATAACACAGTTTAAAGCTTATTACATTCCGCCTGTTATTTGTTAAATGCATACATCAATGTTAGCACCTCTTTTGTAATACACTATTACCTCTCATATAATCACTTTTGGGTACTACACCCTTCCATTGTTTGAGGGTTTTCCCCACCAGATTCAATCCTTCAATGTCCAGTAGCCCAGGAACATGAGGCTGTGATCCTTCTCTACAGGGCCTTTGCATTGCCTGCATTGAGCTACAGTTCATCCCCCAGCACAAAACCATAAGACATAGAAGCAGAATTAGGCCACTTGGCCCATCGAGTCTGCTTTGCCATTTCATCATGTCTGATCCAATTTTCCTCTCAGCCCCAGTCTCCTGTCTTCTCTCTGTATCCTTTCATGGCCTGACCAATCAAGAATCTCTCAACCACTGCCTTAAATATACACAAAGACTTGGCCTCCATAGCTGCCTGTGGCAAAGAATTCCACAGATTCACCACCTTCTGGCTAAAGAAATTTCCCTTCACCTCTGTTCTAAAAGGATGCCCTTCTAGTCTGAGGCTGTATCCTTTGGTCTTAGACTCTTCCACCATAGGAACCATCCTCTCTACATCCACTCTATCAAGACTTCTCACCATTCGATAGGTTTTAATGAGGTCACCCCTCATTTTTCTGAATTCAGATGAATACAGGCTCAGAGTCACAAACACTCTTCATATGACAAGCCATTCAATCCTAGAATAATTTTTGTGAACCTCATTTGAACCCGCTCCAGTTTCAGCACATCCTTTCAAATGTAACAGGCTCAAACCTGCTCACAATACTCCAGGTGAGGCCTTACCAATGATTTATGAAGTCTCAGCATTACATCCTTGTTTTTATATTCTAGTCCTCTTGAAATGAATGCTAACATTGCATTTGCCTTCCTCACCACAGACTCAACCTGCAAATTAACCTTGAGGGAATCCTGCACAAGGACCCCCAAGTCCCTTTAGTATTTTCTCTCCAGTTAGAAAATAGTCGACCCTTTCATTTCTTCTACCAAAGTGCATGACCATAACTTCTCAACACTATATTCCACTTTTGCTCATTCTCCTAATCTGTCTATGCCAATAGAAAATAGACAATAGAAATAAGTGCAGGAGTAGACCATTCAGCCCTTCGAGCCAGAACCATCATTCACTGTGATCATGGTTGATCATCCACAATCAGTATCCAGTTCCTGCCTTATCCCCATAACCTTTGATTCCGCTATCTTTAAGAGCTCTATCCATCTCTTCCTTGAAAGCATCCAGAGACTTGGCCTCCACAGCCTTCTGGGGCAGAGCATTCCATATATCCACCACTCTCTGGGTGAAAAAGTTTTTCCTCAACTCCGTTCTAAATGGCCTACCCCTTATTCTTAAACTGTGGCCTCTGGTTCTGGACTCACCCATCAGTGGGAACATGCTTCCTGCCTCCAGCGTGTCCAATCTCTTAATAATCTTATATGTTTCAATAAGATCCCATTTCAGCCTTCTAAATTCCAGAGTATACAAGCCCAGTCGCTCCAGTCTTTCGACATATGACAGTCCCGCCATCCCAGGAATTAACCTTGTGAACCTACGCTGCACTCCCTCAATAGCAAGAATGTCCTTTCTCAAATTTGGAGACCAAAACTGCACACAGTACTCCAGGTGTGGTCTCACCAGGGCCCTGTACAGCTGCAGGAGGACCTCTTTGCTCTCGTACTCAATTTCCCTTGTTATGAAGGCCAGCATGCCGTTAGCTTTCTTCACTGCCTGCTGTACTTGCATGCTTGCTTTCAGTGACTGATGTACAAGAACACCTAGATCTCGTTGTGCTTCCCCTTTTCCTAACTTGACTCTATTTAGATAATAATCTGCCTTCCCGTTCTTACTACCAAAGTGGATAACCTCACATTTATCCACATTAAATTGCATCTGCCACGCATCTACCCACTCACCCAGCCTGTCCAAATCACCCTGCATTCTCATAACATCCTCCTCACATTTCACACTTCCACCCAGCTTTGTGTCATCGGCAAATTTGTTAATGTTACTTTTAATTCCCTCATCTAAATCATCAATATATATTGTAAACAGCTGCGGTCCCAGCACTGAACCCTGCGGTACCCCACTGTCCACCGCCTGCCATTCCGAAATGGACCTGTTAATCGTTACACTTTGTTTTCTGTCAGCCAGCCAATTTTCAATCCATGTCAGTACTCTGCCCCCTATAGCATGTGCCTAATTTTGCCCACTAATCTCCTATGTGGGACTTTATCAAAGGCTTTCTGAAAGTCTAGGTACACTACATCCACTGGCTCTCCCTTGTCCATTTTCATAGTTACATCCTCAAAAAATTCCAGATTAGTCAAGCACGATTTCCCCTTCATAACTCCATGCTGACTCGGACCAATCCTGTTACTGCTATCCAGATGTGTCGTAATTTCACCTTTTATAATTGACTCCAGCTTCTTTCTCACCACTGACGTCAGGCTAACCGGTCTATAATTCCCTGTTTTCTCTCTCTAAGCCCTTCTGTAGCCTCTCTACTTCCTCAAAACTACCTGTCCCTCCACCTATCTTCAAATCATCTGCGAACATTGCAACAAAGCTATCAATTCCATTATCCAAATCATTGACGTATAACGTAAAAAGAATTGGTCCCAACAACGACCTCTGTGGAACATCACTAGTTACTGGCAGCTAGTCAGGAAACGCTCCCTTTATTCCCACTCTTTGTCTCCTGCCAATCAGCCACTGCTTTATCCGTGTTAGAATCTTTCCTGACTCATAGCTTGTTAAGCAGCCTTATGTGTGACATCTTGTCAAAGGCCTTCTGAAAATCCAAGTACCTAACATCAACGAATTCTCCTTTGTCTATCCTGCTTGTTGCTTCTTCAAAGAACTCCAACAAATTTGTCAGGCAAGATTTTCCCTTGAGGAAACTATGCTGACTACGGCCCATTTATCATGTGCTTCCAAGTACCCTGAGACCTCATCGTTGATAATCAACTTGAACATCTTCCAAACCACTGAGGTCAAGCTAACTGGCCTATAGTTTCCTTTCTTTTGCCTCTCTCTCTTCTTGAAGAGTTGAGTGACATTTGCTATTTTCCAGTCTTCTGGAACCATTCAAGAATCCAGTGATTCTTGAAAGATCATTACTAATGCCTCCACGATCTCTTCAGCCACCTCCTTCAGAACTCTGGGATGTACACCATCTGGTCCAGGTAACTTATCTATCTGCAGACCTTTCAGTTTCCCAAGAACCTTTTCTCTAGTTGTGGTAACTTCACATACTTCATGCCCCTGACACCTGAAACTACCACCATACCACTAGTGTCTTCCACAGTGAAGAATGTTGCAAGATACTTATTCAGTTTGTCCGTTATTTAGTTGTCCTCCATTTCTAACTCTCCAGCATCGTTTTCCAACAGTCCAATATCATCTGAAGCAACTTATTGTATCCTCTTTAATATTCTTGGCTAGCTTACTTTCATATTCCATCTTTACCTTCTTAATGATTTTTTTGTCTTCTGTCAGTTTTAAAAGTTTCCCAATCCTCTAACTTCCCACTAATTTTTGCGCTATTATGTGCCCTCTCTTTGGCCTTTAAGTTGGCTTTGACTTCTTTTGTTTGCATGGTTGTGTCATCTTTCCTTTAGACTACTTCTTCCTCTTTGGGATGTATATATCATGTGCTTTCCAAATTGTTTCCAGAAATTTCAGCCATTGCTGCTCTGTCGTCATCCCTTCTCGTGTTCTTTTTCAATCAATTCTGGTAAATCTTCTCTCATGCCTCTGTAATTCCCTTTACTCCACTGTAATACTGATACATCTGACTTTAGCTTCTCCTTCTCAAATTTCTGGGTGAATTTGATTATATTATCACTTTCCCTAAGGGTTCTTTTACCTTAAGCTCTCTAATCAATTCTGGTTCATTCCAATCCAGAATAGCTGACCCTCTAGTGGGATCAACCATGAGCTGCTCTAAAAAGCCATCTCATAGGCACTCTAGAAATTCCCCCTCCTGTAATCCAGCACTAACCTGATTTTTCTAATCTATCTGCATTTGAAGTCCCCCATGACTATAGTAACATTGCCCTTTTGGCATGCATTTTCATCCTCCCATTGTAATTTGTGGGCAATATCCTTACTACTGTTTGGTGGTCTGTGTACAATTCGCATCTATGACTTTTTACCCTTGCAATTCCTTAGTTCTACCCACAATGATTCAACACCTTCTCACCCTATGTCACCTCTTTCTAATGATTTGATTTCATTTTTATCCAACAGGGCAATGCTTTCCTCTGCTTTCCTGCTTATACTTTCGATACATTTGGTATCCTTGGACATTAAGCTCCCAGCTATAATCTTTCAGCCATGATTCCATGATGCCTACAACATCATATTTGCCAATCTGTAACTGTGCTGTGAGTTCATCTGGTATTCCGTATACTGCACAGTCAGATACAACACCTTCAGTCCTGTATTCACCGTTTTCGATTTTGTCACAGGTGTTCAACCTATTGATTCCTAACTTTGTCTGAGCTGCCTCCACAGGCTCTCCACTGACTGTTCTGGCACTCTGATTCCCATCCTCCTCACATTAACAAACCTTCCTGCTAGGATATTAGTCCCCCTCCAGTTCTTCTGTACAGGTCCCACCTTCCCTAGAAGAGAGACCAATGATCCCTAAATCTTATGCCTTTCCTCCTACACCAAAACCTTAGCTACGTATTAAACTGTATGAAATCTTTTTCTACTGGGCATCTCCGGAAATGCGGCTCATTAGCCCCTAGCTAACGGCCACTGGATTCCGTGGTGAGAAGCCCACCTTCTCAATCTTCATAAGTCTAGGGTGTATACACCCACCCAAACCCTAGTTTGTATGAGTGCTGTTTGATTTACAGTCCCCTGCAATCACCCGTTGGCTTGAAATGACAGATCATACACTGCATACAATTATAAAGAAAATATATTAATAAACGTTAACCTAACTAAACAGTTAGTAAAGAAAAGAAAGAAAAAAAACCAAAAAAATGGCCTATTATAATTAAACAGTCAAATGTGCACATGTTGGAGCTCAAATCTTCCAAAAGTCGTATTCACCGATCTTCAGTAGACCTCCATGCCTTGGGCTCCATCGAATCACATTTTCCCACCAGATCGAATCCAATGGCTAGTTCTCTCCAGCGTCTTCTCTCCTCATCTCCCGACAAACAAAGACAAAGGCCAACCTTAGTGTCCCTCGCAAAGCCTCTCCCCCCAACGTACTCTAGAACCTTCTTCCAGTTCCACCATCCTAATTGGATGACGCACATTCCTAAGCATCCTTTATGTTTAACGATAACCTAAACAGGCTGAAAGCAGATCAGACTGCTCTTACAGAACTGCTCAGATGGAATACTTACTGTATAGCAGTAAAAATGTGAACTAGGACATTACATATATAATCTTCCTAGTTCTGGACTCTCTAGTACATGGCACAGGTAGCAATCCTGAAATCACAACCCTGGAGGTCCTGCCCTTTAACTCCCGAACTCCCTATGCAGAACCTTGTCACTCATCCTACCCTTGGCATAGGTACCGACTGTACATGGACCACGACTTCTGGCTTTTCACCCTTCCACTTGAGAATGCTGAGGACCTAATCCAAGATATCCCAGACCCTGGCACCCAGGAGGCAACATACCATCTGGGAATCTCGTTCTTGCCCACAGAACCTCCTGTCTGTTCCCCTAACTAACAAATCCTGTCTCCACATCGTGCCTCTTCTTTCCACTTCCCACCTGAGTCACACGGCAGACTCAGTGTACAGCACGTATTCCTCCTGCAGCCTGAAATTTGCTAGTCAGCATTCTCTAATCAACCTCACTGTGCTGGAAGACCAACCGATTCCGAGCAGACTAAAGGGCGCCTTGAACTGATTTGACGACCTTCCAGCAGCACTTGATGCCCACCTCTGCAAATCCCCTTCCTGAGTTATGAAAGTACATGAATTTGGACAGCAGCTGAGGGCGTGACTGCCTTTTACAAAGGTATTCCCACCTTTGAGTTCAAATGCCTATTACTGAATAGGACCTCATTTGAATAAAGACCTCTCAGTAAGGAGCAGAGGCTTCCCATCCCCTGTGGAATGAAGCCTTGTGCTCCTGTGGATTTTTGGTGCTTCTGCAATCAGTCTCAATTTGACCCTCTGAGGATAGGGCATAAACTGGGCAGAGACTAGAAGGGAATATCTGAGGCAAGCAACCCTGCCAGGCATGGGGTGAAAGCTAATGATTAACGTGACAGTTGTTGCCATCTGTCATCCTCAAATTTATCTCCTCTATCAATATCTGAAGAACTCAGAACACCATCTGTTACTGATGGAGACCACCATAGATCACAGATTGCCAGGTGACATTTATCATTCTATACAGGCCCAGTAGAAATGTTAATGTTGCAAATTCTGATTAACTGTAACAATGAGGAAATAAGAATCTCGCGCCCCCACTCCACCCCCCAGAGTTATTAGATTCTACTGTTCTGCTGCTTATCTGTGGAGAGAGACACATTGCCTGATCACAATAACCCCTCGATGTTTAAACAGCAATCAATCAGATGTTGTCCGGTTTAACAGGGTGTGTCCCTGGAGAGCCATCTCATCTATCCAGCTATTGTTGAAGAAGGAGCCCCTGAGCATTGGCACAGACCCTGATTGCTCACTCTCAGCCTAAAAGTCATCAGAGGGGCAAATCCAGTCCTATATGTCAAATGATAAGCCTTCCGGAAAATCAAAGATTTAAAAGAATGAACTCACTGAAAAGGTTTGTCAAAACCTTCTATTAATTCTGGCAAATCCTCTGAGACTGAGTTGACAAAGAAAGGCTGGGACAGCAGTGTAGATTTTGGTCCTTTTGGCCTCAAACAAGCTCTGATATCCAGCTGAATGGGGATGTTCTCATTTATTTTATCTTGGCTCAATGTCCCTTCCTGAAACCTGCTGATCCTAGTCTCCAGAAGCTTGAACTAATCTCAGACATTACCAAGCTTTGGGGTGACAGAGTTCTGGATTCTAGGCATTTAAACACAAAGAGTGTAGTGGAGAAGAGTTTCACTAGGATGTTGCCTGCAGTAGAGAATATCAGTTCTAGGGAGAAGTTAGGCAGATTTAGATTGTTTTGTCTGGACTGTCGGAGGCAGTGGGGGAGGAGGAGGTTGATCTGATAAAAGTTTATAAGATTATGAGAGGTCTCCATCAAGATTGCAGCTCAGACATACTTGTTTTTAAATTCGTAAGCATGGCTTTAGGGACAGAGAGCGGAGTTGGAGATCATATGAGGATTTAGGGACAGGGATGTGGAGGAGTTAGAGGTCTGGCCTCCGCTTCACTCTCCGCGTTTAAAGCCCAGCAATGTGGCAATGAAGGACATCTAGGTCTTGGCCTTTGCTCTGTGTTCAAAAGGCCAGTACCTGGACATGGAACAAAAAATATCCAGAGTCCAGGCCACCACTCTTTGTTCGTAGGCCAGTGATGTGGACATAGGACAAAAAGTATTTGGAGTCCAGACCTCCGCTTCATGCTCAAAGGCCAACAATGTGGATATAGGATGAAGACTGTCCCATATCGGTCTGCATCCTAGAGTGCTTAAGGAAGTAGCCCAAGAAATAGTGGATGCATTAGTGATAATTTTTCAAAACTCATTAGATTCTGGACTAGTTCCTGAGGATTGGAGGGTGGCTAATGTAACTCCACTTTTTAAAAAAGGAAGGAGAGAGAAACCGGGGAATTATAGATCGGTTAGCCTAACGTCGGTGGTGGGGAAACTGCTGGAGTCAGTTATCAAGGATGTGATAACAGCACATTTGGAAAGCGGTGAAATCATCGGACAAAGTCAGCATAGATTTGTGAAAGGAAAATCATGTCTGACGAATCTCATAGAATTTTTTGAGGATGTAACTAGTAGAGTGGATAGGGGAGAACCAGTGGATGTGGTATATTTGGATTTTCAAAAGGCTTTTGACAAGGTCCCACACAGGAGATTAGTGTGCAAACTTAAAGCACACGGTATTGGGGGTAAGGTATTGGTGTGGGTGGAGAATTGGTTAGCAGACAGGAAGCAAAGAGTGGGAATAAATGGGACCTTTTCAGAATGGCAGGCGGTGACTAGTGGGGTACCGCAAGGCTCAGTGCTGGGACCCCAGTTGTTTACAATATATATTAATGACTTGGATGAGGGAATTAAGTGCAGCATCTCCAAGTTTGCGGATGACACGAAGCTGGGTGGCAGTGTTAGCTGTGAGGAGGATGCTAAGAGGATGCAGGGCGACTTGGATAGGTTAGGTGAGTGGGCAAATTCATGGCAGATGCAATTTAATGTGGATAAATGTGAAGTCATCCACTTTGGTGGCAAAAATAGGAAAACAGATTATTATCTGAATGGTGGCCGATTAGGAAAAGGGGAGGTGCAACGAGACCTGGGTGTCATTATACACCAGTCATTGAAAGTGGGCATGCAGGTACAGCAGGCGGTGAAAAAGGCGAATGGTATGCTGGCATTTATAGCAAGAGGATTTGAGTACAGGAGCAGGGAGGTACTACTGCAGTTGTACAAGGCCTTGGTGAGACCACACCTGGAGTATTGTGTGCAGTTTTGGTCCCCTAATCTGAGGAAAGACATCCTTGCCATAGAGGGAGTACAAAGAAGGTTCACCAGATTGATTCCTGGGATGGCAGGACTTTCATATGAAGAAAGACTGGATGAACTGGGCTTGTACTCGTTGGAATTTAGAAGATTGAGGGGGGATCTGATTGAAACATTTAAGATCCTAAAGGGATTGTACAGGCTAGATGCAGGAAGATTGTTCCCGATGTTGGGGAAGTCCAGAACGAGGGGCCACAGTTTGAGGATGGAGGGGAAGCCTTTTAGGACCGAGATTAGGAAAAACTTCTTCACACAGAGAGTGGTGAATCTGTGGAATTCTCTGCCACAGGAAACAGTTGAGGCCAGTTCATTGGCTATATTTAAGAGGGAGTTAGATATGGCCCTTGTGGCTACGGGGGTCAGGGGGTATGGAGGGAAGGCTGGGGTGGGGTTCTGAGTTGGATGATCAGCCATGATCATAATAAATGGCGGTGCAGGCTCGAAGGGCCAAATGGCCTACTCCTGCACCTATTTTCTATGTTTCTATGTTTCATATCAGTGCAGGTCCATATGAACAGGAAGCACAGGAGCTCACTCTCAGTGTCACGGTGAGTGCTGGCAGATGACTGAAACCAGATGCAGAGGAACGACAAACACCCATGTTGAGAGAGAAACAAGAGTTTATTCATCGGAATGCCAACTGAACTTCAGTGTATATGACTCGGAAACATGGAACCAATCTCAGAAACATGGAATAGTCCTTGGAAGTCTGGAATAGTTCTCAGGAACCTGGAATAGTCCTCAGAAACCGGGAGGGCCATGGGAGACACAAGAGACCTTGACGACCTTGAATGTAGATTAGAGAAGCTCAGAACATACCCTCTGGACAAGTGCTGAGAATAGAAGGCATTCTCACCTCCAGCTGGCCTATGTCCAAGCCACTGTTGAACCTCTGCTGGGTCCACTTATGGCACTGCAGGGTTGTACTGTCATGGTGTGCCCTGGTAAATGACTGAACTAGGATACAGAGGGACGACAAACTCCCATGCTGGACAGAAACAAGAGTTTATTCATAGCAGTTCCTACTGAACTTCAGTGGCTTGACTGAGTGACTCAGTCATTCTCAAAATCATTCTCAAAATGTACATAAGCACCCCGTCATAAGCACTAATTGGGAGTCTGCTTTAAGTAATCACAGTATGCCGAAAGCCTGTGCCAATCAAAATAACCATTTCAAGATTAAACAGAAAGCACAAGTGCTTAACAATTCTAGGTAAGGTGAAAAATAACAAATTTAGGTGCAAGGCTGACAGGACTCATGACAGGTGGAGTTCAAGCTACAGGGTCCCACTATCGCTAGTCTGGGTTTCAATTAACAAAGATCGATTGGAAGTCCTGAAGTTGTAGCCCAATGGCTGAAGTCTGGAGGGCTGGAGGGCTGTCCTGGAGGTGAAGGACTATTAGTGTGCATGGTTGGCAGAGAGTTTTATTGCTTATCATGTTCCATTTTGTTCTGTGTTGTTCTGCTGATCATTGTGGGTCTGCCATGTTGCCCCCAGCACATCCTTAGGTGACACACGCAAAATGCTGGAGCAACTCAGCAAGTCAGGTAGCATCTACGAACATGAATAAACATTCAACGTTTCGGGCCAACTCTTCTTCAGGACTGGAAAGGAAATGTGAAGACACCAGAATAACAAGGTGGGAAGAGGGGAAGGAGAGCTAGAAATTGATAAGTGAATCTAGATGGGTCAGAAATATAAAGGGCTGGAGAGGAAGGAATGTAATAGGGGAGGAGTGTGGACCATAGAAGAAAGGGAAGGAGGAGAGGACCCAGAGGGAGGTGATAAGCAGGTGAGAAGAGGTAAGAGTTCACAGCAGGGAATAGAAGAAGAGGGAAGGGGGGATTTTTTTTCTGGAAGGAGAAATTGATGTTCATGCCATCAGGTTGGAGGCCACGCAGATGGAATGTAAGATGTTGCTTCTCCACCCTGAGGGGGGCCTCATCTTGGAACAAGTGGAGGTCATGGGCCAGCATGTTGAAATGGGAATGGGAATTGGAATCAAGATGTTTGGCCACCGTGAGCTTCTGCTATTGGTGGATGGGGCTGAGGTGCTCAATGAAGCAGTCGTCCAAGTTACCACGGTAGAGGAAGCCACATCGAGAACCCTGTACACAATAGACAACCCCAGGGAAATTGTTACCTCACCTGGAAGCATTGTTTAGGGCCTTGAGTGGAGTTATATGGGTAAGTGTAGCACTTTGGCTGCTTACAGGGAAAAGTGCTGGGAAGGAGATTAGTGGGGAGGGATGAGTGGACAAGAGAATCATGGAGAGAGTGATCCCTGTGGAAAGTAGAGGGGGGAGAGGAGAAGACATGTTTGGTTGTAGGATTCCTTTGAAGATGGTGGAAGTTGTGGAAGATAAAGTGTTGGATGTGGAGTCTCATGGGGTGTTAGGTAAGGACAAAAGGAACTCTATCCCTGTTAAGGTGGTGGGAAGATGGGGTGAGCGTGAATGTTTGGGAAATGGAGGAGATGCAGATGAGGACAGCATCTATAGTGGAGGACAGAAACCCTGTTCTTTGAAGAAAGAGGACATCCTGATGTCCTGGAACGGAAAGCTGTGTCTGAAATAGACCAATTGACTTTAAGGGCAGGGCAGAAGTTGGAGGCAAAGTTGATGAAATTGATGAGGAAGAGTTGGGGAGTAATACCGGGGAAGGCTTGGAACATGGACTGTTTTACATAGCCAACGGAGAGACAGGCGTATCTGGGTCCCATGCGGGTGGGCATGGTTGCCCCTTGAGTCTGGAGAAAGAGTGAAGATCTGAAGGAAAACCTGGTGGAGAAAGAAGGTGGTGGTTGAGGGAAACTGATTGCTTCCCTTTTTGATAAAGAAACAGAGAGCTTGAAAGCCGTCTTGATGGGGATAAAAGTGTATAGAGACTGGACATCCATGGTAAAAATGAGGCGGTTATGGCCAAGGAATAGAAAGGTACTGAGGAGATTAAAACCATGAGAAGTGTCATGGATGTAGGTGGGAAGGGACTGAAGCCTTAGGTGTGTTCATTGTTCATGCAAACAATGCATTTAACTGCTCCCCCTCTGTCATCTCTGCTGAACTCTGAATCTTTGACCATGTGCTCACCCAGACCTGCTACTACAGCCAGGTATCATAAGATCATAAGGCCATAAGACAGAGGAGCAGAATTAGGCCATCTGGCCCATCGAGTCTGCTCCGCCGTTCAATCCTGGCTGATCCTTGTTTTCTATCTCCTCCTCAACCCCAGTTCCCTTCTTCCTGTAAGCTTTGATGCCATATCCAATCAAGAACCTATCGATCTCTGCCTTAAATACACACAACGACCTGGCCTCCACAGCTGCATGTGGCAACAAACTCCACAAATTCACCACCCTTTGGCTAAAGAAATCTCTCCACATCTCTATCCTGAGGCTGTGCCCTCTTATCCCAGACTCTCCCACCATGGGGAACATCTTTCCCACATCTACTCCGTCTAGACTTTTCAACATTCAAGAGGTTTCATTGAGATCCCCTTCATCCTTCTGAATTCCAGCGAGTGCAGACCCAGAGCCATCAAACGTTCCTTGTACGATAACCCTTTCATTCCTGGAATCATCCTTGTGAACCTCCTCTGGACCCTTTCCAACGCCAGCAGACCTTTTCTAAGATGAGGGGCCCAAAACTGTTCACAATACTCATGGTGAGGCCTCACCAGTGCCTTATAAAGCCTCAGCATCACACCCTTGCTCTTGTATTCTAGACCTCTTGAAATGAATGCTAACGTGATAATTGCCTTCCTCACCATCAACTCAACCTGCAAGTTAACCTTCAGGATGTTCTGCACAAGAACTCCCAAGTCCCTCTGCATCTCCGATTCCTGGATTTTCTCCCTGTTTAGAAAATAGTCCGCACATTTATTTCTATTACCAAAGTGCTTGACTATGCATTTTCCAACATTGTATTTCATTTGCCACTTTCTTGCCCATTCTCCTAATCTGTCTAAGTCCTTCTGCATCCTACCTGTTTCCTCGACACTGCCTGCCCCTCCACCAATCTTCGTTTCATCTGCAAACTTGGCAACAAAACCATCCATTCCATCATCTAAATCATTTATATAGAGCATAAAAAGAAGTGATTCCAACACCGACCCCTGTGGAACACCACTAGTCACTGGCAGCCAGCCAGAAAAGGATCCTCTTATTCCCACTTGCTGCCTCTTACCAATCAGCCAAAGCTCTAACCAAGTTACCATGGGCTCTTAACTTGGTAAGCAGCCTCATGTGTGGTACCTTATCAAAGGCCTTATGAAAGTCCAAATACACAACATCCACTACCTTCCCTTTGTCTATCCTCCTTGTATTCTCTTCAAGGAATTCCAACAGGTTCATCAGGCAGGATTTTCCCTGAAGGAAACCATGCTGACTTTGTACTATATTGTCCTCTATCACCAAGTACTCCATCACCTCATCCTTATCAATTGACTCCAACATCTTCCCAACCACTGAGATCAGGCTAACTGGCCTATAATTTCCTTTCTGCTGCCTTCCTCCTTTCTTAAAGAGTGGAGTTAACATTTGCAATTTTCCAGTCCTCTGGCACATGTTCAGAATCCAATGATTTTTGAAAGATCATTCTAATGCCACCACAATCTCTAACGCTACCTCTTTCAGAACCCTAGGGTGCAGTTCATTTGATCTGGGTGACTTATGTACCTTTAGGTCTTTCAACTTTTTGAACACTTTCTCTCTTGTAACAGTAACAGCACCCACTTCTCTTCCTTCACACACTACAACATCAGGCATACTGTTAGTGTCTTCCACAGTGAAGACTGATGCAAAATACTTATTTAGTTCAGCAGCCATCTCCTTGTCCCCCATTATTATTTCTCCTGCATCATTTTCTAATGGTCCTATATCCACTCTCATTTCTCTTTTATTTTTAACAACTTGAAAACCCTTTTACTATCCACTTGGATATTATTTGCTAGCTTGCTTTCATATTTCATCTTTCCCTTTCTAATGATTTTTTTTAGTTGCTCACTATAGGTTTTTTAAAACTTCTCAATCCTCTGTCTTCCCACTAATTTTTGCTTTGTTTATGCCCTTTCTTTAGCTTTTACAATGGCTTTGACTTCCCTTGTCAGCCACGGTTGTACTATTTTACCATTTGAGGATTTCTTCATTTTTGGAATACATATGTCCTGCACCTTCCTCATTTTTCCCAGAAACACACGCCATTGCTGCTCTGCTGATATCCCTGCCAGCAGCTCCTTCCAATTTACTTTGACCAATTCCTCTCTTATACCACTGTAATTTCCCTTTCTCCACTGAAATACTGCTACATCAGACTTTAGATTAGATTAGATTCAACTTTATTGTTATTGTGCCGAGTACAGATACAAAGCCAATAAAATGCAGTTAGCATTTACTTTACTGTCAAATTTCAAGTTGAACACAATCATACTGTAATCACTGGTTCCTAAGGACTCTTTTACCTTAAACTCCCTAATCGCCTCCTGTTTATTACATAACACCTAATTAGATTAGATTAGATTAGATTCAATTTTATTGTCATTGTGCCGACTACAGATACAAAGCCAATGAAATGCAGTTAGCATCTGACCAGAAGTGCAAAGAACAGTGTTATTTACAAAATAACTGCAAATAAAAAGTATGTGCTACAGCACACAAATAAAAAAGTACTGAGACAGTACAATATGGGTGCAATACTGCTTAGCGCTGTGATGTGAGGGTTACAGCCTCAGGGAAGGAGCTCTTCCTGTGCCTGCTGATGCAGGAGCAGAGGCTCCTGTAGCGCCTACCAGATGGGAGGAGAGTAAAAAGTCCATGGTTAGGGTGAGATGCCCAGGCAGCGTTTACGGTAGATGTTCTCAATGGTGGCAATTAGGTGCCGATAATTCGCTGGGCAGTTTTCACCACACGCTGGCGTGCTTTGAGGTCCAATATGGGACAATTGCCATACCACACTGAGATGCAGTTGGTGAGTATGCTCTCAATGGTACAGTGGTAAAAATCCATCAGTATCCTGGGACAGAGGTGGGTTTTCTTGATGCTCTGCAGGAAACAAAGGCACTGTTGGGCCTTTTTGATCAGGATGGAGGAGTTCAGGGACAAGGTAAGATCCTGGGAAATGCGGACACCAAGGAATTTGAAGCTTGTTACATGCTCCACTACAGCTCTGTTGATGTAGGTGGGGATGTGGGTGTGGCTCCTAGCATGCCTAAACTCCACAATGATCTCCTTGGTCTTCTGGGTGTTAAGGGCCAGGTTGTTGTCAGCACACCACATGGCCCGGTGCTGGACCTTGTCCTGTAGGCTGTCTCGTCATCCTCTCTGATCAGGCCAACTACCATGGTGTCACCTGCGAACTTGATTATGGAGTTAGAACCATGTACAGGAATGCAGTCATAGGTGAAAAGGGAGTACAGAAGAGGGCTCAGCACACAGCCTTGAGGCACGCCGGTGCTCAAGGTGAGAGTGGAGGAGGAGAGGTTGGCGAACAACTGATTGGGGTCTGTTAGTCAGAAAGTCCAAGGTCCAATTATGATTATGATTATTATTATGATTATGAGGACATGCAGTCCCCTTTTATTGACATTTAGTAATGCATGCATTAAGAAATGATAAAAATGTTTTTCCAGAATGATATCATGAAAACACATGACAAACCGACTTAAAAACTAACAAAAACCACATAATTATAACATATACAAATGTTTGTCGTTACAACAGTGCAAAGCAATACCGTAATTTGATAAGAACAGACCATGGCACAGTAAAAATCTCAGAGTCTCTCGACAGTCCCATCATCTCACGCAGACAGTAAACCTCCAGCGCCGCCAACTTGCCGATGCAGCATCCCGGAAGCATCCGATCACAGTCCGACTCCGAGTCCGTACAAAAAACTCCGAGCCTCCGACCACCTATTCGACACCGAGCACTGAGCACCATCTCTGCCGAGCGTTTCGACCCTGGCCCGAGCAACGGGCGATATGCAAAGCCGAGGATTTGGGGCCTTTGTCTCTGGAGATTCTCAATCGCACAGTCGCAGCGGCAGTGAAGCAGGCATTTCAGAAGTTTCTCCAGATGTTCCTCTGCGCTTCACGGCTGCCCCCATCAAATCCGGGTTGTGCACGGCACCCCTAGTTACACATATCGATATTCATTCGGAACGGCCGCGCGCACTGCATCACACCGCCATCTTCTCCTCCCTCCTCATTGAAGAGGGATGAGCTGATACCAAGCTGGCGAAGTATGGCGAACAGCTTGGAAGGGATCACAGTATTGAATGCCGAACTAAAGTCAATGAACAGCATTCTGACGTAAGAGTTGGGGCTGTCCAGGTGGGCAGGGCAGAGTGAAGTGCCGTGGAGATGGCATCCTCTGTTGACCTGTTGGTGCACAGGCAAATTGATGGGGGTCCAAGGTAGTGGGCAGACAGGATTTCAGATGTGATAGAACCAGTCTCTCAAAGCACTTTGCAATGGTGGTGGTGAGTGCAACTGGATGGAAGTCATTCAGGCCCGTGGCAGTGGAATGCTTCAGCACTGGCACGATGGTGGCGACCTTGAAGCTTGTGGGGACAACTGCCTGGGCCAGGAACAAATTAAAAATGCCCGTGAAGACCCCGGCCAACTACCCTGCACAGACTCTGAGCACATGGTCAGGTATTCCATCCGGACCAGCTGCCTTCCATACGTACACCCTGCTCAGGGTGGCGCAAACATCGGAGGTGAAAAGTGAGAGAGACAGTCAACCAGGTGGGAGATCCACTTGGAGGGTGACCTCCTTGTTCTCTCGGTCAAAGCGAGTGTAGAAGTAATTGAGCTCATCAGGGAGGGAAGCAGAGCTGAAAGGGGGCACAGCACTAGGTGGTTTGAAGTCCGTAGTGACCTGTATGCCATGCCACATGCGCCGGGGGTCCGAGGAGTTGAAATGCTCCTCGATTCTCGGTTTGTATGTGTGTTTAGCCTGAGAGATTTCCCTCCTCAGGTTGGCCCTGGCAGAGCTGTAAGCCTCCCAGTCTCCAGACCTGAAGGCTGAATCTCTGGCTTTGAGCAGGAGGCAAACTTCTCTGTTCATCCATGGTTTCTGATTGGGGAAAACTTTTATTTGTTTTTGTGATGTCACTCTATCTACACACTTGTTGATGTGCTCAAGGACAGAGTTGGTATATAAATCAATGTTAATCTGAGAGTCTGTGGTGGCATGGGCAGCAAACGCGCTCCAGTCTGTGTGCTGGAATTGGTGCTGAAGAGCAGAGTCAGCACCCTCCAGCCAGATCTTAATAGTCTTCATTGTGGGTTTCACACGTTTAATGACCGGGCTATACTTGGGAAGCTGAAACAATGAAAGATGGTCGGACTGTCCCAGGTGGGGGAGGGTAGTGGCCTTGTAAGCATCAGCCACATTTGTGTAAACATGATTTAAGGTTTTATTTCCCCTTGTGGTGTATGATACATTTTGGTAAAATCTTGGAAGCACAGTACGTAGGTTACAACGATTAAAGTCCCCAGCGACAATAAAGGCTCCGTCTGGATGCAATGTCTGGAGCTTGCTAATAGCGGCACTGAGGTCTTTCTTTTTTTTATTTGTTTTTTTATGCATTTCTACAAGAAACTACAGAGAGAAACCCAACAACAAAATGGAGATTTATACAGTGAGAAACAAACAAATCCAATATGTAATTCACAATAATAAGAAAAAAAGCACCCACAAGAGAACTATGTAAAATTAGTATCTACCCCAACCTCCCACTGAAAAAGAAAAACCCAAGCCAACTATTTGCATATAAAAGAAAAAAAATCAATCGGAGCATTCAACCC
Source organism: Mobula birostris (assembly GCF_030028105.1). Taxonomy (NCBI): domain Eukaryota; kingdom Metazoa; phylum Chordata; class Chondrichthyes; order Myliobatiformes; family Myliobatidae; genus Mobula; species Mobula birostris. Next base: position 11,317,915 of record NC_092393.1, on the reverse strand, counting down.
CAGAGTAAATATATATAGGAAAAAAGAGGGTATAATGCCGACTACCAAAAGTATAATATAATTCACAACAAAAAACCATATAACTTACAAAAAAAAAGCTGAAAGTAAGGGATTGTAGCATACAAAAAAAAGGATAAACTTACCCTAAAGAAGAATTATGAAAATATTCAAGAAAAGGTCCCCACACCTTATGAAACTTTGTGTTCAAATTAGAGGTCTTTCATGGCTACTTTAGCATTAGCATCTGGTAGAACATAAACTGCGACAGCAATGATGCATGTAAACTCTCAAGGTTGATAAAAAAGGTCTGCACTTAATAATCAGGTATTCCAGATCAGTAGAGCAGTAAGTGTCAGAAATGGTAGAGTTAGTACACCATGATAGTTAGTTCACATAGATGCATAAACCACCTCCCCTACTTTTACCTGTCGCTGTTGCAGCTCTGTCAGCCCTGAAGACCGTGTGCCCTTCCAGTTCCACCATGTTGTTTGGGACATCACTGTTTAGCTACGTCTCCATAAAAAACATAACGTTGCAATCCATAAGCCTTCTTAGTGTGAGGGTCCAAGTCCTTAATTCGTCCAACTTGTTCGTCAGAGACCGAACACTGGCAAGGAAGGTGCTAGGTAGCGCTGGCTGGTGTGGATTTAGCCTTAGCCTAGCACGCTTCCCCTGTCTTCGTTTACCGGCTCGACACCGACGTTGGGTCCTTCCAGTCAGAGCAAGTTGAATGCAGGTCTGCAGTGTCCTTACTAACTCCGGAGGTAGTTGGTCAAAGTTGAATGGATAGTCCAAAACTGTGTTGGTGCATCGATAGTTAATGTCCAAAAGTGACTGTTTGCTATAACTGTAGATTGCATAGCCGAATCGAACGAACAAGCAGGAAACAAGCAGATAAATTAACACTATTTTTCGAAATCTGGTAAAACACTGAGCCTCGCGATACACACGTGCCACCACCATCTACTTTTGTTATCTAGTATAGCTGATTCTCTAGTAAGCTTAAAAACAAACTGCTCTAAAAAGCTATCTCTTAGGCATTCAACAAACTCACTCTCTTGAGATCCAATACCATCCTGATTTTCCCAGTCAACCTGCATGTTAAAATCTCCCATGACTACCATAACATTGCCCTTTTGACTCGCATTTTCTATTTTTGTTGTAATCTGTGGTCCACCTCCTAGCCAATGTTGGGAGGCCTGTATATAACTGGCATCAATGTCCTTTTACCCTTGCAGATTCTTAACTCAATCCACAAAGATTCAACATCTTCCGATCCTATGTCACATCTTTCTACTGATTTCATGCCATTCTTTACCAGTAGAGCCACACCATCCCCTCTGACTGCCTTCCTATCCCTCCAATACAACGTGTAACCTTGGACATTCAGCTCCCAACTACAGACATCCTTCAGCCATGATTCAGTGAAGGCCACAACATCATACCTGGCAATCTGTAATAGTGCAACAAGATCATCCACCTTATTTCTTATACTACATGCCTTTCTAACTCTGCATCCCTAATGATTTGATACTCAGCCTGTTGGCTGCAACTAAGTCCCATCACCTGCCTGCCCTTCCTGACAGTCTGACTGTACATTATCTTTACTTTTTTACCATCCGTCCTATCCTGAGTCCATTCACTCCGGTTCCCACCTCCCCTGCCAAATTAGCCTAAACCTTCCCCAACAGCTCTAACAAATCTGACCGCAAGAATATTGGTCCCCCTTGGGTTCAGGTGCAACCCGTCACTCTTGAGCAGGCCATATCTCCCCAGAAGAGATCCCAATTATCCAAGAACCTGAAGCCCTGCACACTGCACCAGCTTCTTAGCCACGCACTTATCTGTCAAATCATCCATTTCTACCCTCACTGGCACATGGCACAGTAGCAATCTAGAAATACTACCCGGGAGGTCCTGCTTCTCAGCTTTCCACTAGCTCTCTAAATTCTCTTTACAGGACCTCATTGCTTTTCTTCCTTCGTCATTGGTACCAATATGTATCAAGACATCTGGCTGCACCCCCTCCTTCTCCAAAATGTTGTGGACGCAATTTGAGACATCCCTGACCTTGGCACCTGGGAGTCAAGTGTCCTATTCACGTCCACAGAATCTCCTGTCTATTCCCCTCACTATCGAGTTCCCTATCACTACCGCTCCTGTCTTATCTCTCTTTCTTCTCTGCACCACAGACCCATGCTCAGTCCCTGTAACCTGGTTGCAATGGTATTCTCCCAGGAGGTCATCCCCCACAAAAGTATCCAAAACGGTATACTTATTTTTGAAATGAATATCCACAGGGGTCGTCGTCGTCGTCATCATGCCTATCCCTCGAGGTTGAGGATGTTGGTCTTCGTGATGAAGAAATGGCCTACAAAGTGAACACGCCTCTGTGTGTATTTGTTTAATGTGTACTTGATGTTGCACTCCAAGAAAGCACATGATACTTCACAAATCAACCAACTGATTCCAAAGGCATGAAAACCACGACAATTGGAGCTGATGGATTTGTTGCAGCCTTCATCGGCCTTCCCAGCCGTTGAGTTTGAAGTAACTTCGTCCACCTGTTCTACCATTGAGGTCTTGGCTGGATTGTTCTTTGTCAGGGACCTCACCCTCAACCTTACCGCCATGGATGACCCTACCAGGAGCATAGCTCCAGATGGCATTGTTCTCAGAATCACAGGACCACACAAGCTTCTCCACCCTGACAAGGTGACAACCTTAACAGTCTGTCAAGGTGACAGGGTGTTCTGCTCTAACTGCCTATTTTCATTTCTCCTGACAGTCACCCAGCTACTCGCCTCCTGCAACTTCGGGGTGACTACTTCCCTGTAACTTTGATCAATTATATCCTCGCTCTCCTGTACAAGCCAAAGGTCATCCAGATGCTGCTCCAGGTCCTTAAAACGGTCTTCAAGGAGCTGCAGCCGGATGCACTTCACACAGATGTAGTTCCCCGGGAGACCCTAGGTCTCCCAGTTCTCCAACATCCGGCACAAAGAGAGCACATCACAGCTATTTAAATAGTACAGTAAGAGAGGAGAAAAAAAAAGGAAATCTTATTAGATGCTTTACACAGAGCCAAATCCTCCTTTGAGCCAAAGCCTGTCGCTTCTACTCTTGCCACTGGCCTACTCCGATAATGGCCGCTTCGCTTATCCCTTCTGCACTTTTATTTAGTTTGTAGAGCATGCGCCACTCGTGCATGCAGCCTGTTACAGCTGTTCCGACTAGTTTTCTTACCTTTTTCTTCTTACTTTTTTAACTTATGTTATTTGTTGTATTTTTTTTTCATGGTAACATGTTGAAGCTGCACCCTCTCTAACAGGCTGGTGGAGAGAGTTTTATTTGGGTTTTTAGCGCTGGAAATAGTTACATTCGGACTCGTCTCATTAGCGGGGCAGCAGTATGGTCGCATTGTTTATTCCAGGGACCAGCTGATTGCGCTTATGCCGGCCGGTTTAGCGAACAGAGCGGAGGACACCCCTGCTGAAATCTGGAGGAAAACACACAGAGGATGAAGAGGTGGATCACAAAGGCGAGGAATGAGGACAGGGTCGAGACAACAGAGACTTATGGAGAAGAGGAGTTCGGTGGGTAATAAAATGGACGAGTTGACGGTGCTAGCCAGGAGTCAGAGAACATTTCGGGAGAGCAGTGTTATGTGTTTTACTGAAACGGGGCTGCACGAGGACATACCCGATCAAAACTTTTCCATGGATGGCTTCCAACCATTTGGGCTGACTGGAAGTGCACTGAGAGCGGTAAACGTAAAGGAGTTGGGTGCTTACTGTTCTGGTTAACAATGGATGGTGCAATCCTGGTCATATTACGATCGAGGAACGTGTTTGTAGACCAGATATTGAACTTTTTGCTGTTGGACTCCGGCCATATTCCACTGAGATACAACACTGGGCGTCACAGGAGGTTGTTCCTGCCTGCGGCCATCGAACTTTGCAGCTCCTCCCGTGGAGGGTTAGACACCCTGAGCCAATAGGCTGGTCCTGGACTTATTTCCATCCGGTATAGTTTGCATATTGTTGTTTGATTGTTTGTGACTTTTGTATTGCTATATTTATGCTCTTTTCTTGGTTGATGCGGCTGTAACGAAACCCAATTTCCCTCGGAATCAATGAAGTATATCTATCTATCTATCTATCTATCTTTGTTGACGCATTGATAGACCACGTACAATCCTTCCTAGGAACATGTCTTTGTCACCATCTTGAGCACCATGGTCTTCTACCCTCTCCTATCAGATTCCATCCCCCTCTCCAGCCCTTTATCTCTTTTACCTATCAACCTTCTAGATCTTTAATTTACCCTTCCCCCCTCAAAGTTTCACCTATCACCTACCACTTTGTGCTTTTTTATCCCCTCCCCCCACCTTCTTACTCTGAATTCTCTTTTTTTCTCTTCAGTCCTGATGAAGGGTCTCAGCCCGAAATGTTGTCTGTTTACTCTTTTCCATAGATGCTGCCTGACCTGCTGAGTTCCTCCAGCATTTTGTGTGTGTGTTGCTTGGATATCCAGCATCTGCAAATTTTCTCTTGTTTGCGAATAAATCTGAATCTGAGACTTATGAGGCAATTTTATTTTACACAGAGAATAGTAGGTAACTGGTGTGCTGTCAGGAGGATGGCAGGGAAAGATCCTATAGCATTTAGACAGGCACATGAGCAGATAGGAAGTGGAGGGATATAGATCAAGTGCTGGTAGATGTGGCTTCCTTAGTTGGCATAATGGTTGACACAGACATCGTGAACCAAAGTTTCTCTTCACATGTTTATTGTTCCATCTTCTATAGTTTAAGGTGAAGTGAAAGCTCTTTACACAGAAAGTAATTGATACTTTGGGTTTGCTGCCAGAGAAAGAGAATTCAAACCATTTAAATAGGCAAGGTAGAGTACAGACCTACTGTGGGCAAATTGGATTCATGTTAACAAGCAAAATGTTTGGCATGGAAGCGATGTGCCAAATGGCCTCTGTTATATGACCTTATGATATGAACTCCTCTGTGAGAAAAGTGCTTTGTGTATGGACTGGTTTCAACTTAATGCTCATTTGTTTTCAATTCCACACCAGAGGAGTTGGTCATTCTCTACCTACAGAAAGGCTCACATCCCTATAGCGCCACTTAAAATGTCCTGAAGTATTTTACAACCAGCTAAGTACTTCAGGTGTAATGGCTTCTCTGTAATGTTAACTGCTGAGGTAATGTTTTTTCTGAGCAGCATTGTTTGGGTTATAACTACAGATAACGGGTGGAAATGGGAGAAAAGGTAGTCTTTCTTGTATGTCTGGGAGCAGGGTTTTCGCGGGCTTTTGTTCGAGGAGAAGGAAAAGGAAGAAGGTGTGTGCGGAACGCTGGTAGACCACCCGACAGCGGAGATTGGGATCCGAGGGTCCGCGGTTTGGTGACACTTCGGCAGAGGTTGTTTATGGAGGAATACCTGAGGCGTGAGCTCCAAAGATTCTGTGCATGAACTATTTAATAAAAGCGGCGCCTTTTGTATTCATATTTTGTTTCTCTACAACCACATAGCTAAAGTAAGAGTTATAAGGTGTAATCACTTAATCGCATATTGTGTACTGTCTGATTTTTTATGGTGTGGGTTTGTACGGGGATACATTACACAGCATCCACCCAAACTTGAATACACTGTTCGGCGGGGCCGAAAGCTGATTTCCCTAGACGAACGTGAGCGGCAAGCCGGGTGGGCTACACAGGAAATACACCAACATGCACATAAGAACATTGTGGGGGAAGGCTAGAGATTGTAGGTGGTGAGAGATGGAAGTGGTGTGAGAAGAGACACTGTTCTGAACCTAACAGGCCTGGGATTCTGGTCGGCAACTTAAGCTGTCATCACATTGCCCTTCAACATTGTTCTGCACAGCTCCGTTCTGAGAAATATTCACGGATAAAAACACTTTAGCCTCAGTCCTCCTGCAGGTCCACTGGTCACTGTTGCATGGCAGTGCACAATACAACCTTTCTGGAAATCCTGTGAAAAGCATCTCCAGATCTCTCCAGCCATCAAAAGTGCCTGAAAGCAGTTTGATAAATAGGAATGAATCCTTAGTCTTGCCCTTACAGTGCAAAACTAATCTCTCCAGCATGAAGTTCCACACCACCATGTTCAAGAACAGCTATTTCCCTTCAACCATTCAGGTTTTGAACCAAATGGCAAAACCTTAATCGTAACAGTCAGCAACACTCTGCCACTTCGACAACTTTGCACAAAAATGGATTTTTTTTGTTCTAACTGTATTTTATCTTGTAACACACGCATATAATTTATGTTTAATTAATTTTTTCTTGTATTTGCTGCTGATGTGATTCTATGTCCTTGTGATACTACTGAAAGTGAGTTTTTCATTGCACTTGCACATACTTGGCTTACTGCTCATGACAATAAACTCAACTCTTTGACAATGCATTGAGGAGGGCAAAAGAGGACTTCTTCATTGACCCACTCACTTATTCAGCCTATAGACAGAGAGAGTCAAGAAAATCGACTGATGCTGGAAATCCAAAGCAGCACACACAAAATGCTGGAGGAACTCAGCAGGCCAGCAGTGTCTATGGAAAGGAGTAAGCAGTCGACCTTCCAAGCTGAGACCCTTCTTCTGGTCTGGAAAAAAAGATGAGAAGTTGGAGCAAGAAGGCGGGGGTAGGGGAGGAAGAAGTAATACGTGGTAGGTGATAGGTGAAACCAGGAGAGGGGGAGAGGTGAGGTAAAGAACTGGGAAGCTGATAGATGAAAGAGATAAAGGGATGGAGAGGGGGAAATCTGATAGGAGAGGGTAGAAGGAAGAACGGAAAGAGGGAGGAGCACCAGAGGAAGATGATGGACAGGTAAGGAGATGAGGTGAGAGGGGGAAATGGGAACAGGAATGGTGAAGGGAGGGATAATTACTGACACAATTATAGATAGTGAGATATACTGTAGCATGGAGGTATATCTTCTGAGAAGAGGAATAACAGACCCACTGATTCCGTGCTGACTATCAAACACCCATTTTTCATTAATCCTGCATTAATCCCATTTTATTCTCCTCACATTGTCCTTAGATTCCACCACTCACATACACATTAGGGGCAATTTACTGTAGCAAATTAACCTAGTAACCTGCATGCCTTTGGGATGTAAGAGAAGTAAAAATGAATTTATTGCTAATAGCTGCTGTTTAAAAGAAACTTACTGGCAGCAGCATAACAGGCATGTAGCATTAGAGGCACAACATTCATAAGAAAAACATAAATTAAACATACAGTAAATTATATAAAATTATACAAGAATGAATGTAATTAGAACAAAATTATGCACATCCATTACAGTGGAGAAAGTCAAAGTAGTCTTAGTGTTGTTATACTGAGGTAGTGACTGTGCAGGTTGGTTGAAGGGACATAGCTGCTCCTGACCCTGCTGGTGTGGGTCTTCAGGCATCTGTACTTCCTGCCCGTTAGTATCTGTGCGAAGATGCCAAGGCCTGGGTGGTTTGGATCTTAATTGATGATACAGATGTCAAATGATAATGAACCTGGTTCTGATTCTGCTTCTGAGAAAACAGAGCACCTTGAGGAAACTCATCTTGTCAGAGAGAGAACATGAAAATTCCTCACAGATAGTGCCCGAGATCAGGATTGAAACCACGTCTCTGGCCTCTGAGGCTGTGACTCTATGTGCTTCCCACTTCTATCTGTCATCTATTGACTCACTTTTACCCATTCGACGTGGCAACAACTTCTCACTGACACCTCTTGAATAAAAGGTATTCATGGGGGCACTGAGTAAAAACTCAACGGAAAGTATTGATCTGTACCTTTTGACTTTACAGATATCTACTGACCCACAGAGTAATTGGAGTATAGAAGGAGTGTACAGGCTTTGGACTGGGTGCAGAGAAGGTTCAATAGTATGTTAGCTAGATTAAACAGTATTCATTAAAAGGAGACATTGGAAAACTTGGAATATTTTCTCTGGAGCATTTGAGGTGCAACCTGGTAGACCTATATAAAATTATAAGATACATGGATAAGCAAGATACTCAGAGTCTTCACTCCAGATGGAAATGCCAAATACTGGAGGACAGAGATTTAAGATGAGACAGAAAAAGATGGAGCCAACGAACAACACGACTGAGGGCAAGGTTCTTTTAATGTTCACAAAACTACTTCTTTCACTTGTTTTCTTCAACCTTTGCTTTCAAGCATGGCTCTGCTACTGATGGAGCCTATGATCTTCATTTTGGTGATGTGTTTTCAGGGCAATTGAGCAATCTGGTGCTTTGCTGTCTCTGAAGGAGCTCGGCAGGGATTCCGGTGAAGGTTGCAGCCTAGAGGTCGAGAAGCCTGGAGACGGGGGTGACAGCCCATGATTGAATCCAATTTTCACCAATCCCACTGATTAAAGCATCAAGGAAGATTGGAGGAAAGTAGAAGCGGGCAGGTGTTCAGTGTCGTCTAGCTGCGTGTAAACAGTCTCTCCCTCTCACTTGCTGCTGCTGGAGGAAGGTGCCTACATACGAATGGTTTCTCTCTTGCCCTCACTCACTACTGGAGGAAGGTTCCTCCATATGAATGGTTTCTCTCTCCCTCTCACTCACTGCCGGAGGAAGGTTCCTACATATGAATGGTTTCTCTCTCCCTCTCACTCACTGCCGGAGGAAGGTTCCTACATATGAATGGTTTCTCTCTCCCCCTCACTCACTACTGCAGGATGGCGCCTACATATGAATGTCTTCTCTCTCCCTCTCATTCGCTGTTGGAGGAAAGTTCCAGAGTCCATGGATCTCATTGATTAAGGTTCAATCAATGCGGTTTATGGATCGGACTCTGTAGTTCATGTTGTGATGTGTTTCAGGTTTCTGGTCAATCTTTATTTTGTTGCTGATTTGTGCAATTTTGATCAGGGTGGACAAGAGTTGCAGCCTGCAGATAATGAGAGATATCTCACTGAATCAGATTGAACTGAGCTGAACTGAATATGCCTGGACTCTTTCTATGTCTTTGTGATTTGGTGTTTAGTATTCCGTGTTTTTCACTTGATCTTATTTCTTGCTATTTGCGCAATTTGTTCTTTATTTGCATATTAGGGGATTGATGTTTTTCTTTAAATGGATTCCATGTTTTTTCTTTGTTTCATGGCTGTCTGTGGGAAGAAGAATCTAAGGGTTGAATATTGCATACATACTTCGATAATAAATAGTAGTACTTTGAAAATAGAATATCAAGGCAAGTTTCCTACACAGACAGCGTTATGTGTCTAGAACATGCATCAGTGGTGTTGCTGGAAGCAGGGACAATGGCAATGTTTAAGATAGATTTGTACAGGCAAAGAATGGAGAGATGTGGACCAGAAGCAAGCGGTGGGATTTGTGTGGAATGGCAACATGGTCAGCATACACATTATATGCTAAAAGGGTTTTATATCTTCTACCTGATGTGAGGGGGAGAAGAGAGGATGCCTGGGGTGGGGGCGTCTTTGATAATGTTGACTGTTATATTGAGGCAGCAAGAATAGAGACAGAGTTCATGTGGGGGTGGCTGGTTTCTGTGTGTTGAGCTGTATTCACAATTGTCTGCAGCACCATAGAGTCAGAGGATATGGGGAAAGTGGTGTTGAGCACGAGGTTCGATCAGCCATGACGTTACTCAATTACAGAATGGGCTCAGGTAGCTGAGGAGCCTGATCTGGCTTCTGCTGCTTCTGTTGTTTTCAGTAAGACTTAATAGTGTTTTCTTTCAAGGGTACTGGCATAGATTCAATGGACTGAATGGCCTTCTACTATCTGTGGTCCTGCGGTTGCCAGCTATTTACTTAGCCCTTTTATTTCCATTACAGTGATGAAGACAAGGACAGCAAGCACTGTGGTAAAAGTCAGAGGTGAACTTACTTATGATTGGTTGTGTGAAGTCAGGTGAAGAACTCCGATGCAGTAATAACTGGACATATCAATGATACAGATTTGTGCACTCCTGCTGTTAGTAAAATAAATTATTTAAGACATGACAACATGCCACCAAAATAATTTATCGGCTCAAGGATAAATAATTTGTACATTTATAGGTCTCTGGAGGGAAAATCTGGCTGTTTAAAGAATCCAAAAGAGTTTTGTCAGAGATTTACACCTGACCAAATGCCTCTTAACTACACTGTAGCTGAATTGGAATTGCCACTTTATTTTGTTTTAAATGTCAGGCAATTAATCAGCAGAGAAGATGGTGCCAGCGAACAACAGAACCAAGGGTGACATTCTTCAGATGGTTCATGAAACTAACTTCCTCTTCTTTCACTTTTTTCACATCTCCTTTTCCTTTCAAATGTGGTTCTGCTACTGTTGGAGCCTGTGATCTACAACAAAGGACATAGCACTAGATTGAACTGAACAGAGCTGGACCGGACTGTTATGATGATTTGTGGTTTAGTGTTTTATATTCTGTTTATTGCTTTTTTTCTGCTGTTTGCATAATTCGTTCTTTTTTGCATTTTTTTCTTTGAATGGGTTCCATTGTTTTTCTTTCTTTGTTTCTTGGCTCCCTGTGGGAAGATGAATCTCAGGGTTGTGCACTGCACACATACTTTGATAGTAAATGTACTTTGAATCTTTGGGAATTCTTTCCTGGAGCTGCCTCTCTCACCAAGATTCCTGGCCAACTGTTTTAACAGTGTCTCTGTGGTAAATTTTGCCTGCTACCCCTTTTACAAAGAACCTTGGGACATTTTTACTACATTAAGATCTTTACATGAAAACAAATTGTGTAGTTGATACAAAGGAAGATGGTTGATGCCTTCCATGGATTGTTCTCTATGGCTGATGCAGATTATGATAAGTAGGCATTGCTATCATAGAAACTGTCCGATGCAAACTTCATTTTCTGCAAGCAAGCATTTTCACTCGCCATGAGTGAAAATCTGTGTGTAAAATATCTAGGATAGCCATTACCAAGCAAACAATGAACTCTTTGCTGGGAAGGTGTGCACTGACTGATAAAAAAGTCGATTGACAGAATATTGGCTGAGACCATAAACTACCCTTTGCATTTCTTAAACATGGTATTAAGTGCCACGAAAGATGTTCATTGTGACATTGCTTGCCTTTTGGAAGAACTATCCCTGCACTTTCCTGTCTCCACAGCCCTGCAGTTTCCTATCAGCTAGTGCTATCCAGATCATAATAATCCACTGTGTGAAAATACCTTCATCCATACTTTGGCATTTTCCTCTTTAGTTTTTATTAGTGCTTTTCTATTGGAAACAATATCCCCTGCCACTAAAAAGTTTCATAATTTTAAACACTTAATTAAATCTGGCCCTAGTGTTCTCTAAAAAGAACAAAAGACAGCTTCTCCAAATTTACAAACTAGAATTTCTCATCTATCATGTTATCCTGATATTTCCTTTCTGCAGTTTGGCTGGGAACTTTGTACAATACTTTGGGGTGTTCATTATGGACACATTACTCAAAGCAGGACTTGGGAACTTGTACAGATTAAAACCATACAAAGCAAAATGAGGTTCTTTTGTACACCTAAACAATTTTTGCTTCGTCTAATGATTCCAAAGCAACAGAAGAACTAAAAGAATTTATCTCCAAGATTCAGACATCTCTTGCTTATGATATCCAGAACAGCTGCTTGATTAGATCTATCACAAACCAGAAAAAAAAGTAAGCACAAATGTAGCGTTAAACAGTAGCATGGAATTCAAAAACATTGTTAGCCAGGCTTTTCCTGGCACAGCTTTATATTGGGATATCTTTCTCCCAGAGATGGAGTAGAATTCAGCATTATGCAGTAACCTTTGATAAACAATGGTTAGGAGTCCCTTACTGAGTGAGAAAACTCAATATGTTATCAACTGTAACATGCCCATCATGCTGACTAGTCCTTTGTGACCGCTAATGTAATGTATGTTGATTTTCACTCTCACATTAATGAAGGGAAAATATTTAATGGGCTCAAAATGGAAACTCTGTCTCTTTAACACAATATACATACTTGTACATCTCTTGTCAAAATAGGTAGGGAATTAAATTCCTATTCAGTGACGTCTTCCTCACCATTAAAACCCTTCCCTGCCTGTTTACTGCTCCCTCTGAAACCATATAAACCCATACTCCTTGGTATTGCAGAATCTATCAGTGATGATGGCTGCTCCACAAAATTAACTTTAGTGATCTTAGAATCTCCAAAGGCCTGATAGATTTCTCAGATCCGTCCAAAATATGCTTCTCATCTGAAGCATTTTCTTTCTCTGCTGCATTCGGGATGCTTCTTGCAATGTACCCATTTTGTTGTCTTTATCTCCACTGCTTTAGAAATAAAACATATGCATACGCTGTCTTTTTACACTTCCTTGATAATGTTCGTGTCATTGTTTCTCCCCTGTTTCTCCTGCACTCCCAATGGTCCCCTCCTCTTGTCTCTGAGTGAAATCACAACTCTTGGTAAGTTTGATTGCTCCGATGTGTAGCCAGGCCTCTACATTCTGGAATGCTATACCATGTTCCACCTTCCACCAATGACTTAAGGAGATCCTCTGTGACTCAGTACTCTCAGAAGGTGGTGGTTGAAGGTTATTTCTCAAAATGGATGCCAGTGAATCTTATGGAAATGTTTGTTTGATGATGAAATTCAATAAAAAATAAATTACAAAAAAAATAATAATTCGGGTGCAAATACACAAGGCTTGATCAGTAAGTTTGTGGATGTCACAAAATTTGGAGGCGTTCTTGATGCTGAAGGACGTTATTGTACGGGGATTTTGATGAACTCGGGAAGTGAGCTGAGGAGTGACAAATGGATTTCAATAGAGAATAGGGGTTGGGAGATTATGTTGCAGCTGTATAGGTCATTGGTAAGGCAGCATTTGGAATAATGTGGACATTTTTTGGTCATCCTGTATGATGACAAGGGAAAGATATGGTTCACTGGAAAGAGTGCACTGAAGATTTACCAGGATGTTGCCAGGACTAGAGCGCTGAGCTATGGGGAGAGGTTGGCCATACTAGGTCCCTGAAACTCAGAAGAATGTGCGGCGAGTTTATAGAGGTTTATAAACTGCACTTATTGTGATACAGTGTGGTGTTGGCCCTTCTGGTCCTCTGAGCCGTGCTGCCCAGCAATCCCCCAGTGTAATCTGAGTCTAATCACAGGACAATTTACAATGACCAATTCACCTACCAACTGGTACATCTTTGGACTGTGGGAGGAAACCGGAGCACCCGGAAGAAACCCATGCAGTCACGGGGAGAACGTACAAACTCTTTACAGGCAGTGGTGGCAATCGAACCTGGGTTGCCTGTACTGTAAAACGTTGTGCTAGCCACTACGCTACCGTGCATCATAGGTTCCCCTCATGAGGGAGTAGATAAGGTTGATGATAGCAGTCTTTTCCCCAGGGTTGGGTGAGTTCAAAACTAGGAGGTGTGGGTTTACGATGGGGGGGGGGGGAATGGTTTAAAAGGAACCTGAGGGTCAATGTTTTCACACAGAGGGTTTGAATATATGGAACGAGCTGCCAGAGGAAATGATTGAGGTAGGTACATAGGTATGATTTAGGAGCCATATGGAGGAGTGAGGGCTGAGCATAGACGGAGCGAATGCACAAAATTGTGACTAGCTGCGTGGGCACCATGGTTAGCATGGGCTAGTTGGGGCGAGGGGTCTATGCTCACACTGTATTGCTCTGAGCCTCTACAACTCCAGCTTGTGCAACATCATGTTGTAGCATCAAGCGCTTCTCCAAGAATTAACCACAAGAGCTAAACAGTGAAACTGAGACAATGCTGCAATCTTCCCAGTGCGTACTTTCATCAGCCTGATGACCCATCTGCCCTCTCACCTCAATTCTGAATGAAGGAGGAAGATCACTAACGACAGCTGTGTGACCTCCCAAATAAGGAACGATCGCACGAGTAGCATGCTGGGCACTTGATAGTTTCAGACTTTACCCTAGTGAACAGTTAATACCTTCATAAAGAGAGAGCAGAAAATCATGTCAATAAAAAAGCAGCTGACACTATGAGCTCTGAAAGTGGTTTTGGAATTTGTTTTTTTTTAAACATGTTTTACACATTCTTAGTTGTTTCCTTCAGAGACTGCAAAGGTCTGTCAGAGAGAGGGGCATTGTAGAGAGGGCCACGACCCACTTAAATAATATCTGGGAGCCACTACAATAGCCCAGAGGCTACATTCATTTGGATGACATATGTTATCGTTTAGCCAAATTCAAAGCAAACAAGGAATTCTGTCTGTGACTTTGCCAATGTTTGCCCTCCTGTGATTTCACATTCCTGTGGGCTCTGAATTAACTGTTAATGACCACTGCAGTGTAAAGTGCAGGGTTCTATTTTTATTATGGCACTGTCAAGTACCGATTGTACAATCAAGAACCTGACATTGACTGATCATGTTTATTGAAATGTTCCCTGCCTCATTTTTCACCCAATGAAAGCCAGTAACTACACTGCTGCTTATCACCATAACTTCATTTCTCTCTGTGAAGGACTTTCACAGTGATGTAAGTGTACCACCTGTGATCCATTTTCAGCTGTGAATTCACTTCAGTCTGTGATCCTCTTTCGTTTACGATCCCACCGAGAAGTGTCCTCTCCAATCACTGGTCCACTTCTACTGAAGTTCCCACCCCTGTGATCCCCTTCAATCTGAGATCCACTACAATCCAAAGCCGGAGCTTAGGAGGGTTAATGGCGCCTAACGGCAACCCCATTGCTTGCATCTATGGAAACAGCTCTATTTCCATCTTTAATATCTCTATTTTTCCCTTTCAGGGCTCTTTTGAAGAGCCTGGCCTGGAGTTACACTCAGAATGGGACCCGCTTTTTGGGTTTCATAATTGACCGTTGTTTGGCACGCCAAGGGCTTGGCCTAAGAGCTCTGCTCGCCTTCGGAGGACCAAGTTTTCGTGGCCATAATTTGTAAAAGGCCATAAGACCTTAAGTCATCGAAGCAGAATTAGGCCATTTGACCCATTAAGTCTGCTCCAACTTTCCATCATGGCCGACTTATTATCCTTCTCAACCCCATTCTCTTGCCTTCTCCCCATAGCCTTTGATGCCCTGACTAATCAAGAAACTATCAACCTCCGCTTTAAATATACCCGATGACTTGGCCTCTACAGCCACTCATGGCAATTAATCCTACAGATTCACCACCCTTTGGCTCATGAATTTCCTCCTCATCTCTGTTCTAAATGGACATCCCTCTATTCTGAGGCTGTGCCCCCTGGTCCTTGACTCCCACAGTATAGGAAACTTACTCTCCACATCCTCTCTATCTCAGCCTTTCAATATTCGATAGGGGTTTTATTCAGATCCCCCCTCATTCTTCTAAATTCCAGTGATTACAGGCCCAGAGCCAACAAATGCTCCTCATATATTAACCATTTCATTCCTGGATCATTCTGGTGTATCTCCACTGGACACTCTCCAATGCCAGCAGATCCTTTCTTAGACAAGGGGCCCAGAAATGTTCACAATACTTGAAGTCTGGTTCAATCAATTTCTTATAAAGCCTCAGCATTACAGTTTTACTTTTACATTCTAGTCCTCTAGAAATGAATGCATCAGGATTGTATTGCATTTGCCTTTCTTACCACCGACTCAACCTTATAGTTAACCTTTAGGGAATCCGGCAAATCGCTTTGCACCTCTGATTTCTGATTTTCCCCCCCATTCAGAAAATAGTCTATGCCTTTATTCCTTCTAAAAGTGCATGACCAGTCACTTCCCAATATTCTATCTGCCACTTCTTTGTCCCTTCTCCTAATCTTCTTCAGACTTCCTGCTTCCTCAAAACTACATGCCTCTCCACCTACCTTCATATCATTCACAAACTTGGCCACAAAGCCATCAATTTCATCATCCAAATCAATGATATATTATGTGTAAAGAAATGATCCTGTCACATGACTAGCAACAATGAATATATAATTGAGTCAAGTTTTATAAATGAACATAAACATTTATTAAACTCTGCTCAACAATAGCACAAAGAATTCAAACGACTAACTTAACCAGAAGTTAACTGCTGTACGGCAACTCTGGAACAGTTCTTAAAGTGGTAAATTCGAACACAGTTCTTAAAGTGGTAAATTCGAACAGTTCTTAAAATGGCAAATTTGAAAGTCCAAGCGATTTACACAGTCAATAAGGAGAGACTTCTCTGGAAATAGATTTCTTCAAAGACGTGACGATTCTGTCCAAAGGATTCATGATGAAGGAAATAAAACGGCTTAAAATGACTTAAAGGAACTGACCTTTTCCTGGCGAATGAACACTGCAAAAAACCTTCTTGATATTACAGGGGTATCTCAGATGCAGGTCAGTATTTCTGAACGAAGATTCAATCAGGTCGATCCTTTATGAAACCGCCAAACGACACCAACTTTACTCAATCCTTCAGCTTCCCGTAAGGTCTTCACTCTCCAATACTAGACTTACAATAGAAAGTAAAACTCCACTTTAAAATGAAACTGCGTCATGAGACGAATACACAGCATAACGGAGTAACTGACGAATTAAACAACGAATTAAACTGCGTAACAACAGGGGTTTCCCATTATATACCTGTTGATAACATGTCATCACGTGATCTCACACTGGCAAGAAAAATCACATCATCCCACCATCACAAGATACTCAATTACATCATGGTCACAAGACAGTCACAAGATACCCACAAGGTATGTAACACATCCTTCCAAAGAAGGGAAATTTTGGACTTTTATGAGCAAAATTTTAACAACTATTTACAAAAAAAATACAAATGTATAAGATACATAACATACACAACATACACAGTATTATCATACAGCAACTTGCAAAATAATATACAGTAGGAGTGTTACAAATGTTAAAATACCACTCCATCAAAAAAAAATTTACATTGTACATTCAACATCTAGATAGACAGTCAGCAATCTTTACCTTTAATATGAGTTATCAAAATATTATACTACTGTAACATCAAACTCTGTTGCTGAATTGGAGTTTGATTTATTTCCTTAACCAAGCCCAGACCTACAACATAACCAAGGTAAGTCACAGTGGCATGACCAAATTCACTTTTTGCTAAGTTAATAGTTAAGTTAGCTTTTGAAAGCCTTTCAAATAGTTTCTCCACAGCAGTAATATGTGCTTCCGAAGTATCATTTCCTGTAACTAAATCATCACTATAGGCATCTGTATCTTTTAACCCATGAATCACAGAATTAATCATTCGCTGAAAAGTACCTGGTACATTCTTCATCCCAAAGGGAAGAACATTATATTCATATAACCAAGATGGGGTTACAATTGCAGAAATCTCTCTACCTCTATCCGTCAATAACCTTTTAACAAATCAATCTTTCTAAGGAACTTTGCTTTTCCCACTTTATCCACACGATCATCCACTCTAGGGATTGGATATGTGTCAGTTTTTGTCACAACATTCACCTTCCTGTAATCAGTACAAAACCAAATACTACTGTCTGGCTTAGGCACCATGACAGGCGGTGAACTCCAATTCGCATTAGAAGGTCTAATAATATTATTCCCTAACACAGGGGTCCCCAACCTTTTTTTGCGCTGCAGACCGGTTTAATATTGACAATATTCTTGCGGACCGGCTGACCCTGGGGGTGGGGGGGGGGGGTGCGGGTAGGATTGCCAACGGACAAGAGTAGCAGTCAAAGAAAGACTACAATGACCATGAAGCCTTGCGCGGGCACCAGTGCACATGCATGACCTGCGCATGCGTGTACCTGCCGATATTATTCTCTGCAAAGCATTTTCGGCGATTCTGTTCGAGGGGCGGTGGGGGGTGTTCATCACGACCAGAATATTGGTAATAAGGGGCTAATACACTCAATTTCATTTCTGAAAGGGTTTATCTAACGAATTTAATATTAAACACACAGCGCATATTTTCCTCGCATGAATATAATGATAAGTCAATTATCAGGGGAGGACGGGGAGCTTGAAGTGTTGAAAGAACTTCCAGTAGAAGTGGTAGAGGCAGGTTCGATATTATCATTTAAAGAAAAATTGGATAGGTATATGGACAGGAAAGGAATGGAGGGGTATGGGCTGAGTGCAGGTCGGTGGGACTAGGTGAGAGTAGCTTTCGGCACGGACTAGAAGGGCCGAGATCGCCTATTTCCGTGCTGTAATTGTTATATGGTTATATAAGTCAATAGCATCATAACATTTTAAGTAACGTTTGGCTATTAAACACACAGCACATATTTTCCCCGTATGAACATATAAAATCATTGCAACACACCAATATCGCTGAATCAGTGGGAGCCCTGGGCTTGTTTTCCTGCAACAACACGGCCCTATCAAGGGGTGATGGGAGACAGCGATACTCGAAGGGGTTCCTTATGTCCGGTCTATTTAGTTTTCGTTGCAGTCATTGCAGAGATACGTTGGAAATGGAAGCAATGTTTTCAGTGCTTTCATGGCTATCTCAGGATATTTAGCCTTGACTTTGATCCAGAATGCCGGCAGAGATGTTATGCCAAACATACTTCTCAGCCTGCCGTCATTTGCAAGTTCGAGGAGTTGATCTCCTTCCCACGCTGACACGGATGACGCGCGAGTAATGACCTCGCGTGCGTTCAAGCTCAACAGTGGGCGTGACAGGGAATGAGGAAAGGTGCAGCTGACTCATATTGCCAAATCATATCGTTTCCTCGCGGCCCAGTAGCACATGCTTTGCGGTCTGGTACCAGTCCGCGGCCTGGTGGTTGGGGACCGCTGCTCTGACATATACTTAATTTCTTGTTCAGCAAGTTTACATTTTTCTAAGTTTATCCGATATGGATGTTGCTTTGTGGGTTTGGCATCTCCAACATCTACACCATGTGAAGCTATTGTGGTTCTTTTAGGAACATCTGGAAATAAATCCCTATATTTAAAAATTAACTGCTTCATTGGCTGCCTCTGCTCTGGCTTTAAATAAGCTAATTTCTCATCAATATTTTCCAGAATTGTTGAGTTTGGTAACCTGGCAGAGATAATGTTGGGTTTAAAATAAATTTCAGATGAATCATCCGTTAAGTTCCTAGTGGGATCAGACTCATTATTATTGACCACAACAGTCATAGTAGCAGACTGTTTCTCATAATATGGTTTTATCATATTTGTATGACAAAGCTGTATTGGCCTTCTTTGATCTGGTGTTTTTATCACATAATCCACGTCATTAACTTTAGATTTAACCTCATAAGGACCATGAAGTTTAGCTTGTAAAGGGTTTGTTTGCACCGGGAAAAGAACCAACACCTTATCTCCAGGCTTAAATGACCTCATTCTAGCTTCCTTATCATACCACGTTTTCATTTTCTCCTGAGCTGATTTTAAATTTTTCCCTAGTTAAGCTACAAGCTTTATGTAATCTTTCCTTAAATTTCAAAACATAATCCAGCAAATTAGTATGTACCTCTTTATTAATCCACTGTTCATTTAACAAGCCCAAAGGTCCTCAAACTCTATGCCCAAACACAAGTTCAAAAGGACTAAAACCTAGGGATTCCTGCTCTGACTCCCGTACTGCAAATGGAAGTAAATGTACGCCCTCATCCCAGTCATTTTCATTTTCCACATAATACGTCCTAATCATAGTTTTGATGGTAGAATGGAACCTCTCCAAGGCTCCTTGTGATTCTGGATGGTATGCAGATGAGGTAATCTGTTTGGCTCCCAGCTTATAAACTATCTGCTGAAACAATCCAGACATATTACTACCTTGATCAGATTGTATTTCCTTAGGCAACCCAAAATAGGAATTTTATAAGAGCCTTTTTACAGTTTAAGACATTATATTCCTAAGTAGTATTGCCTCTAGAAACCTAGACACTGTGCTCATGATGGTCAGCAAATATTGATGGCCAGTTTTGGTTTTTGGCAATGGGCCTACACAATCTATAATAATTTTTGAAAACGGTTCACGAAATGCGGGAATAGGTTGCAGTGGGGCCACTGGAGTAACTTGATTAGGTTTACCCACAATTTGACAAGTATGACATGTTCTGCAAAATGTCACCACATCTTTTCTTAAACTAGGCCAGTAAAAATGTTTAAAAATCTTATTCACAGTTTTCTTCACACCTTGATGGCCACCCAAAGGCATACTATGAGCTATAGTTAAAATCTCATTCCAATAAACTTTAGGAACTAATACCTGGTGAAAAACCTTCCATTCCTCACTTGCAGGAATTGTAGGTGATCTCCACTTCCTCACTAATACTCCCTTCTCAAAATAATATCCAACTGGCACCTTCTCAATTTCACTACCCGGAAGAGCTTTTACTTTTAATATGATAATCTCAGGGACTCTACTCTGCTCTGCTATCATCTCTTTTCAAGACAGAGACAACTCTTCATGGTCAGACTTACTACAAGAATCTTGATCAAACAATGAAGATAAGAAAGTTTCTGACACATCCTCAAAATTCGAATCCCGAGTTGAACAGTCATGGGTAACAGACCCATCCTGCACATCAATCTTTTTAGCCATAGCCCGGGTTACAACACAGGAGAAATCTGTGTTAGAATACATCTTTGGTTCCTCAGAGATGGGCTTTATTGTCAAATGGACCAGGAAAAATTTGCCAGGACATTTCCTAACAGTAAAGAACAATAAAGAAACATCATTCATGGGTAAACTGGGTTGTAGTCCTACTTTAACAGGGCCTGTAACTAACCTTGACCTTAAATTTACTTTATGTAAATGTACAGGCATAAGGGCACTCCCAACACTTCGTATATAGTTTACCTCATCAATGTCAGACTCATCACTAAACTTTAGAACACTGTCTAACATAAGTGACTGAGAAGCTCCAGTATCCCTAAGGATTTTTATTGGCACTGGAGTGCAAGGATACAAATCCTTTGGTTATAAAATGATCATATCCCCTCTTAACTTGGTCAGACTCTGACAAAGCTTCATTTGTATTTTTCGAACCCTGTGGATTTACAGGTGTTTCAATATGTTGCACACAAGCATCTGGGACTGCCTCCTTCTCCTTCTTCTTCAATCGGAAACAGTCAGCTATTACGTGACCAGGTTTCTTACAATAATTATAAATAGGACCAAAATGTCTCTGCTTCACATGTTTCCCTTCATCCTTACTTTTCTCACTAACTTCTGATTTAATTTCTGGTTTACCTTGACTCTCTGTGCTATTTTTCCTTTTAAAAGTTCTACCTGGAAGAAATTTACTCTTATGGATAAAAGCATACTCATCTGCTAATTTAGCAGACTCCTGCAATGTAGCAATGTCTTTCTCATTTAAGTATGTCCTTACTTCAACAAGGATGCTCCTTTTAAATTCCTCCAATAAAATCAACTCTTTTAATTTGTTATACTCCCCATTCACATTTTTAGAGGAAACCCATCACTCAAAACACACAGATTTATCATAGGCAAATTCCACAAGTTTTTCCACAGGTTTCTTCAAATTTCTGTATCGTTCTCTATAAGCTTCTGGAACCAGTTCATACCCTTTCAATATATGCTGCTTCACAATATCATAATCAAGTGCTTGCTCAGCAGTTAAAGCTGTATAAACTTGTTGTGCCTTGCCTCTAATTACACTTTGTAACATCACTGGCCATTTATCTTCCAGCCCCCCTAAACTCAGAGCAATAGTTACAAAATGTTCGAAATATTTGTCCACTTCTGTTTCATTATATGGAGGAGCCAATATAATTTCCCGACTAGCAACAAACTGTTTACTAGAACCAGAGGACTGATTCTCCATCTTTAATTTCTCCATCGCTAGCTCAAACTCCCTCTTTTTATCTGCTTCATTAGCTTTGAATTCCTTTACCCTATTGGCTTCTCTTTCGGCCACCTCCGCTTTAAATAATTCCAACTTTATCTGTTCAATATGTAATTGCATCTCTAAATTACTCATTGGAAACATATCTAACACTTCTTCATCAAAAACACCTGCAGAACACAATTAGTCACCAGTAGCCAACCAAAAAAGGCCCTCTTTATTCCCACTCTTTGCTTCTTGCCAGACAGCCAATCTTCTATCTAAACTCGTATCTTTCCTGTAATAATATGGGGTCATATCTTGCTTAGCTGCTTCGTGTGCAGCACCTTGTCAAAGGCCTTCCGAAAATCCAAGTAAACAACATCCACTCTCCTTTGTCAGACGAGATTTCCCCTTAAGGAAACCATGTTGACTTTGGTCTATTTTATCATATGCCTCAAGAACCCCAAAACCTCATTCTTAATAATGGACTCCAGCATCTCCCTAACTACTGCAGTCAAACTAACTGGCCTGAAATTTCCTGCTGTTTGCTTCCTTTCTTCCTTAAAGAGTGGAGTGTCATTTACAATTTTCCAATCATCTGCAACCATTCTTGATTCTAATGATTCTTGAAAGATCATTACTAATGCCTCCACAGTCTCTTTAGCCACCTCTTTCAGAACCCTGGGATGCATTCCATCTGGTCCAGGTAACTTATCTACCTTCAGAACTTCAACTTCTCAGACACTTTCTTAGTAACAAGGACCACACTCACTTCTATCCCCTGACACCCTGGAACTTCTGGCACACTGCTGGTGTCTTCCACAGTGACGACTGATGCAAAATACTTATTGAGTTTGCCTGCCACTTTTTTGTCCCCCATTACTACCTCTCTAGCATCATTTTCCAGTGGTCCCATATCCACTCTCACCTCTCTTTTACTCTTTATATAGCCATAGAAACTTTTGGTATCCTCATTTATATTATTAGCTAGCTTACCTTCATATTTCTTATAGCTTTTTAGTTGCCTTCTGTTGACTTTTAAAGGCTTCCCAGTCCTTGAACTTTCCACTAATTTTTGCTATATTGTACCCTCTTTTGCCTTTATGCTGTCTTTAACTTCCCTTGCCAGCTGCGGTTACCTCAACATATAAGATATTGTTGAGGTCTAATTTGGAGTATTGTGTGCAGTTCTGGTCACTTACCTACAGGAAAGATATCGATAAGATTATGAGTACAGAAAAATTTGGTGGAGGGCCAATCAAAGACAGAATGGAACACCGGAAGGAACACTTTGGAGAATTCCTTCACAAACCATGTGTCTGGCCAAAACAAAATGTTAGAACATCAAATTTAGTCTACCAGGCAACAGTGATCCATGCTGTCTTTCTTGTTCCTGAGACATGAATTACCTGCCGACCCCTCAAAGTGTACAGCTATATGTACAACCAATGCTGTCCCTATAAAATTCTCCAGATTCACTGGCTAACCAATGTCCATGCCTCTTCCAATCCAACATCTCTCTTCATTCTTAGTTGGCTCTAATGATAGGCATCACTGGTAGTGTCATCACTAATTAACTGGGATTGACAATTTGCACTTGTTCATCACCAAACTGCTGTAAAATTACAGCTCAAGATTGTCAATTTTTTTACAGACAATGATCCAACAGAAATATTCTGCTTTTCGGAGTCCCATTATTTACATATTTAAGTACCATATACAATTCATATTTCATACGATAATAACCATAAAATCAATGCATTAAAGAGCAATAATACTTGGGAATTTTTAAAACAGCTATCCAATGGCTGGTGTGGCCTACAATCAATCCTTCATTTTCATCCTTATTTTGTCTTGAAATGTCTGGTGACCTTGGGTTCTTGGCTCAAACAAAGAGGCTGTATGAAGGAGAGTTTGGTTCTCAAGGCCATGTTCAGCATGGGCGACTGACTGTACAATGTCTGCACGCTGTCTCTGGCAGCACCTCCTCTTAACCCTTAACTTGCCACAGGAATGCAACACCAGACTGCTGATATGGGCATTCAACTCCAAGCACCACCATGGTGAGAGATTTCCAGGAGGAAAGAGAAAACGCTTCAACTACAGTCTCAACTTCCACAATTCCTTTCCTCCCTGCTCCACCGGCTGATACTTGTTGTTTGAGCCCACAGGACTTGAGTGGGAGAAAGTTATTCTTAATTTTGAGAGACTGCCTGAGGAAATTTGGTACAGGAGAGGCACCTTACAACTGAGCCAGTGTAACTTTTGTTACAGTAGTCATAGTCATACTTTATTGATCCCAGGGGAAACTGGTTTTCGTTACATTTGCACCATAAATAATAAATAGTAATAGTAATACTACTATTAGTAAATAGTAAATAGTAATAGTCATGGAAATAATAAATAGTAATAGAATAGTAAGAGAAAAATAGTAAACAATAGTTAAATAGTAATATGTAAATTATGCCAGTAATGTTCTTCACTGAAGCCTGCCAGTTATTCAATTAATGGATGTCATTACAGGAAAGGAAATAAATATGTTAATATTTTATTACATGAATGCACCTTAAAAGGTCATTAAAATACCTCCCAAAAAAGTGAAAACAGTAACAATCAAACATTCTGTGTGAAACAGTATTGGGAGGTTTATACCCAGGAACAAATGCTAACACAGGGATTGAGTGATTCCTGATGGACACCACATGATATGAAGTATCTCCTGATGTATAACTTGCACTCAGAAGCAGACCAAAGCCCTTAAAGGTGCACTCCATCATGGTTGCAGGTAGACAGAGGCTTTGGCAAGTCGGCCTTCATCAGTCAGGTCACTGAGTATAAAAGTTGGGAGATCATGGTGCGATTGTGCAAGATGCTGGTGAGGCCACATCTTGGTTCAGTTTTCATCAGTCTGCTATAGGAAAGAAGTTATTAAACAGGAAAAAGTGTAGAAAAGATCTACAAGGATGCTGCCAGGTCTTTGAGGGACTGAGTTATAGAGTTATAGAGAGCGGGCTAAGACTTTATTTTTTGGAGCACAGGAAAATGAGTAAGACGTAAGATCACGAGAGGCATAGGGTCTTTTTCCCAGGTGTGGGGAATTGAGAACTCAAGAGCCTAGGTGTAAGATGAGGGGGAGAAAGATTTAATAGGAGACTCAGAGGCAACTTTTTTACACAAATGGTGATATCATCTTGGAGAACTGCCAGCAGAAGTGAAGCAGGTATAATAACTTCTGAAGGATGATTGGGTGGTTATATAGATTGGAAAGGTTTAGAAGTTATGTGCGAAATAGGACCAGGACTAGCTTGGATGAGGTATATTGTTCAGCATGGACTAGTGGGCCAAAGAACCTTTCTCTATGATTGCATATGGCAGAATATAGGCAGACACATAATGGCTGCCATTTCACAGACAGAGGCTACAGGGAAGAGGGAGACAGCTTCTGCATTCACTCAAGGCAGCATGTATTTCCAAGTCAAAAAGATCCATGCCGGGAGAGTTGCGTGCCTGAGGGAGTTGGAAGGAGGTCCACCATAGGAAGGCTATACAGAATATAGCTACTTTTATCTTCCCAAGACTGAAAATCCCTCTGCGCTGAAACAGTTGTGATAGAACTTGCACATCCTCACAAGATACATCTGAGTGACCACCATGCCACCAGGTTCAAGAACAGCTACTTCCCTTCATCCATTCTGCTGTTGAACCAGCTGCCACGGCCCTAATCACTTCCTCAGCATAGCAACACTATGACTGTAATGTGTCACTTTGTACTACGTATAATGGGCTCTGTTTCGTTGTAATGGTGTTCTTTCTTGTAAAAATTGTGTATCATTTATGTTTAATTTATATTTTTCTTGTGAATGCTGCTTATATGAAGCTATGCGATGCTTCTGCAGGTTAGTTTATCAGTGCATATGTGCATTCGTGTACTTGTGCATATGACAATAAATTTAATCTTGACTGATTGTAAACCACTGCTTACTTTGCAGAATAGAGTTTCCACTGGGAAGGTGTGTTTTGTTTAACTGATGAGACCTTCAAGAAATAGTAAGGTGTTATAGTAAGCCACTAAAGCAACCAGATAGATTATTTGTTTATTCATGTTCATAGCTCAAAATTCAAAGTAAATTTTACTATCAAGGTGCATACATGTCCCATATACAACTGTGAGATTCATTTTCTTGTAGGCATTCACTGTAAATACAAAGAAACGCGATAGAATTTGTGGGTTATTTTGATGATGAATGCTGCGTTCTTGTACCATCACTCTTTGTAGATGCGCTCAATGGTGGGGAGAGCTGTTCCTATGATGAAAGGGGTTGTATACATCACTTTTTGAAGGTTTTTCCACTTTTGGGCTCTGGTGCATCCATACCAGGCCATGATGCAACTAGTCAATACATTCTCCACTGTGCACCTATAGAAGTTTGTCAGGGTTTTAGATGACAAGCCGAATCTGTGCAAACCTTTAAGAAAGTAGATGCCTTGTTGTGCTTTCTTTCACTTATATGCTGGTCCCAGAACAGACCCTTTGATATGTTAACATCTCGGAGTTTAAAATTACTAACCCTCTCCACCTTTGATCCCCTAATGAGCACTGGCTCCTGGACCTCCAATTTCTTCTTCCTGTCATCAATAATCAGCTCTTTGGTTTTGCTGACATTGAGTGAGAGATTGTTGTTGTGGCATCACTCCACCAAATTTTCCTTCTCCCTCCTATATGCCAATTTGTCACCACCTTTGATTTGGCCAACAATAGTGGTGTCATCATAAAACTTGAATATCGCTTTGGAGTTATACTTGGCCTCACCATCATGAGTGTAAAGTGAGTAGAGCAGGGGCTAAGCACACATCCTTATGATGCACTTGTCCTCATGGTGATTGTGGAGGAGATGTTGTTGCCATTTGTACTGACTGAGGTCTGCAAGTGAGCAAACTGAGGATCCAGTTACACAGGGACGTATCGAGGCTTAGAACTTGGGGCTTATTGATTAGTTTTACAGCGATGATTTGTTCAGTGAAAAATGGCAGCAGGAAGTGAGGGACTTCTCTGCCCTCACTAGCTGGTGTTAAGCATTACAGTGTGGGGAGGGCCATGATCTGCACTGGGTAATTCTCTTTAGCTGGTTCCTTATGGAATCAGCTCTCATGTCCCATGTGACCAATGCTTGCTTCCTCCGCTCAGCTGGGAGCCAAGGCTGTGCAGCGACATCCCCTGGCAGCCTGTCCCTTGATTCTGCTCTTGCTGTTCCCCAGGATCCTACAGCTTCATTCACCCTACTGCTCTCCCTCTGGTACTGACTGCTGTCTGAAAGATTGTTCAGCAGGAAGTACTCAACAGCGAACTCTCTATCGGTCACCTCAGACTGGTCTCATCACTCTCCCTCGCTCTTTATACTGGCTACCTCCCCTCTCCACTTTCAGTCCTGATACAGAGCTTCGACTCAAAATGCCCACAGTTCCTTTCCACACTCCCACCCCACAGATGCTGTTTGATCTGCTGAATTCCTCCAGCGGACTGTGTGTTCCAGCACCTGCAGTCTCTTGTGTCTTCAGTGAACATTCTGCATCTTCTGGATGTGCACTGCAGCACGTCCTCGAGTGGATCTCATCTCGGAAAGAGCTTTCAGGACTGTTAGTACATGGAGCAGACACAGAATAGAAGGCCCTTTGGCCTATCATGCTGGTGCTGAATAAAATTCCAATCTAACTGATCCAGTCTATCCCTCTATTCCCTGCGTGTCTGCCTGTTGATGCTCTGCAGTGATAATCTGATATGATTCTCTCATGATGTCAGTGCACAGTTGGTCAATTAGTATTAGAAGCTGGGGAAGTAGGGGACAATCCTTGTCTCCCATGATGAATCAGAGACAAAAGGCAGAATATTGAACAGGTGGGGACTGGAGATGCCCTCATGATGTCCTTCCTGGATACGTGGCATTGAAATCTATGTCATGATTCACAACCAGTTATCACGCTGAGAGATCGGAAACCTTTCCAGCTGATGTGAGCCTCTGGGAGCCCTGCTGAACATGGCAGTACAGTTAACAGGTGCCCACCCTGCTACGTTCTGCGGTGAGCAAGCTGAGAGTAAATGTGACCTGGATCTCCATGGAAATTGTGGCTGAAAACATCGGTGACATCTGTAAATATGAAAACCAGGACTTCAGTTAGTCAGGCATCATCTGTGAGGCAAAATGTACTATCTGGATTGGTGAAACAACTGCAGCCTCCATAAGACCAAAAGGCAAAGGAGCAGAATGGGGCCCATCGGCCCATTGGGTCTGCTCCACCATTCCATCATGGCTGATTTATTTTCCCTATCAACCCCATTCTCCTGCCTTCTCACTGTAACCTTTGAAGCCCTTACTAGTCAAGAACTGTGCTTTAAATATACCTAATGACTCGTCCTCCACAGCTGTCTGTGGCAATGAATTCCGCGTATTTGCCACTGTTTGGCCAAAGAAAGTCCTCCTCATCCGTGTTCTAAAGGGATTTTCTATTCTGAGGCTGTGTCCTCTGGTCTTATACTGTCCCACTAATCTCCACATTTTCCACATTCTTCTAATCTCCAGCAAGAATAGGCCCAGAGCCAACAAATGCTCTTAAACATTAACAGTCCGAATCCAGCATACCTTAGACCTGGGTCTGTAAATAAATGGTTCATCAGAGATGTCTTGGAAAGATTGAGTTCCCCTGAAGATTCTCTGGGAGAGATATTCCTTATTCCATTAACGAGTATTTCCAGTGGTGTTATCACAGAGGCATCTACAGAATATTGCAGTGACCGTATGCTGGATGGAGCATTCCTGTTGGGAAGCATTCCACTCTCTGCAGAATCAGGAGGACAGCTGAGCAGAATGCAGGCTGATTTGAAGTTGTCCAGTTAGGTCTACTGGTGACAGCACAGAGTCCCTTGCAGCAAACTAGTGCATGCGCTCCCGGGTCCACTGAGGGCACTCCACAGCAATTAGGATCATTTTATGTTGGTACATGGAAATAGGCACAATGAGAATAATACATTTAGTGCCCATCAGATACCAAGAAAATGGCAAGAACAGTGACAGAAATACTCAAAGTCTCCCTCATGGCAGGATTTCCCCTAGAAATGATCATACAGCTAAAGTTGGTTTCCCCTCAAAATGGGCCATTCTTGATCGTATACTGTATACCTTAAAGATGGAATTGAGTATCTCACATTCACATTCTCCTTGAATCCTGCAGCAATGTGTTTGCTACAGGTTCTGATTGCACACAAAGTCTTCCCCATGTATCCTGAACTCTACTGCACAAAACTTGTGTCTCAATTGGGCACTGGAAATTTTCTGTGTTAAATTGTTTATTTCTTTAAGCATCCAAATGAAAGTGAAACTCCTATCCTGTCATTATGTTAGTGCTGAGGCCTCACAGTTCGAATGATCCGGGTTCAACTCTGTCCTCAGGCACTGTCTATGTGGAGCTTGTATGTTCTCCTGTGGTTTTCCCTGGGAACTCTGGTTCCCCACCACCCCTACGCACCGCCCCCCCCAACATCCCAAAGACAGGTGATCTGAATCCTGTAATTTTTCCTTTAATGTAGCTCTGTGGAACTGTTGGATTTATAAGAGAGAATGAATCGCAGGAGGAAAGAAAAGACAATAGATTACCCCTGCCCTTGCCCTCAATAGATTGAATGGCCTCCTATGTGTCAAAATACTCATATGTTATTTAACATATATGTTAATACTCATATGTTATTTCAAACCTAGGCTGGCTATGGAGACAGCTGGATCCATACCTAGCTTGGAGTGGCTGACGGCCACTCAGCTGGCCCGGAAAACAGCCGAATCCATACCGCAAAGACGGCTCCAACTACCGACAGCAAGACTCCATGAAGTGATAGTTCTCTAACGCGGCCTAAAGATGGCAAGTGGCTGCTCTAGTCTTCCACCGGCAGGTTGCTCCTAGGGAATCTTGACAGGGCGAACCAGCAGCCCACAGTTGTCCCCAAGGCTACTGATATTCCAAGCCCCAAGATGGGAATCAGGTACCTATGACTAACTCAACCAAAACAAGGGACAGCTGGAAGTCCCAGAGTCCTGAGTCCACGGACTGGACCGTGAATTGGAATGCGGACCGCATGGAATGGACCATGACAGAATAATCTTGGGTGCATCTTATAAATTTTGGGCTGCTGGTCATAAAAATCACCAAATCTGGCACCACTTTTTAAATCACCTATATTTGTTATTTCGATTCATAATTCAAGTCAGAAGAGCTGATGCCAAGATTAAGGAAGACATTTTTGTTGGTCCACAAATCACACATGTCATCAATGACAGGCTTCTAGTGGGACTGGAGAAAATCACATAGAAAGCATTCAAGGACGTTTGTGAAAATTTTGTTAGCAAATACAGAGCACCAAACTACGTTGAATCTTTAGTGACATGGTGCATGGTTTTGCATGTTTGAAGCATGTTGTCAACCAGCTGCATGTAGTTTGGTGCTCTGTAATTGCCAACAAAATTTTCAACATCCTTGAATACCTTCCATTCGGTTTTCTCCAATCCCGTTAGAAGCTCTTAGAATTGCCTGTCATTGATGACCGCTATTTAAGAAGGGGGCAAGGAAGCGAAAAGGAAATTATAGACCTGTTAGCTTGACATCGGTGGTTGGGAAGTTGTTGGAGTTGATTGTCAAGGATGAGGTTACAGAGTACCTGGAGGCATATGACAAGATAGGCAGAACTCAGCATGGATTCCTTAAAGGAAGATCCTGCCTGACAAACCTATTACAATTTTTTGAGGAAATTACCAGTGGGCTAGACAAGGGAGATGCAGTGGATGTTGTATATTTGGATTTTCAGAAGGCCTTTGACAAGGTGCTACACATGAGGCTACTTAACAAGATAAGAGCCCATGGAATTAGGGGGAAGTTACATACGTGGATAGAGTGTTGGCTGATTGGCAGGAAACAGAGAGTGGGAATAAAGGGATCCTATTCTGGTTGGCTGCCAGTTACCAGTGGTTTTCCACACGGGTCCGTGTTGGGGCCGCTTCTTTTTACATTGTACATCAACGATTTGGATTATGGAATAGATGGCTTTGTGGCTAAGTTTGCTGATGATACGAAGATAGGTGGAGGGGCCGGTAGTGCTGAGGAAACAGAGAGTCTGCAGAGAGACTTGGATAGATTGGAAGAATGGGCAAAGAAGTGGCAAATGAAATACAATGTTGGAAAGTGTATGGTTCTGCACTTTGGCAGAAGAAATAAACGGGCAGACTGTTATTTAAATGGGGAGAGAATTCAAAGTTCTGAGATGCAATGGGACTTTGGAGTCCTCGTACAGGATGCGCTTAAGGTTAACCTCCAGGTTGAGTCGGTGGTGAAGAAGGAGAATGCAATGTTGGCATTCATTTCTAGAGGAATAGAGTATAGGAGCAGGGATGTGATGTTGAGGCCCTATAAGGCGCTGGTGAGACCTCACTTGGAGTACTGTGGGCAGTTTTGGTCTCCTTATTTAAGAAAGGATGTGCTGACATTGGAGAGGGTACAGAGAAGATTCACTAGAATAATTTCGGGAATGAGAGGGTTAACATATGAGTAACGTTTGTCCGCTCTTGGACTGTATTCCTTGGAGTTTAGAAGGATGAGGAGAGACCTCATAGAAACATTTCGAATGTTGAAGGCATGGACAGGGTGGATGTGGGCAGGATTGAAGGGCACCAATTCAGAATAGAGATGTTAAGAAATTTTTTTAGCCAGAGGGTGGTCAATCTGTGGAATTTGTTGCCACGGGCAGCAGTGGAGGCCAAGTCATTGGGTGTATTTAAGGCAGAGATTGATAGGTATCTGAGTAGCCAGGGCATCAAAGGTTATGGTGAGAAGGCGGGGGAGTGGAACTAAATGGGAGAATGGATCAGCTCATGATAAAATGGCGGAGCAGACTCGATAGGCCAAATGGCCAACTTCTGCTCCTTTGTCTTATGGTCTTATGGTCTTATGTTTGGTTTGTGGACCAACAAAAATGCCTTCCTTAATTTTGAATTATAAATTGAAATAACAAATATAGGCTATTTTTTAAAAATGGTGCCAGATATGGTGATTTTCATGATCAGCAGCCAAAAGTGCATAAGATACACCCAAAGGTGCATTTCTTCGTTGTCCAG
Organism: Mobula birostris; assembly: GCF_030028105.1. Classification (NCBI taxonomy): domain Eukaryota; kingdom Metazoa; phylum Chordata; class Chondrichthyes; order Myliobatiformes; family Myliobatidae; genus Mobula; species Mobula birostris. The sequence goes on along the minus strand of NC_092393.1, from coordinate 11,285,979 downwards.
TGTTATTTTTGTTTTATTTACTTTTCTTTTTCTGTGAGTGCTGCTTATGTGATGCTATGTGCCCGTGATACTGATGCAAGCTTTTCATTGCACCTGTGCATACATGTAGTTCTGCATATGACAATAAACTTGACTTTAACTTTGACAGGAAAATTTGCCCAGGTGCATCCTGTCCAAAGAAAGCAAGGAAAATGCAATGTGACAATTTACCACCCAATTGTCCGCCCTCAATTATTAGCAAAGTGATGAATGATATTATTGATGGTGTCACCAAGCACTTTCTCACCACTTACTGAAGCCTATTTTCGGTTTTGCCAAGACTACTTGATCCTATAGTGGAACCATTTCTACTGACACGAGAAGGGGAAAGACAGGTTACTGGTGCATTAAAACCAGTCGCTTCAGGCAGATGTGGCTCATCACCTGTGGTTGGCAGCTCATCTATGATAAGGAAAACTCTGATCTCAAAGCTCCACTGCCTTGTGGCTACACCCACTCATGGGGAAGGCTTCAGGAGTAAACCCCGAGGGAAAGATCTAGAGCTGGGGTCTCTTAGGCAGTCCTACATAGAGTTCAATGCTGACTGGCAACTCCTGCGACACTGCTGCTGTCAAATGGCCTCTGTTGTTCCTTTGGGTTCATCAGATACCTGGAGAGGGGGAGTTTGCTACATGGGCAACAGTTTGCCCTCCACATTGTACTGCCCAGGTTTGTGTATCTAAGCAGCTAGGCCTCATCATCATCACTTCACCCTACACCTCAGGTAGGCTTTAGTCATGACACGAAAGAGAGATCTGCATGGCAGTGGTAGGTTGAGGGAAACTGCATTTGACATCAAGGCTTCATATCAATGAGATGGACATCAAAGGTTCTTGAGAAAACTGAACTCAAAGGACATCATGAGGAAACAGTTTAATAGTTGCAATCCATATAACATGAATCAGATAGCATTAAAATATGCGCTGATAAATCCATTTGTACATGATGTACCAGACAATGCCCATCTCCAATAAGGGATAATCCTAAAACATCTTGGTAGTCACTGTTGATCAGAAACACAATTGGACCAGCACAAAAATACAATGATTACTAGAGTGATCAGAAGCTAGATATCTAGCGACGTGACTCATCTCCTCACACCCCAAAAACTTTCCACCATCAACTAAATCCAAGATAGCGTCAGTAATCATTGGCAACATTCTGAGGGCTGTAGACAATAGTTCTAAATATACTTTTAAATGTACCTCTTTTGAATTACTCTCACTGCATTCTGTAGCATGCAACTTCCCTCTAAGCTATGTACTTAATATTCTACAAATCTTTCGAACGTCTGAAGGACTCGGTGGACCAGAAAGGTACAGCGCCTTTAAGCAGAGGAAGGTTCATTCTCATTGGCAGAAGTGAGAAAGGAGGGAGGACTCAAAGCCAGGCTGAAATGCAAAGGGATGAAATCTTCTCCACACAGCATCTTGTTGGCAAATGTGCAGATGCTGAGATCAAAATTGAGGAACAGAGGGCAAGACTGTTGTATCAGAGAGAAATGAGAGACTGCTCTATTCTATGTTTGACTGAGACTTGGCTCTCTCCCAGCACACCAAATATAGCAATCAGACCCAAAGGCTTCTCAATTTACAGAATGGACCGAATTGCTGATCCAGAAAAGGCAAAAGGAGGAACTCTTGGTGGTGTTCTGATGTGGCAGTTTTATTGATCTCATGTTCCCCCAAATTGGAACACCTAACAGTCAAATGTTGTCCATTTTATTTACCTAGGGAGTTCTAATCTGTGATCCTGACCATACTTCACATACAACCAGTGGCCAGCTATAATCAAACACTCATATTACTGAATGATGTCATCTCCAAATACGAAAAAATCCATCCCGATGCATTTCAACTCATAGTCAATGACTTCAACCAGGCTTATTTGAAGAAAACCTTGCCCGATTACCATCAGCATATAGCCTGTAGCACCAGAGGTCCCAACATACTAGATCACTTTGACCATCAAAGCATGGAGGAGCCATCGCAAACTCCCACATCTGGCCCAGAAGGGGTACCTGGCCAAGTGCTAAAGACCTGTGCTAATCAACTATCTGGCATGGCCAAGTGGTTAAGGCGTCGGTCTAGTGATCTGAAGGTGGCTAGTTCGAGCCTCAGCTGAGGCAGCGTATTGTGTCCTTGAGCAAGGCACTTAACCACACATTGCTCTGCGATGACACCAGTGCCAAGCTGTATTGGCCCTAGTGCCCTTCGCTTGGACAATATTGGTGGCGTGGAGAGGGGAGACCTGCAGCATGGGCAACTGCCGATCTTCCATACAACCTTGCCCAGGCCTGAGCCCTGGAAACCTTCCGAGGCGCAAATCCATGGTCTCACGAGACTAACGGATCCCTATATAAAAAAAACTGAGATCTTTAGCCTCTTGTTTTGGCAGTGTGTGGTACCCACCCTCTTCAATCAGGCTTCGATTATACTGGTGACAGGAAGAACATGGTGACCTGCCTCAATGACTATCGCCCAGTAGCATTTACATCCTCAGTGATGAAGTGTTTTGACAGGTTGATGATGAAATGTATCAACTTCTGCCTGAGATGCAACTTGGATCCACTCCAATTTGCTTACCGGAGCAACAGGTCCACAGCAGATGCCATCTCATTGGCTTTTCATTCAACCCTGGAACATCTGGACAGCAAAGATGTATGTGTCAGGATGCATATCACAGCTGTCACGGAGTACGCTTGCCGGACTGGACTCAAGTGTGGAGGAACAGCAGGCTTTCTCTATCACAGGGGTCGCTGGCACTGCCTCGACACAGGAGTGGCAGACAGCAGGCTCAGGACTTGACTCCAGGAGTGGATGACGGCAGATTCCCCATGTTCCTCTGCACTTGTGTCCTGCAAGCACACATCATGGCGGAATGACTTCACTACTATGGACCCAGCAGAGGTTCTGCGTGCTCCAACTCTGCAGTCCGAGCTTCTTTGGGTCAACAGATTTGTAAGGTCTCCCATGTTATGCTTTGTTTCTGGGTTGAATGAAATGTTTCTGAGCTACTTGACCTGATCCAGATTTTCCAGCCGTGAGAGCATCAGGTCTGCTTTGTGTTTTTTCAAATCTGCCTCCAGAGCATCAGATTTGTTCTGGATTTTCCAGTCCTGCCTCAGGAGCATCAGATCTGTTCCAGATTTTCTAGCCTTGCCTCGGGAGCATCAGATCTGTTCCAGATTTTCCAATGGTATCTGGAGATCACCAGCTCAGCTTTCTGTTTCTCAGACCTGCCTCAGGAGCATCAGATCTGTTACAGATTTTTCCAGCCTTGTCGCGAGTTCTCCAGTGCTCCCTGGGCCATCAGGTGCTGGACATAGGGAGGGAGGTTTGCCATAGAGTGTTTAGCTTATAGGCTTCTCAAACACTGTATTTACTAATTAATATCTTAACTAGAGCTGTTAAGCCCTTGTGCTTTCAGTTTAACTTTGTCTATTTATTTGTGACCGGCGTGTGTTTCCCACATTGTACAATTATTTAAAGAGGACTCTCATTTAGTGCCTTAGCAGAGTCATTGTTTTGGAGAGAATGAATTGTCTCGCGGTGTCACTCAGTCATTCCTCCGAGGCTCTATTGGTGTTCCTATATCTAACCTCTCGTTTCCGTCTCTTCACAGGGAATTTGCCACAGGCCACTCCTGGGGTTGAGCCTGCCATCCAGCACTCTTGGGTTGAAGCGGTGCAAGTGGCCCCCATGAGAGAGAGAGCCCCCGTTCTTCTGCACTTGGCCAGTCCTGTGAACGTTCACCATGACAGCAGCTCAGCATTCAATACAGCATCCCCTCAAAATTAACAAATAATACCTTAGCCTCAATACCTCCTTGTGTTATATTGGATCCTCCTCACTTGCAGACCCCAGTAAATTTAGATTGGCAACAACATCTCCTTCAGTACAGGTGTATGACAAAGCTGTACGCTTCGTCCCCTGATCTACTCGCTTTACACTTATGACTGTGTGGCTAAACACAGCTTCAGTGCTATATTCAAGTTGTTGACTGCCGTAGGCTGAATCAAAAGTGGTGATGAATCAGCATGTAGGAGGAATATTGAAAATCTAGCTGAGTGGTGTCATAACAACAACCTCTCACTCTGCAAGTCTGCAAGACCAAGAAGCTGATTGTAGACCTCAGGCGAAGGAAACCAGAAGTCCATGAGCCATTCTTCATCAGAGGATCAAAGGTGGAGGGGGTTATCAACTTTAAATTCCTCAGTGTTATTATTTCAGAGGACATGTCCTGGATGTAAGTGCAATTACAACAAAAGCACAGTAGTGCCTCTACTTCCTTAGGAGTTTGTGGAGATTAGGGATGTCGTCTAAAACTTTGACAAACTTCTATAGATGTGTAGTGGAGAGATGTGTGAGGAACTGGAGAGTATATTGACTGGCTTTATCACAGCCTGTTACATGTGGTGTATGTTGTAAAGTATATTGACTGGTTTTATCACAGCCTGTTATGTGTGGTGCTGTGGAGAGTTTATTGACTGGTTGCATCATAACCTGTTATATGTGGTGTATGTTGTCAAGCCAAGGAGTGGTAGTGGGGGCAAGCTCCCACTACCTAAAAGTGCTCCTCACGGCATGCGCCTCAAATAGCCTCTGACAACCAAGTCCAACTCCTGGCCTTCTCGTGTGGCTTAGCCTCTAAGCCCGAAGGAACTGTTTCTACTGACAGGAGAAGGGGCGAAGGTGGGTCCTGGCACCTTAAAACCAGTGCTTTGGGTAGATGGAGCTCGTCAGCCTGGGAAGGCAGTCCATCTAAGAGAGGGAAAACTCTAGATTTCAAACCTCCGCTGCCTTGTGGCCATACCCACTTAAGGGAAAGGCTTCGGGAGTGAACCCTGAGGACAAATCCGGAGCTGGAGTCCCTAAGGCAGTCCGACATTGCTTTCAACCTCACTCTGGCAACTCCTGTGATGTCACTGGTGCCAAGCTGTATCGGCCTTGGACAACATCGGTGGCATAGAGAGGGGAGACTTGCTACTTGGGCAACTGCCAGTCTTCCATACAACCTTGCCCTGGAGAGACTGAAGCAAGACTTTCCAGGCCCAGATCCATGGTCTCATGAGACTAACAGATGCCATCCATGTGGTAAAGTATATTGACTGGTTTTATCACCGCCTGTTTTATGTGGTGTATGGAGAGTATATTGTCTGGTTGCATCACAGCCTGTTATGGAAACATCAATGCCCTTGGATGAAAAATCCTGCAAAAAGCAGTGGATACAGCACAGTTTATCACGGATAAAGTTCTCCCAACCATTGAGCACATCTACATGAAACACTGTCGCAGGAAAGCAGCAACCATCATCAGGGACCCCCACCACCCAGGACATTCTCTCTTTTCGCTGCTGCCATCAGATAGAAAATACAAGAGCCTCAGGGCTTGCACCACCAGGTTCAGGAGCAGTTACTACTTCAACCATTCAGCTCTTGAACTAAAGAGGACAACTTCACTCAATTTCATTTGCCCCTTCACTGAAAAGTTCCCACTCCAATGGACTCACTTTCAAGGATTCTTCCCCCCATGTTCTCCATATTTGTTGCCTTCTGCACTTTGGTTGAACACCCTTGTTGGGTGATCTTTCATTGATTCTATTATAATTATTACTCCATAGATTTATTCCATAGATGACCTGGCTGGTGACGTAGTGGCATCAGCGTCAGACTTCGGGACAAAAGGTCACGAGTTCGAATCCAGCTGCCTCCCCTGCACGCTTTCCAACCATGCTGGGTTATGAGCTGGTGATCCCTTTGGAAACTCACCCAGCAGAAGGCAATGGCAAACCACGGCTGTAACTTGCCTCGTACACGGTTCCCCACTACATCAGAGGCATAGAGGGAAATCGTCTGCTAACTGGAGAAACTCCAGATGCGACGTACCTTTCCTTTATTGAGTATACCCACAAGAAAATGAATCTCAGGTTTGTATATAGTGACATATATGTACTTTGATAATAACATTTACTTTGAACTTCAAAGGCACAACTGAACAATGCTGAATTACTCTCCACTTACCTAGAAGAAAGCAACCCCAGCAACTCTCAAGTAACTTCACACCATCCACGAGAAAGCAGCCCACTTGCTTGGTACCTCATCCACCAGCCTCAACACTCATTTCCTTCCACATCAGCACAGTGTATACTAACTGCATGTCATGGTTCGATCCGAAGTCCACATTCTGGTTCAAGGTCCGATCCGTGGAGTCCGGACTCCGGGTCTTCCGGCTGTCCCTTGTTTCAGTTGGATTTAACCATAAGCACCTGATGCTCATCTTGTGTCTAGGCATATAAGTGGCCCTGGGATTGAGTGTGGTTGTGGGGTTGTCTTTTTTTTTTTTTTCCCTCTCCCTCTCCCTCTCCCTCTCCCTCTCCCTCTCCCTCTCCCTCTCCCTCTCCCTCTCCCTCTCCCTCTCCCTCTCCCCCTCCCTCTCCCCCTCCCCCTCCCTCTCCCTCTCCCCCTCCCTCTCCCCCTCCCCCTCCCCCTCCCCCTCCCCCTCCCCCTCCCCCTCCCCCTCCCCCTCCCCCTCCCCCTCCCCCTCCCCCTCCCCCTCCCCCTCCCCCTCCCCCTCCCCCTCCCCCTCCCCCTCCCCCTTTGGAGTAACCCACTGGCGGATGGCTACTTTAGGCATTGAGATATGAATTTGGCTGTTCTGTAGTCTGCTGAAGTCACCGGCCTCCTCAAATCTTGGAGCCACCCCAGACCTAGCTCCCTTCCTGTCCCTTGCCTCTGTTGGGTAAATCAGGCCGTTGGCTGTCTGCTGTTACCCTGTGGTTGGATCTGTCCTTCCATGTCCTTGCCTCTTTGGGTGGAGTCCCGTGTTCTGCCCAAGAGTCTTGCATCGAAGTACTCTTGCCCTGTTGTGTCCTCGTTTAGCCTCCCAGAACATGAGCCCCCCCAAAATTTTTTCTTCCTCTGCCAGGTGTGGGTGTAGATTTGATTTGAAAAGGTTAGCTGAGCAGTTGACAAGAACAATGTAAAAGTTATACTTTGTTTCTGTCTGTAAACAACCTTCCAACAGCTGCTTGGGGAGGCCATATGGAGGCATAATGTGAGTCCAATTGCATTTTCCATGGGGAATAACTCCATCTGCCATCACTCAAGGCAAAACTGACTTTCATGCTTATCCCTAGTAGGAGCATTTTCTGCAATGAACAGTGAGTGGTAAATTTGTCATGCAACTTTAACTGAAATTTCTGAAGATATGAGGAGAATTGGACACACTCTGCTCACTTGATGTGGTGGAGTGCCTGTACATTGTGATATTGCAAATGATGAAATTTGCTTTTCCCAGTGAACCTCGGTGACAATACCACTCAGCACAATGTAGCACATGGCTTGTTTAATAAGTGAACTCCCCTGCACTACAAACCACACACTCACATATATTCCAGTCTGCTTGACAAGTACAAATTGGTTTATTCTTTGTCATGTGTCTTGCATGTCACCCCATAATATTTGTTTCAAAATGTAAGAACAAGATTGTCCTGTACATTTGTACAAGATGTTGGTTAGGCTGTACTTGGTGTATTGTGTTCAGTTGGAAAAATGTTATTAAACTGGACAGAACCCATGGAGGGGAGGTTAGTTTTCATTGTGACTGAGCTGTGTCCACTACTCTCTTCACTTTTTTGTGGTCTTGGACTTAGCAATTGCCGTAGCAATCCAGAGATCTTTTCTATAGTGCATTGAAAAATTTGATGAGTCAATGGAGACCTGCCAAATTTCCTTGGCCTGAGAAAGTAGAGGTGCTGGTGTGTTTTCTTGGCTCTAATGTCAACACAGTTGGACCAGGACTAGCTGGTGGAGATACTTACACCCAGGAACTTGAAGCTCTCAACCATCTTCACCTCAGCCATTCTATTCTTCCAGTTTATTTGACCCTTTTACATCCACTCTGATCAGCCATCTTCCACATCAGTGCTTCTGACTTTCATCCTTGCCCCTCCTTTTTCCTCCACTATGGTTGATGTGGCTCTCAACCATGTTTGGCCCATTTACTGTAGTTCTGCTTTTGCTTTCCTTTCCTTCTGACAAGAAAAATAGGCTTCTGTTTGAGCTCACCAACAGTCATATCCAGATCTTCAGTAATTCCAACACCTCTATTACAATCGCATCACAAGGCACATCTTCCCCTTCCCTCTCTATTCAGCATTATGAAAGAGCCTTTCACTTTGTGATACACTGGTTCACTCTTCTGTCTCCACCAACACTCATTCCATCTCACGTTGTAATCGGAAATCTCAGTGAAATCGCAGGAGATGCTATCCTCCTGTCTTTCCATTATCCAGGGACTCACGCATTCCTTTAGTGTGAAATAGCAACTCATTTACTTCTTATCTGAGTTAGTGTATTGTACTCACCACATGATCTCCTTGGATACCAAATGTAGATTATGATTCTGTGCAGAGCACCAGTTCAGTCTGTGAGAGTGACCCTAAGCTTTCAGCTCCTGTCATTCAATTCTCTATATGTCACCCCAACTCTGACCGTTCTGCTTTTGCCTCCGACACTGTCAGAAAAATCTCAAAACAAACCAGGAACATCATCCCATCTTCTGACTTGAGGGATTACAGTCTTCTGGAATCAATGCTGAGTGAAATAACTTCAGTTATTCACCCATTTCAGCCTGATTTCTCGTTTTCACCCATTTTGTTCTTCTAGAATATTCCATTGTTGTTCAAGGTACACTTTTCTACCCATCTCTCCCACTACATCTCTAATATTACCTGTATATTATCTTTACTTCTACACACCTGTTCTGCCGCTTGCTTTATCTCAGTGTTCTCCCAGCTCTGACAGTAGGTCACAGACATGAAACATTGCCTCTGCTCTCTCTCCATAAATGGTGTCTGAACTGATGAGCTTTTCCAACATTTTCTCATGGTCATAGAAGATGAATACAGGCCCTTTGACCCCACTCATACATGCCAACCAAGCTGTCTTCCTGAGCTAGTCCCATTACCCTGTATTTAGTCCACATTCCTGGTTGTGTAATAGTTAACGTAATGCTTTGCTGAAAATACTAAAGAGGTCAGACAGCATCTGTGGAAATAGGAAAAGACATTTTAATACAATGACCTATCAAGAGTCTTCCATTTCTCTTCTTAAACTAGCTCCATGCAGCTGTTTTAAAGGGAGGGAAGCTGTGACAGCAGATTACAAACTCACCCAATAACTCACATCTTGGACAGAGTAGCATTGGCCCATAGTGCACTGAGGTATCAGCCTGGATCAGGTCCTTAATCCTCTGGAGTGGAGTGTTTAACTCAACAAGACCAACTTCTAGTTATGCAATAACTTTAGAATGATAAAACATAGCAAGACACTTCACAGAGTCAACATAAAAACAAAATGTGGTACTGAGCCATTACATGACCAAATGATCTCTCAGAAGGGTATATTTATTTAACAAAGGCTAGAACGAATAAGAGGCTGAGTGGTTCAAGGAGGGAATTGCACAGGCCAAGAGAATATTGTCACCAATGATAGAGTAAGATAGATAGACAATGTGCCAAAAATAAGTCCCAGGTGATAGTAGGGAGGTGCTGGAGAAGGATATTTGTGTAGCAGTACCAGCAGCCAAAGTAGTTGTAAAAGCCCATTTGCCATGGTTACCTAAAGATGGAATGGCATTAGCTTTGATAAAAGCAGTTTTAGTACTGCTGAAGGAGTAAAAATATGATTGTTGGCACAAAATACTCTGCAGACGCTGGCGTCAAAGCAACACGCACAACACGCTGGAGGAACTCAGCAGGTCGGGCAGCATCCGTGGAAACGAACAGTCAACGTTTCAGGCCGAGACCCTTCATCAGGACTGAAGAGAGAGGGGGCAGGGGCCCTATAAAAAAGGTGGGGGGAGAGTGGGAAGGAGAAGGCTGGTAGGTGCCAGGTGAAAAACCAGTAAGGGGAAAGATCAAGGAGTGGGGGAGGTTAAGCAGGGAGTTGATACGCAGGAAAGGTGAAGAAGGAATAGGGGAAAGCACAATGGGTAGTAGAAGGAGGCAGAACTATGAGGGAGGTGAAAGGCAGCTGGAGGAGGGGGTAGAGAGAAACTGGGATGGGGGAAGGAGGGGGAGGGAATTACCGGAAGTTGGAGAATTCAATGTTCATGCCAAGGTGGTATATGAGGTGTTGCTCCTCCAACCTGAGTTTGGCCTCATCATGGCAGTAGAGGAGGCCATGTATGGACATATCCGAATGGGAATGTGAAGCAGAGTTGAAGTGAGTGGCAACCAGGAGATCCTGTCTGTTGTGGCGGATAGAGCGGAGGTGCTCGACAAAGCGGTCCCCCAATCTGCGTCGGGTCTCACTAATGTAGAGGAGGCTGCACTGGGAGCACCAGATGCAATAGATGACTCCAACAGACTCAGAAGTGAAGTGTTGCCTCACCTGGAAAGACTATCTGGGGCCCTAAATGGAGGTGAGAGAGGAGGTGTCAGGACAGGTGTAGAACTTACACTTGCAGGGATAAGTGCCGGGTGGGAGATCCGTGGGGAGGGACGTGTGAACCAGGGAGTCATGGAGTCAGGGAGTCCAAACCTATACTGGTACTGCTCCCCAACTTTTCCCTCACTACATTGATGACTATATTGGTTCAATTTCATCAACTTTGCTTCTAACTTCCACCCAGCCCTCAAGTTCACTTGGTCCATTTCGGACACATCTCTCCTCTTTCTCGATCTCTCGGTCTCCATCACTGGTATCTTCTATAAGCCCATTGACTCTCATAACTACCTCGACTATAGCTCTTCCCACCCTGCCACACGCAAAAATGCTATTCCCTATTCCCAGTTCCTCCGTCTCTGCCGCATCTGCTCCCAGAATGAGGCTTTCCATTCCACGACATCTCAAATGTCCTCTTTCTTTAAGGATCGTAGTTTCCCTTCTGCTGTCATCAATGATGCCCTCACCCACATATCCTCCATTTCCCACACTTTGGCCCTCACCCCATCCTCCCGTCACCACAATAGGGACAGAGTTCCCCTTGTCCTCACCTATCACCCCACCAGCCTCTGGATCCAGCACATTATCCTCCGCAACTTCCACCACCTTCAACAGGACCCCACTACTAAGCACAGCTTTTCCTCTCTACCCCTCTCTGCTTTCCGCAAGGATCGTTCCCTCCACGACTCCCTGGTCCACATGTCCCTCCTCACGGATCTCCTACCCGGCACTTATCCCTGCAATCGTAAGTGCTACACCTGTCCCTACACCTCCTCTCTCACCACCATTCAAGACCCCAAACAGCCCTTCCAGGTGAGTCAACACTTCACTTGTGAGTCTGTTGGGGTCATCTATTGCATCCGGTGCTCTCGGTGCGGCCTCCCCTATATCTGTGAGACCTGACGCAGATTGGGGGACCGCTTCATTGAGCACCTCCTCTCTGTCCACCACAACAGACAGGATCTCCCGGTTGCCACCCACTTCAACTCTGCTTCACGTCCTCTACTGCCATGAGGAGGCCAAACTGAGTTTGGAGGAGCAACATCTCATATACCATCTGGGTAGTCTCCAGCCCCTTGGCATGAACATTGAATTCTCCAACTTCCGGTAATTCCCTCCCCCTCCCTTCCCCATCCCAGTTTCACTCTGCCCCCCTCTTCCAGCTGCCTATCACCTCCCCCATAGTTCTGCCTCCTTCTGCTACCCATTGTGATTTACCCTATTCCTTAGACCATAAGACCATAACAAAAAGGCGCAGAAGTCAGCCATTCAGCTCATCGAGTCTGCTCCGCCATTTTATCATGAGCTGATCCATTCTCCCATTTAGTCCCACTCCCCCGAATCTCACTATAACCTTTGATGCCCTTTGTCTTCCCACTAATTTTTGCTTCCTTGTATGCCCTCTCCTTTGCCTTAGCTTTGGCTTTGACTTCTCTTGTCAGCCACGGTTGCATCCTTTATCCATTTGGAAGTTTCTTCTTTTTTGGAATATACCTGTCTTGCACCTTCCTCACTTCTTGCATAAACTCCAGCCACTGCTGATCTGCCATCCTTCCCGCCAGTGTCCCTTTCCAGTCAACTTTGGCCAGTTCCTCTCTCATGCCACTATGATTTCCTTTACTCCACTGAAATACCGACACATCGGATTTCGGCTTCTCTTTTTCAAATTTCACAGTGAACTAAATCATGTTATGATCACTGCCTCCTAAGGGTTCCTTCACCTCAATCTCTCTAATCACCACTGGTTCATAACACAATACCCAATCCAGTACAGCCGATCCCCTAGTGGGCTCAACAACAAGCTGTTCTAAAAAGCCATCTTGCAGACATTCTACAAATTCTCTCCTGAGATCCAGTGCCAACCTAATTTTCCCAATCCACTCGCATGTTAAAATCCCCCACAATTATCATAACACTGCCCTTCTGACAAGCCTTTTCTATTTCCTGTTGTAATCTGTAGTCCACATCACTGCAGCTGTTTGGAGGCCTGTATATAACTGCCATCAGGGTCCTTTTACCCTGTGATTTCTTAGCTCAACCCATAAAGATTCTGCACCTTCCGATCCTATGTCACCTCTTTCTAATGATTTGATATCGTTTCTTACCAATAAAGCCATGCCACCCCCCCTGCCTACCTGCCTATCCTTCCGATACACTGTGTATCCTTGGACGTTCTCTTCACCGTTCCTGCCTATCCCCTTCCTGCTTCCCATCCCCCACCCCTTGATCTTTCACCTTTACTGGTTTTTCACCCGGCACCTACCAGCCTTCTCCTTCCCACCCTCCCCCCACCTTTTTTATAGGGCCCCTGCCCCCTCCCTCTTCAGTTCTGAAAAAGGGTCTCGGCCGGAAACGTTGACTGTTGGTTTCCACGGTTGCTGCCCGACCTGCTGAATATGATTGTTGGGACTGAAACATAGAGCTCAGGAAGAGATGGGCCTTGAAATGGGAGATGTCAGACATAAAATGTGGCAGACAAATTAATTTTTGCTTATTTTGGATTTTTTTTGTGGGAATAAAGAACCAGCAGAGATGGAAAACACTTTGGAGTTCAGCATTGCTATTAACTAATAATATTTATTAGTAACTACACAATACAGTAATGTAAATCTAGATAAATCAAACAGGTTAGCAATGATTATATATATAAGTAAGTATATCAGTAAGTGTGGAAATATATATGAAAACCAAGCTTCTTCCAGTCTCGGGATAAAAAGATACAGTCTTACGATGATGAGTAAAGTTCAGTTCAGTTCGTGGTATTCAGTTGAGTAGTGATGGAGAGATTTGAGTCTTCAGGTGAGCTGATGCCGTTGATCTTCTCGTTGTCCTCCGAAATCCTTTAAAAGTCACCGACTGTGACCACAACAAAGGGGACCGGTTTTCTGTGGTGGAGCTATCACCCAGCCAAGGGTGGACACATGGACAACTCCCCACCAATCACTGCCTTTTCTTTTCACTGCAAGAGCCACTGATCGATCTGCCTGATCAATCCTCCAAAAACCCACTTTTTCTGCAGGCACAACAAAGCTCATTCAGTGTCCAAAACATGTGTCTGAGGTCTATATCATCTGACCTCCTATTTATCTCACCATACTGGATACCAGCTGACATTCAAATAACTCCTCCTTCTCTCTCTGTGTAAGAAATGCAAGCAGGCAAATGTCCTTGAGAAGTATCAACAAGCTGCTGAAAAATCATAACATTGATTGTCCATCAAATAACTGCCTTCGGTTACCATAGCAACCTACGAGCTGCTCTGTGCCATCTCTCTCTCTCCAACTCAGCAGAAATCCAAAGGTTACTTCCAGTGCCTTAAAGTGACAGTCCAACAGTTAGTCTTCATCTCTCTCTCTTCAAAACAAGATATCGATGTTAAATAACTCTCTCTCTCTTTTCAAAAACACAGTTAATAGGGGTAATTCAGGACCCCGTCACATCTTTGACTCACACAATAACTGCTGAGATCATTCAACAGGTGCTCAGTACTTTGGATCAATTTCAAGATGCAATGAAGAGCCATTTTGATGTAAATTGATTTTTTTTTTGTACATTGAAAAGTTCCAATGCCACAGAGTCAGGCTGTCCTGTTCTCTCCTTCCTGTATCTGTCTTATCCACCTTCCCAAAACTGTTGAAAAAAACAATTATACCAACATAATAGTTGTGATTGGTTTGATCCAAGGTCACCATGACCTAGAAATTCACTAGTGCTTACAGGTGTGGTGTGTGTCCACACTCTTTTCTTCCAGCCTCTGCAAATTCAGGACCACGTAGAGCCCAAGGTCGCAGGTACTTACATTCTCCTTTCATAGGCACAGCACAACTGCCAAGGACACAAAAGTCAGTAGTGGGTAAATCCAGGGGTTTGCCCATTGAGGAGTCCAAGGGATGAGAAGCCTGCTTTAACCTGGCATTTTGGATAGTCATCATGGCTCAGAGCTGGGTTTCAAGGGAGTTGTGGACAGGAGGTTGAGGGGGGCGGGGGGGTGGCACGGTTATGGATTAGACCTTGCAGTTATCGAGTGGGATTGATGGAACAAGGCCCAGAAGATGTGCTAGAACATGCATCAGGGCCTTAGAATGGAGACAGGGTCCAATGGGGTTGACTTGGAGGTCAGGGATCAGGGTGGATCAAGAACTTAGACTTCAGAGGAGCTAAGCCACAGAGTTTGGGGTATTTGAGAGGGATGAAGTGATTAGTACCTGGTGATTGTTAACTGGGGCTAGGACTCAGCAGATTGTTGGATGTAAACCAAACTCATAGAGATCAGAACATCTCAGTCAGCATGAAGCATTGGGCTGAAAGTCCTGTTTCCTTGCTGAATGACTCTCACAGTGTGGAATGAATTAGATCCCAAAAGTGTGCAGATAAATAATTAAATTAAAGGGACCTACCTGGTTTCCCCAGGCTGGATTGGGATCTGCCCTTTATATCACACAGCTTCAATTAGCCTTGTTCTGAAAGCACTCAATAAGAAGTGATCCCCAGAAGCATGTGAACATATATTCCGTAAGGAATAAGTTCATTAGATGAGGACATGAGCTGGAGGAGGAACCATTTCTGTAAGTGCTGGTTATGGACTGAAAACCCGTCCCGTTACAACTCACCCCAGGAAAAATCCTAACCGTATTCCAACCCAGAAATGAATACATATTGAAATATGTCTGGCACTGAAAAGAACTGTTATATCCAAATCCACGCATTGTATGCATCAATGCAGTAATACATCTGGGCAGAAGAGGGCCCAAGACACACAACCAAAGTGCAAACTTTTCTAAAGGCTGCTTACACATAGACAATGCCAACTGGATACCTGCTGTAGACAGTCTGAATTTTGTTCCAGGGGATTTCATGGTAATTCCTGACTGGCCTGCGATTAGTACTGAATTGCTTATGAAATTAGTTTTTATATATAAGCAGTTTTATTGCTGGCTTGTTAAGAAGGAGCCCAGATTACTGATTCCAGACTATTTGATTATGTGCCTGTCTGCTTATGTGAAACTCCACAGAAATTTGGCTCGGGTTCCCACACAAAATGCACAGTATCTCAATAACTACCTGTTACAAACTCCAAACATGAGCTTTGAGCAGAGGGAATAGAGCAAAGTGGCAAAATATCTTGTCTGTACAGTCACTTCAGTCGATTTTCAACATGCGTATCCCATTTCATGGTGATCACTCTTATAATGTGCATTTTGTATCGGAGGAAATATCTAATATTTGTTTTTCACAAGCTATGTGTCATCCAGCAGGGCATGGACCAGTTGTGCTGAGTAACCTGTTTCTATGCTCTGCAGCTACAATTTTCAGTTGATTTCCATTTCCTCTGTCCAGTCCCTCTCCACTTAACCATTTTTATTCTTTCTACCAAAACCAATAACCTCTCATTCTTCCATATTATACTCCATTTCCCAGTTCTTTAACCTGTATAAATCCCTTTGCAGAAACAATTTCACAATTTGCTCTGCCAGCTGTCTTCGCATTGTCAACAAAGCTGGTTGTGATTCATTAACATGGATGGAATTATTGGAAGCCTTATACTAAAGCCCATGACAACCCACTTGTCACAGTCTGACAACATGAATGTGAACCATGTATCCTGACACGTATCTTCAGTTAGTTAGTAAATTCCATATTCTTGCTAATTTATTATTACCAATGCTACAAGCTCTATCCTTATGCTGCGACCTTTTTAGGCATCTTGTGCAATGCCATTTGTAAATCTAAATACACATCATCTACTTGCTCCCCTTTATCCACACTACACCCCTAAAGGAACATTAATTATCTTGTCAAGAAGATGGACAACACAGTGGTGCAGCTGGTCAAGCTACTGTCTCACAGTTCCAGCAAGCTGGACCCAATACTGATTTTCGTTGTTCTCTGTATGGAGTGTGTACGTTCTCCCTGTGATTGTGAGACATTACTTCAGATGCTCTTCAGATATGCAGATTAGTAGGCCAACTGACTGCTGTAAATAGCCCTTACACTATTCAAGAGTGTAGATGTGGATGAATGAGAAATGGGTAAAATTAAATGGGATAGTACAGGATTAATGTAAAATGAATCCTGAATGGTTGGTACAAACTCAGTGAGCTCAATGGCATGTTTCTTTCCTGTATCTCTCTACAATGGCATGTTTCTGTTCTGTATCTCTCTACAATGGCATGTTTCTGTCCTGTATCTCTTTACAATGGCATGTTTCTGTCCTGTATCTCTCTACAATGGCATGTTTCTGTCCTGTATCTCTCTACAATGGCATGTTTCTGTCCTGTATCTCTCCACAATGGCATGTTTCTGTCCTGTATCTCTCCACAATGGCATGTTTCTGTTCTGTATCTCTCCACAATGGCATGTTTCTGTCCTGTATCCCTCCACAATGGCATGTTTCTGTCCTGTATCTCTCCACTATTTTCTTTGACAATTTCCCTTTCATCAAACCACGTTAACTCCTAACATGATTTTTAATGTATTCCATAGTGACAATTCTAACACAAAGAACATGGTCACTGGTTAATAAACATCCAGAAGGGAAATGTTGAATTCTGATGAAATTCTGTGATCAATTTAAAACTTTACCGACGTTTCTCTCCCTGCAGATGCTGCCAAACCTATTGATTGTTCCCAGTATATTCTGTTTGATATTCTATTTCCACTGATGGCCAAATATTGGGCAGGACACAGAGTAGTGGTTGGGGAAGATGGTTACGTGTTGGGGGAGCAAGTGTGCGGAGGTGGGATCTTAGTTTAATAACTCACTTCTGTCTCCTCTGTAGGCCTGATCCAAGCCTTTATCTGCTCATCTCCTGAGCTTCACTTCAGCTAAATCTCTGCTGCCTCATAGCAAAACAACCAACTAGCACCACAAGAACACCACAATAACTCCAACCCAGTATCCTAGATCCAAGACCCTTTCCTTCACTGATAGATCCTTGCAAGACCCCACTGGTGTTCTTTCTTTTGTTTTCTGTCTTTATTTTTGATCTAATTATGTTCTTTCTTGTCTCATTTTTGTATGAAGTAGGTATAATTGTTTTTTCTTCTGAATGTTGCCTATCAATGCTCTGTGCCTGTGATCCTGCTGCAAGTCAGTTTTTCATTACCCCATGCATACACATACCAGTGCAAATGACAATAAATTCTACTTCAATTTCAATTTCTCAGAAATTGCATTTAAGATGACTCAAGGTACTTCTGTGTCAAAAGCAAACTGCTGAAGGAAGTCAGTAGGTTATGAACTCCAGTTCAGATGAATGGTCTTCACCTGAAAAATCCACTGTATATTTTCCGTACAGAAATTGACTGATCACTTAAGTTCCTCCAGCAGCTTGTTCCTTGCTCTAGATTCCAGCATCTGCAATCTCTTGCGTCTGCACTCTGTGTAGCATGACAGCAATATTGAACAATGCACAGTGACAGGAAGATTGTGTGCACATTGAAAAGAGTTCAGAGTTGTGACAAGACAAGTTTGGGTTAGAATGAATGAATCTTGGGGAGGTTCAGGCCAGGACCAAACTCAGAGAGATTAAACTACAAACTACAAATTAACTACAAACTACACATTAGTCTGAGCTGCTAAAAAGGTGCAGTCTAATTTTATTGCAGGAGTCTTTTGATTTTATTCCAGAGGCTAAATTGACAAAGACGGATGCAGAGAAGCTTAATGCTATCCCTGTGTGATTTCACTACTGGCTGGTATCACCAGATTGCTAAATTTAAACCTTCGGTTATTTGAAGCTCTTTCAACTGTTAAGGTTTAAGCAATGGCGATTAATCATGTCTTCACTTATTGACTAATGAGGCCAGAATGTTGGTGTCTGACAAAGGCTGCCTGTAACCAAGAGAGCAGTCACGGGGTGATTACAAGACAGGACAATATCTCATTGGTCACTGCAGCCTGAGCTGCACAGTAGGGAGGGGCATGTCAGAATCAGATCAGAATGAGACTTATTATCACAGACATTTCTTGTAAAATTTGTTGTTTTCTGGCAGCAGTACAGTGCAAGATATATAAAAACACTGTTGCAATAAATGATAAATAATTACTGTGATAAAGGAATAGCAAGGTAATGTTCATTGAATCATGGACTGTTCAGAAGTCTGATGGCAGAGGGGAAGGAGCTGTTCCTAAGTCAAGTCAGGTCAAGATTATTGCCATTTAACTATGTACATGTATACCACCAAATCAGACGTTACTCCAGACCAGGGAGTAAAGCACAGTAGTACACATAACACACGTAACTTAGGAAAATAAGAATTAAATCGACAAATGGGAATTATTCATAGATAAACAAGGTAAAATGCATAAATTAATTATTGTAAGGTACAGTACCAATTAACCCGTGACACTTTGCATGCAATGCGTCAGAGAGATCAAAAGCCCAACGGCCTGAGGGAAAAGCAGGTGAACTGGGAAAATCAGGTTGTTACTGGACCCCAGGATAGGGAGTTTGTAGAGTGTCTACGGGATGCATTTTTGGAGCAGCTTATACGGGAGCCAACCAGGGATAAGGCTATTCTGGATTTAGTGTTGTGCAATGAACAGGATTTGATAAGTGATCTTGAAGTAAAGGAGCCATTAGGAGGTAGTGACTATAATATGATAAGTTTTTATCTGCAAGTTGAGAGGGATAAGGGCAGATCAGAAGTGTCAGTATTGCAGTTGAACAAAGGAGACTATGGAGTCATGAGGAAGGAGCTGGACAAAGTTGACTGGTCGGATATCCTAGCAGAAAAGACAGTGGAACAGCAATGGCAGGTGTTCTTGGGAATAATGCACAAGGTGCAAAATCAGTTCATCCCCCGGAGAAGGAAGGAATCAAAGGGGGGAAAGTGGCCACAGTGGTTGACAAAGGAAGTCAGAGATAGCATAGCATTGAAAAAGAAGTATAACAGAGCTAAGGTGAGTGGGAAGACAGATGATTGGGAAATTTTTAAGGAGCACAGAACTTAACTAAAAAGGCAATACGGGGAGAAAAAATGAGGTATGAACACAAGCTAGCTAGGAATATAAAGGAGGATAGCAAAAGTTTTTTTAGGTATGTGAAGGGAAGGAAGATAGTTAAGAACAATGTTGGGCCCTTGAAGAATGAATTGGGAGAAATTGTTATGGGAAACAGAGAAATGGCAGACGAATTTAATAAGTACTTTGGATCTGTCTTCACTATGGAAGACACAAGCAATCTCCCAGATGTATGGATGGGCCAAGGACATAGGGTAACAGAGGAAATGAAACAGATTGACATTAGGAAGGAAACGGTGATGAGTAGACTGATGGGACTGAAGGCTAACAAATCCCCAGGTCCAGATGGTCTGCATCCTAGGGTATTAAAGGAGGTGGTTCTGGAAATTGTGGATGCATTGGTGATCATTTTCCAATGTTCCTTAGATTCAGGATCAGTTTCTGAGGATTGGCGAATGACTAATGTTATCCCACTTTTTAAGAAAGGAGGGAGGGAGAAAACAGAGAACTATCATAGCCTAACATCAGTAGTGGGGAAGATGCTAGAGTCCATTATTAAAGATGAAATAGCGACATATCTTGATAGCAGTGATAGGATTGGATCGAGCCAGCATGGATTTACCAAGGGCAAATCATGCTTGAGTAATCTATTGGAGTTTTTTGAGGATGTAACCAGGAAGATAGACACGGGAGATCCAGTGGATGTGGTGTACCTTGACTTTCAGAAGGCATTTGATAAGGTAGCATATAGGAGATTGGTGGGTAAAATCAGAGCTCATGGCATTGGGGGGAGGATATTGACATGGATAGAAAACTGGTTGGCAGATAGAAAGCAAAGGGTAGCAGTGAATGGGTTTTTCTCGGAATGGCAAGTTTGCTGATGCTACTAAGCTGGGTGGCAGTGTGACATGTGATGAGGATGTTAGGAGAATTCAAGGTGACTTGGATAGGCCGGGTGAGTGGGCAGAAACTTGGCAGATGGCGTTTAGTGTGAATAACTGTGAGGTTATTCACTTTGGGAGCAAGAACAGGAAGGCAGATTATCTGAACGGTGTGGAGTTAGGTAAGGGAGAAATACAAAGAGATCTAGGAGTACTTGTTCATCAGTCTCTGAAGGTGAATGAGCAAGTGCAGCAGGCAGTGAAGAAGGCTAATGGAATGTTGGCCTTTATTACAAAGGGAATTGAGTACAAGAGCGAGGAAATCCTTTTGCATTTGTACAGGGCCCTGGTGGGACCACACCTGAAATATTGTGTGCAGTTTTGGTCTCCAGGGTTAAGGAAGGACATCCTGGCTGTGGAGGAGGTGCAGGGTAGGTTCACTAGGTTAATTCCTGGGATGTCCGGACTGTCTTACGCAGAGAGGTTAGAGAGACTGGCCTTGTACACGCTGGAATCAAGGAGATTAATGGGGGATCTGATGGAGACATATAAGATTATTAAGGGATTGGACAAGATAGAGGCAGGAAATATGTTCCAGATGCTGGGAGAGTCCAGTACCAGAGGGCATGGATTAAGAATAAGGGATAGGTCATTTAGGACAGAGTTGAGGAGGAACTTCTTCTCCCAGAGAGTTGTGGAGGTGTGGGACGTGCTGCCTCCGAAGGCAGTGGAGGCCAATTCTCTGGATGCTTTCAGGAAGGAGCTAGATAGGTATCTTATGGATAGGGGAATCAAGGTTTATGGGGACAAGGCAGGAACCGGGTATTGATAGTAGATGATCAGCCATGATCTCAAAATGGCAGTGCAGGCTCAAAGGGCCGAATGGTCTACTTCTGCACCTATTGTCTATTGTCTATTGAAAGAAGCTGTTTCTCATCTTGACCATTCTTGCCTTTATGCACTTGATGGCAGAAGGTCAAAGAGGATGTTGGATGGGTGGTGGGATCCTTGATAATACCAAGGGCCTAAAACATAGAATGTAGTACCTCCTCCCTGATAGCAGTAATGAGAAACGGGCATGTCCCGATAGTGAGGGTCCTTCTTCAGCACCACTTTTTGAAGATGTCCTCAATGGTCAGAAGATGGCTTGTGCCCATGATGGAGCTGGCTGAGTCTAAGCAAAAGTGGAGGTGAAGAGGGGAGTGGAATCCAGAGATAGTCAGCTTAGGCATCTGGGGACCTGGAGATGTCTATAGACAGTGATTGGTTTCAATAGCATTTGGAAATTAGTTCATATTACACAAGGATGTGAGAAAAGATCAAAGAACCAGTCATTTAAAACACACCCAGCTTGTGTTCCTCTCCATCTTTTGTGGCAGCTTATTCCTACAGTCTTGGAATAAGACTTTTTTATTTTTTGTAATGACATTCTCTCCTCTATCTGTTTATTCTTCTCTTTCCCAGTTTCTAATTGTCGTTTTATGTGAAAATCAATATTCTGTAATTATTGGAAGTCAGAAATAGAAATGGTAAATGTTGGAGAAGCTCCACAGGTCAGGCTATAAATGTTTAACAGAATACTTCTGGAGCAAAGACCTTTTGTAAGCAGTGGAAGGAGAGGAAGAAACTAGCTTTAGCTGGCAGGGAATGTGGGGAAGGAGGAATAGGACAAAGGAAATATCTCTGATAGGGTGAAATCAGGGTTGCTGTGAGGATATATTGTCGAGGTCATCCAGTCAACAGATCAGTGCAGGCGATTAGAGAGAGAGAAAAAGAGTGGAAGAACAACTGTAACATTTGGGCATTAAAAACTAAAAATAGTAAGAAAGAAATGTGAAATGTGGGAAAAGCAGAGCTATAGGGCAGTCACAGCCGTCCTGCCTTACTTATGGAGTGAGATACATTGAACTGATATCACAGGTGGATAGATGGAGAACTAATGGTCAATTCCAATACAGGCAGAGAATTTGTTGAAGTTTTGAGTTTGGATAGCTGTAAGATTCGGAGTTTGTTTTATCTAGAGAAAAATGGTCAGAAATACTGTGATCAGCACTGGAAACCAGAAATTTGTGTTATAGTCCTCATTGTCTGGGATATACCTTATACTTTATACTTTATTGTCACCAAACAATTGATACTAGAACGTACAATCATCACAGCAATATTTGATTCTGCGCTTCCTGCTCCCTGGATTACAAATATTAAATATTGAAAATATATTCAGAGGAAAGCTCACACACCAGGTTCAGTGCCACAGGAAGAATGTCTTTCATTGGGTTTCCAGTTTTCGTGAAGCTTTATCTTAACATCTTGAACACCATAGCCTCTTCTGAAGAGAGGACTAATGATGGAGTGGGAGATATAAAGAAATTATATTTTTTTAATTAAATTGGAGAGAAGTTAGGGAATAATCTCCTATGTACCAACCCTAATGATTGATTAATCAATGGGGTATCTTAGCCCAAGCAAAGCATTAAACTGCAGAGTAACACAGGTAGGTAGCATCTATGGAAAGGAATAAACAGTCAACATTTTGGGCCAAGGCCCTTCATTAGGACTAGAAAGGAAGAGGGAAGAAGCCAAAATAAAAAGATAGGAGTTGGGGAAGGAGTACAATCTAGAAGCTGATAGGTGAAGTCAAGTAGGTGGGGAGGAGGGAAGAAGTGAGAAGCTGGGAGGTGACGGGTGGAGAAGGTAAAAGGCAGAAGAAGAAGAAATTTGATAGGAGAGGAGAGTGGACCATGGGAGAAAGGAAAGGAGGAGGGGCACGAGTAGGAGGTGAGAAGCAGGTGAGGAGAAGAGGGGACAAGAGTTAGGGAAATCAATGTTCACGCCATCAGGTTGGCGTCTACCTAGGCGAAATAGGAACCTGAAAGTGGCCTCATCACAACTGCAGAGGAAGTCACGAGCCAACATGTCGGAATGGAAACAGGGATTTGAAGTATATAAAATGATTGGCCACCGGGAAATCCTGCTTGTTGCAGATGTAGCAAAGGTACTCACAGAGTGGACCCCCAGTCCACATCAGGTCTCACCAATGTAGAAGAGCATGCACCAGATACAGTAAATGAACCCATTTCTCTTCCTTCAGTTAGTCCTGACGAAGGGTCTCGGCCCAAAACGTAGATTGTACCTCTTCCTATAGATGCTGCCTGGCCCACTGCATTCCGCCAGCATTTTGTGTGGATTTACAGGTGAGATGTTGTCTGTTTGTGACCCCACATGTAGGTGAGAGAGAGGTTGAATGGGCAGATGTAGCACTTCCTCCAATTGCAGAGATAAATGCCAGGAGGGAGATTAGTGGGGAGGGACAAGTGGACAAGGGATTCATGGAGAGAGTGATTCCTGTGGAAAACAGAGGAGGGAAGGACGTAAAGATGTGTTTGGTGGTAGGATCCCTTTGAAGATGGTGGAAGTTGTGGAGAATGATGTGCTGGAGGCGGAGGCTCATGGAGTGTTAGGTAGGAACAAGAGGAACTCTATCCCTGTTAAGGCAATGGGAAGATGGAGTGAGGACAGATGTGCAGATATGGAGGAGGGCAGCATCAATAGTGGAGAAAGGGAAACCTCATTCTTTGAAGAAGGAGATACACTGCAGATGCTGGCTATGTTCTATGGGTCAAGTAATAGCTAATCAGAAATAAACAGGACTAATGCTTGAAGTCATTGTTTTGCCTGAACACTTTACTTCCCACGTATGCTACGTGAGCTGCTGAATATCTCAGTCATTTTCAATTATTAGAGATTTTAGTAATGAAGATTTGCAACATATAAAAATTTGGGCAGTGTGAAGGACAAGTTGAATGTATGCTTCAGATAAACTAGTGAAACCATGGATC
The DNA here is from genome assembly GCF_030028105.1 of Mobula birostris. Taxonomy (NCBI): domain Eukaryota; kingdom Metazoa; phylum Chordata; class Chondrichthyes; order Myliobatiformes; family Myliobatidae; genus Mobula; species Mobula birostris. The sequence continues at coordinate 11,261,805 of NC_092393.1, read as the reverse complement.
AGGAAAAGACGTAGATCATGAAGATCATTTAAAGAGAATGATTCAAAAGCAATGTTGCTGCATTAACCTGGCTTTGTCTGAAGTCACAGGGAACAGACAGGAAAGCTCGCAGACATGACATTGACTTTAATGAATGACTTAAAGATATAGGAGAATCCTACACAGAGAATTCTGCTTCTGAAGGTTGGTTCATTTTCCACTCCTTAATTTGGGCATGTGGTCCAGACTGACATCTTTGTGATATGCTTTAGAGGCAAAGATACCGAGGGAAAAAACTTGCCGTTGATCTTATGTGCTCAGTGTGTATATCATACTCTGCTTCCATGTTGGTTATACTGCATGGCAGCTACTGGAATTGAATTGAATTGATTTTATTACTTACATCCTTCATATACATGAGTAAAAATCTTCATGTTATGTCTCCGTCTAAATGTGCAATGTGCAATTTGTAGTAATTTATAATAAATAGTACATACAACAGGACAGTCAACATAATATCGAAATACAATTGTGTCAGCATGAATTAATCAGTCTGATGGCCTGGTGGAAGAAGCTGTCCTGGAGCCTGTTGGTCCTGGCTTTTATGCTGCAGTACTGTTTCTTGGATGGTAGCAACTGGAACAGTTTGTGGTTGGGGTGACTCGGGTCCCCAATGATCCTCTGGGCCCTTTTTACACACCTGTCTTTGTAAATGTCCTGAAGTTCACATCTACAGATATGCTGGGTGGTCCGCACCAGTCTCTGCAGAGTCCTGCGGTTGAGAGAAGTACAGTTCCCATACCAGGCAGTGATGCAGCCAGTCAGAATGCTCTCAATTGTGCCCCTGTAGAACGTTCTTAGGATTTGAGGCCCATATCAAACTTCCTCAACTGTCTGAGATCTCATTGAGATGTATCCAATAGGTTGATGTAGAGAGGATGCTTTCCTTGAGTCTAGAACAGGGCTTCCCAACCTGGGGTTCATGGACCCCTCAGTTAATGGTGGGGGTCCATGACATGAAAAAGGTTGGGAACCTCTGGTCTAGAACAAGGGGTCACAAAATTCAAGTGAGACACTTAGAACAGAGATGAAAAGATGTTTCTTTACCCAGAGGGTAGTAAACCTGTAGGAAGGAGGTGAAGACCAAGTCACTGAAGATATATATAATGAGATAGATTGATAGATTTCTAAACACAAAAGACACTTAGTGGAATGGGAAGGTAGCAGGACTATGGTGATGAATAGAGGATCAGCCAAGATGGGATTGAAAGTGGAGCAGTATTGAAGGGCTGGATTGCTTACCCTGGCTCCTATTTTTCCATGTTTCCATACTGTACATTCAATAATGTTGTGGATGAATTTCTACCTCAATGATTTTGCAAAGAAATGATAAATTGCACCTACTCCATTCAGGCATTATAAGAACCCAAGGCGCTACTTAATGAAAGCCAAGCAGCTTCTTGGCCACTAATTATCCCGCCAACAACATAACCAAGGCAGATAATTGGTCTCTTGTGGCACAAACATTGCAAAATTCAAAATACACTTTTGTTTGATGCAATCATGAAGAAGACATGTTAGTGGCTCTACTTTGTTAGGAGTTTGAGGAGATTTACTATGTCACCAAAGACCCTTGCAAATTTCTACAGTTGTACAGTGGACATCATTCTGTCTGGTATGAAAGCCCTAATGCACAGAATTGTAAGAGATGCAGGAGGTTATAGACTAGGGCATACTCTAGGATCCAGGAACAGCTACTTCCCCTTCTCCACCAGATTTCAGAATGCTCCCTGAATCCTTGAACACTGCCTTTTATTCCTTTTGTACTGAACTACGTATTTATGTTTGTAATTTATGGATACTTTAAGCCTTTGCACTCTACTGCTGCTGCAGAACAACAAATTTCACATCATATAAGCCAGTGAATATAAATCTGATTCCGATTCTGAGAAATGGTTTGGAATACCCTGAAGTTTTAGGTTTGCTGCACAAATGCAAATTTCTTTTCTTTAAGTAAAGATAAGATTAGGTATTACTTTTATTTATACATCAAAATACACAGTAAAATTCATCAGTTGTGTCAAATCAAACTGCCACACTTCCAGTGCCAACACTGCATGCTCACAACTCACTCACCTTAACCGTATGTACATCTGTTGGAGTATGGGAGGAAACCCAGGAGGTTATGGGGAGAATGTACAAATTCCTTCATGGATTTGGAGCATGGCATGAATTGAACCTAGCTCTTCCAGCTGGTGCTGTAAAGCACTGTGCTAGCTACCATGCTCATGAGATTTCTAAGCCTGAGTGAAAGCAAAGAAGGCAGCCAACACTTGGGGATACAAACGATTAGGACAAAGGATGGAAATTTAAAAAACTGGAATGTCATATAATTTAAAAAAAACAATGGCTAACACTGGAGGACAGGAAAGAGATTAATAAAACCAGGGCTTTTGATGAGGTTGCAGCTAGCATGTTTTTTTAAAGAACCTGCATATTACAAAGAGAAGAAAGATTAAAAGGCTGTTCATTCTGAATTTGTGGAAAAAATACAGCTAAATCAGGTTTAATGGGAAGGCAGGTGGGTCAACAAACTGAAAATCTTGTTGAGCTGATGGTTTCTGTGGTCATGAGTCAGTAGATCAGCTAGAGGACAGAGGGAAATTCAACTGCAATGGGATGTTCAGTTGGAGTGAAATGCTAAGTTTAAGCTGATACATTTGGAATTACTGTTTAGTATTTCCAGTATTTGCAGACTTTCTCTTGTTTCTGTTTTGTGTTTGTTTTATGAGCACTCTGGTAGATGGGGAATGCGGGGAGATGGAGCATGAGCAGTGTGGATTGAGAAAAGGAGCAGAATTAATAGACAATGATGGTGTCCCTGCAGCAAAGAGCACAAAACTAACAAAGAGAAGATGGTCGAACCAATGCGGGTTGAAAAAAGAAGTAATAAGAACCCTAAAGTAGTAATTAGCAGACAATGTCAGCCATATCATACTAAGCAAGAGAAGCAACGAAGAGTGAGAGGGAGATTCTCAGGAAGGTTAGTGCAGAATTTGAATACGATAATCAGAGGGTAATCTAAAGTTTTATTATGGTGCAGTGAATAATTATAGATTACTCTGAGACCGCCGTTGGTCAGAGTCGACTATGGATGTTGCATCTAGCTGTTTAGATCTGCAGGGCAGTACAATATGGAGAGCAAGTTACACACACAAAATGCTGAAGGAACGCAGCAGGCCAGTCAGCATCTGTGGAAATGAATAGATAATTGATGTTTCGGGCTGGGGCCCTTCATCGGGATTCTTGCCCATGTAGCAAGCTCCCCCGCTCCATGCATCTGATGAACTCAAAGGAACGACAGAGACCCATACAGTTCGGTACCAGCAGCATCGCAGGAGTTGCCAGTCAATGTTGATCTCAATGTAGGACTGCCTTAGGGACCCTAGCTCCAGATTTTTCCTTTGGAGTTTACTCCTGAAGCCTTTCCTATGAGTGGGTATAGCCGCATGGCAGCAGAGGTTTGAGATCAGAGTTTTTCTTCTCATAGATGAGCTGCCAACCATAGCCGACGAGCCCCAGCTGGCCAAAGCGACTGGTTTTAAGGCACCAGTAATCCGCCTTTGCCCCTTCTCCTGATAGTAGAAACAGCTCTGCCTGGTTTAGCAGTGAAGCCAAACGTAAAGGCTAGGAGCTTGACTTGGTTGTCAGAAGCTATTTAAGGTGCACACCAATGGGAGGATGTAATAGGTAGTGGGAGCTTATCCCCACTTCCATCCCTGGCTATAACAACATTAGGAACCATAGACTACTACTACAAGTAGAATAATCACAAAAGCTCCTTTCTAAAGGTAATCAACGTCTGTTTTGATAATTGAGCATGTTTAATGTACGATAGCACGATTAGCACAATTGAAAGGAGGACCTCAAAATTCATGATAGTACATGATAGTACTGTAGGTGGTATTACAATTCACCTACCAAAGGAGAAAACTCTTGTGCAAACCTCTCTGGGAATAAATAATATTCAGGTATAGAGGGGAAGAGCCAGGAAAAGGTGAGAAGTGCTGTAACAGACATGGCGGGGGGGGGGTGGTGGTGGTGAAGTGGGTACTGGTACTATTATTTTGCTTCAGGCTCCCTCACTCACAGAATTTTTCTTTCTTTCAAGACAGTAAGTATTTAATTAAATAAATAAATATTTATATATTTAATACTTGCTACTTAAAATAAATCTTCCTCTCATAATATGGCATGTTTGCAAATTTCTTTAAGTTCATGAACACTGGCATTGAAACAAATGAAAAAACTTTGACCTTATGTACTCTACCAAAACCTTTTAGCTCTGATAAAATGTGACTTCTTAACTCTTAAAGAAAACAATCACAGACTTGTTATTCTTTTCATGGATTTTCCCAAACTGTTGTCACACCAACTTATGGAAGTTTCAAATTCAAATGCACCATCATTTAACAATATTTACAGGGAAGATATTAACAAGGGTTTAAAGTGAAAATTAGTAAAGTAATTTTCATCCTTAAAGATCAGGGTAATCATGGAAGATGCAGCTTAATATGGTGGGTGAATATTACACTAATTAGTTTGGGTTGAATCATGAGGTAGACCATTTAACAAGTCACCCACTCTTCAGTGTAAAGATTTAAAAAACCATGCTCCGTGCACAGTTTTTCCATCATTGAGAAGATGAGATGGGGAATAAGCTTTACCAAGAATTAGTTAATATTAGGTGGATCAGAACCCTAGTGAAGGAACAGGTTGGGTGCCCACCTAAGCAAAACCTTCCATGTTATTCAAAGATTCAAAGTACATTTATTATCAAAGTATGTATAGAGAATACAACTCTGAGATTTGTCCTCTCGCGGGCAGCCACAAAACACTATGGATCCTGTTCAAGGAAATATCAAACACTGGAAAAAGGATTATAATGTGCAAACGGCAAAAAGCAAATGAACACCACAGAATATCAAACATCAAACAAGGAGTCCAGTAGTAATCAGTTTAGTTCAGTTCAGCACTGCGCCCACTTCAGGTCATGGAGCCTTTCTTCACTGAAGTGCCCCTTCCTGCATTAATCGCCTCGGTCAAACTGCTCAAAAGCAGCAAAAAAAAAGAGCAACCAGGATCCCGGAACACATGCAACGTGAACCTTCAAGTCCCTCAAGACAAGTCCACAGCTTGGCCAATCAATCCTTGCAGCATACGTCCTAACTCCTGCACTTTCCTCCAACAGTAGCTAGCCAGAGGGAGAGGAAGTCCAGTCAAATGCAAGCAGTCGGAGCCAAACACCCACCCATCCTCTGCTCTCATCCTTGCTAACTTAAAGCTTGCTCAACACCTCAATCAGAGAGAAGCAACAGAATTGAGCATGGGCTCGCAGGCCACACGCTCTTCTCTAAACCTCACTGAGGTCCCTTGGAGACAGCAAAATACCAGATTGCTCAATTGGCTCAAAAACACACCATCAAAATATGAATCACAGTTCCAATCGCACTCAGCTTAGTAGTGGAATCATGATTAAAAGAAGTACAAGAAATAAACGAAGTAGTTTTGTGAACTCTCTGCAGGACACCTCCATTGGTCGTGTTGTTCACTGGCGCCATCTTGCCAATATATCAGCGTAATCTTAGCCAGCGATGATTAAATACTCTGTGGAACATTACAGCTGCAGTCCTGCTGTGATTATGCTAATGTCATGTATAGAAAGTAATCTGTCAAGATCAGATCTGTACTATCTCATTTCCACGTCTCTCATCTTCCTATGAACTGTGAGCTTCCCTGCAGAGAAAAATCAGTGGATATTATCATCCTGGGGAAATTTTTGCTTAATGAGGTGTTTTAAAAAAAAACAAAAACTTTTATATTTCTTTTCTGTAACAGATTTATGTAAAGTTAAACCAAGATAAATATTCTTCATACAATCCATGTTCCTTGATTAATTTGATCTTGAAATGCCACTCATGTGTAAGGGTCAAAGTTAAAATCATTCTTGAGGCTACCATACTATTGGTGGACCTGAGAGATTGCAACATGCTTTGTACTTATAGGCAGTGCTGTGATGGTACATATCACCCCTCCGGGTAGAACCTCCTGCTTTTGGTATCCTGAGCTGTCTCTATTCCTCATACTGACCCCATATTATATGCAATGCCCTGGTTAAGACTTTTACTGCTATGCTGTAGATATTTCATTTTAGCAGTTTTGCAAGAGCAGTCTGTTCTGCTTTTAGCATATTTGGGTTCGAGGTAGAGATAAGGACCTATGTTATTCAACTTAAGAATATTATGTCAGCCAATCAAGATGGTGGAATTGAGAGGAGGTTCTAGAAAACGCAAGGTGGAGAGGTTTCGGTGACAGACACTGGTGTGGGTCGAGATCCTTTTGGGGGGGCTAGGAGAAGACAGGAGGGAAGATGGTTGAGGATGCCGCTCCTGTTACACAAGGTGCTTGGTGCAGATGAATGGCTTCAAGGAGGAAGGACCAGTACTCCTGTGGGAGACCCATTTGGTCAAGATGGATTTTGAGCAATATTCGGAAGGTGGTGCGTGCTTTCGTGCAGACCATGGGTCCAGTGCGTGAGTTAAAGACAACTTCAAGGTGAGCTCCAAGTGATGTGCACATTTGGACTGGGTTAACTGTATGGGCTTTTTATTTTTTTTTCCCTTTTTTTCCTATTAACTGTTTGATAAAGCTGACATTTGTAAATATACTTCCTTTATAATTGTAGGCAGTATATGATCTGGTATTTCTAGCCAATGGCTAATTGTACAGGGGTAGTATTTACATAGATCAGGGTTCGGGTTGTCGAGACATCCCAACTTCCTGGTGTTGGTGGGACCCAAGTCGTACTGACCCTAGATGTATGGAGTTTGAGAAAGGTGGTTTTATCACCACTGAGTCCAGTGGCTGCTAGCGAAGGGCTAATGAACCACATCTCTAGAGACGCCCGGTAGAAGGGGGTTTCATATATAAGAAGCTTAAATAGGCCTGAGTCTGTTTAGGGTTCTCATAGGATATGGGACGAGGCACTCCCAGACTCATGTTTATAGGGCACAGGTAAGTGTTGGGTTACAGATGTTAAGGACGATTCACAAAGCTGTACTATGGATTGACGACACTGGTACAGCAAGTTGTGAGTTGTACAGCAAGCTATTTTTAGAGTGAGTTTTTTTTTTGGGTAGATGATTCGTTTAGACTTAAATGACTTTGGCCACCAGACTTCTATTTGACAAAGTACTGTGGACTGAGTCCACAACAATGCGCTTCCTAAAAAGGTGTGAATACCAGATGCTTCTGGCGCCATAGTTTGACCTGATGCTGTAGCTTCGAAGACAGTATTATCTATACATTATAAATATTAATTTTCTTCTATGTTAGCACATAAAATGCCAAATAAACATATTATGGATTTAACTAAAGGCTGTGGATACCAACCCAGACATGTTGGCGTCGGAAGGAAAGGATGAAGTTAGGAGGTGTGATGTTTTGTATGTAGCTTCAAAAAGGAGCATTGTCTATGCATTGTCTATAACTTCTTAAGTAGCGATTGCCTTTGTGTTTAGCATATAAATATCGAGCCCACAGAGCTAGCAGACCTTTCTACCGAAAGCGTCTCCGTCGGTATGATGCCTGCTGTACCTTCTTGTGTCGAATAAAGAAGCTGCTTTGTATCTACCAGTGACTCTGTTTCTCCAGTGATTTCACTATGAATAGTTTAGATCTAACCATAGGTTAGATCTTTGATTAGAGATCCACTGAGCTCTTTAATCATGTTTCAACCCAGAGCACTGAGGGTACGTTGTATGACAGAAGGTCCATCTGTCAGGCATGACACTAAACCAAGCACCCGTGTGATGACTCAGAGGGGTACAACAAATACTCTTGACTTCTTATAAAGTGCAGGGTGCCTTGGCCAATAGTTACCCCTCAATCTGCTGCAACGTTCTGTAATATTGGGAAACATGACAAGATCTTTGAAATGCCATGTGTCAATCTTGCTATGTTCATCCTACTCTTCAAAAACACTTCACTGGTTTACAGTTCTTTGGGAATGTGAAGTAAATCTAAAACCTTCTGACTCAGAGGAAAGGTGAGACTATTAGCATCTAATACACACATAACTTTTCAACATGATGCAGTTATTCAGCATGAAGGGAAATATCAGTTGAGTGAACACTACCACTCTCTAGGAACTAATCTTTCTCCATGATTTCTGCAGTCCAACAATGGTGAATGGTGTGATGTGTCAAAGATGGTCAAATTAGGCCAAAACAAAAATTGCCAAACCAGTTAATTTAGTGTCCTTTGCTATTCGTGGAAAAGCTCCTCTGGAGCTGAGTGAGCAGCAGAATCTGAACAGCAACCATCTCATATCTCACAAAGATAACTGGAGCCTGCCAAAGGGTCTCAGCCTGAAACATTGACTGTACTTTTTACCATAGATGCTGCCTGGCCTGCTGCGTTCTTCCAGCTTTTTGTGTGTGTTGCTTGGATTTCCAGCATCTGCAGGTTTTCTCTTGTTTGTGACCATCACATTTCTCATTTGCAAGATTAATTTGGATTTTTCTCATAAAGAATAGGAATGAATGGACTCTGTATTAATGTTCCTCTTTTCAATGCCAGCTCAGTTTGCTGAAACAAAAAGAAATTCTCTGTGCTTTAGGACACTACAGCTACATCACTCCCTCTATGAATAGGGCAAACCCAGATTCCACCCATGTAATCATAGAATCACAGAATAATTACCATTGTCCCATCATCTACATATTTGTCAAAAAAGAACAACTCACCCTAATCCTACCTCCCAGCTCTGTAGCCCTGCAGTTCATGGCTCGTCAGCTCCACGTTCAACTGCTCGTTAATTGCAATGAAGTTTCTGTCCCTCATTGTCCTTTCAGGCAATGAATTCCAGAATGCTTCACTATCTGCGAGAACCTTTTCCCTCAGTTCTCCTCTCCTCCCCCATCAATTCCTCTGCTTCTTGGTGTTTGAACCTTCTGCCCAGAGCAATGGGTTCTTTCCATTTATTCCATCTATGTCCCTCATAATTGTACACACCTCAGTTATTTCACCTTATCAGTGTCCCTTGTTCCAAAAAGAATGACCTTGATGGTTAAAATTTTCCACCCTTGGGATTATCCTCAGAAATCTACTCTGCATCCTCACCAGTGCAATTATATTGTTCTCTAATGTGGTGCCTAAAAATGATGATGTGGCCTTAACTAGAGTTGTAATATCATTCTAAACAGAACTCCTCGTGTACTTATATTTTATGCTTTGTCTGAAAAAGGGAAGAATTCTTTGTGTTGTTTCAACAGCCTTACTGACCTGTCCTGCTGCCAATGGACACACTTTGCAAGGTCCTCTGTTCCTTCCTGCTATTAAACATCATTTTATTCCGTATCCTTCTTCTTTGTTATGTTTTCCCAATGCTTTACCTTATTCATCTCTGGATTACCTCACATCTGTCTACTTGAAGTTCTATTTGCTACTTGTCTGCGCAACTGACCCAACCAACTGTATCTTCTTGCAGTCTAAACCTTATCTTCTCACTGTTAATCACAGGGTCAATTCTTGAATCATCTCCACTCAAACCAAGATAGAGTAAATTTACTTATTTATTGAGATACAGTGCAAAACAGGCCCTTCCAGCCCTTTGAGCCACACCGCCCAGCAAACACCCAATCGAATCCTAGCCTAATAGAACAAAGAACAGTACAGTGCTGGAACAGGCCATTTGGCCCATGATGTAGTGCTGAACCAGGTACAATGTAAATAAACAACACCCTAAAATGAATCCCTCCTACCTACACAATGTCAATATCCCCCCACCTTCTTCATATTCATGTGCTGATCTTAACTTCCCTTAAAAGCCTCTAATGTATTTGCCTGTACCACAATACTAGGCAGCACATTCCAGGGATCCAACAGTCTCTGAGTAAAAAAAACTTAACCTTCACATCCCCTTTGAACCCACACTCGCTCGCGTTCAATACATGCCATCATCACAGGACAATTTGCAATGACCAACTAACCCACCAACTGGCATGTCTTTGGACTGTGAGAAGAAACCAGGGTGGTCACAGGGAGAACATACAAACTCCTTACAGCAGCAGCGGGAAATACTCTTGCATCTGTTTCTTATAACCAGATTTTAAACACTCTCATAAGAACAGAAGCAGGAATAGGTCATACAGCCCCTCAGAACTTCCTCATCTTTCACTAAGATCATAAACGCCACAAGATCACCACATCTTCTAATTCCTTCAATGTGCAAAAAAAAACTTATCAGCCTCCACCTTGCATACATTCAAAGAGTAAGCACCTTTTGAAGGGGAGAATTGCAAAGGTTTACAACACTCTGGAACTTCTTGTCTCTGCTTTGCTGTACTCTGAGCCTATGCACCTACACTCTGAACTCTCCAGCCATTGTGAAAAGCCATTGTGGCACATCTCCTGTAATTCTCTTCCAGTCTGATATATATTAGTGAAGTTACCTTACAGGATCGAAACTCTTACTGGTATGGACCAGTCTCTCCCAAAATAACAATCCCTCATCCTGGGACTCAATCTAATGAAACTCCATGAGGCTGATTGCAGGCCAGGAAGGAACACACACAAAATGCTGGAGGAACTCGGCAGGCCAGAAAAAAAGTAGTCCACGTTTTGAGCCGAAACCTTAGGCAGTAGGGCCTGCTTTTGGTACAGAGTACTGCACACAATAGCTCTCTGTCAGCTTGATTTCCTTGCCTTTGAACCACAAAGTATTTACATTGAAGGTGAACAGATCATTTACAAGTCAAGCAAACTCATTATCCATTGTTAAACTGGTGTGCAGGATTGGTGAGGTGAGGGACGGGCCAATAATTGATAGGTTTGATGAATAAGGTAATTTATAATCTAGCCTAGGAACCAATGTAGATCAATGAATATAGCTAATGTGGGTGAATGGGACTGAGCGAACTCCAGACCACTGGGTAGCAGTTTCAAATGAACTTCCAAGTATAAGCATTTATGTGTCTAAATGTGTTCTTCTCTCTATATATGCAGATTGACCTACTGAGGATCCCCAGCAGTTTAATTTTATTACCTATGATCACTTAGCATCTGCTTTACTTTCTAAGGGTATATACCTCAAGAATGGTTGAAAAGAGATAAATATTTAATGAATATACTGCTGGTGGCTGGTAAAAAGACTCTTACCAGGAAATAGTTATCACAGAAGAACCCAACTTTAAACGCATGAATGGAAATTATAATGGACATTTACAAAATGGAGAAGATAACAGCATCTGTTAATCATAAGTTGGAACAATTTGATTCATACAGGGAAAGATAGTTTAACTACATAACACCTCAAAGGCCTGATTTTATTCACAGATATGTTGTAAAAAAATCACTCCCTACTTGTACATAGTTTTCTCCTTTTGCTTGTTCTTTCTTTCCTTTCTTTTCTATAAGTGTATACCTCAGATAAATATTATGTGGAGATTTGTGGCATATATGACTATATGATATACATGTACAATATCTGAAATACATCTTATGAAAATGTTTGTTTGATGATGAACTTCAGTAAAAAATAAATTACAAAAAAAAGTCCTGCTTTAGTCTAGCTTCACAGGAGCTGGTTGCTGAACTAAAGAGGGAGATATTATGTGGGATGACAATAAGCAGTCAAAAGAAAGGACACTAAGCGACTATATTTTATTCGGAGTTTGAGGAGATTTGGTTTCTCAACTAAAACACTCGAAAACCCAATAAATGTACTGTGGAGAGCATTCAGACTGGCTGCATCACCTCGTCTGGTATGGTGTAGTGGTGGTGGGGGGGCTGCTACTGCACAAGGTCGAAGTAAGTTGCAGAAACGAGTAAAATTAGCTTCATCATGGGTACTAGCCTCCGTAGTACAGTATCTAAGGAGCAGTGTCCATCATTAAGGACCCCCATTACCCAGGACACGTTCTCTTCTCATTGCTACCGTCGGAAAAGGAGGCACATAAGCCTGAAAGCACTCATTCAGGAACAGCTTCTTCCTTTCTACCATCCGATTTCTAAATGGACATTGAACTCCAGAACCTACCTCACCGCTTTTATACTTCTGTTTTTTTTGCAGTACTTATTTTAACTGAACAATTTATTTAAGATATATATATATACTTAATGTAACTCAGTTTTTTTCTTTATTTATTATGTATTTCATTGTACTGGTGCCGTAAAGTTAACGCATTTCACGACATACGCCGGTGATACGAAACCTGATTATGAAGCTCAGAAGAACATCATAACTTCTGTAATGAGCCACCCACAGTGAAAATTGGTATTACCCAAATGGGGTTAATATCGAATGACTAATCCGATGGTCTTAAAAGAGAAACAACATGGCCAAAGCAAATACATTTTGAAATTCACTCTATTACCATAATTGTTATGCAAACACGACGAGGCGGGTGCCAGTGCCAGTGTGTACATCTCCCGTTTCGTGGAATGGATGGCTTAGTGATTGATGGGAGCTCGGTCCAATGCGGCTGGAGAGAGCGGTGGAGCCGGGAGGGGGAGGGCAGTTCCGTCCGCTTCCTCGCTATGCAGGTGCTAGTGTGTGAGAGTTTGGGGTGAAACTCAGCTGCTCCAGGAGTGTTGTTGGCGGAGGCGCGCTGATCCGTAATGCTGGCTGACTTGTAACCTCAGAGGCACAGCACAGAGACTACCGGCCGGCCAGAGGGTCGGCCTCTGCCTCTCGCTCCTGGGAGCTCGAGTTATCTGTGCTGCAGAGTTGGGTCGGACTCCCGGTATGTTGGGACGGCTTTAACGTGCTGCTGGTCGGGGCTCCGGGTGAGTGGCTGCCGTGTTGACCCCAGTGCTGTTAATGCTGCTGTAGCTACTTTTTATCCCAACCGTCACACCGCACCGACTTCAGGAGTCTCTCTGCTGGCTCCCACCCCTTCTCCTCGCCCGGTGACTTTCTGGTTGGGGCCCAAGGTAGGAATCCCCGGGATCCGAGCTCGGAAAAGTTTGTGATTCCGGAGCGGGAATGCCTGCCGTGGATTGCTGGTTCTCCGCGTGGCCCGGGGAGATGGCCAAAAAGTGTTCGCGGTGAGGTCGGAGCACTGGGTCTCTCGGGATGTGTACCCGGTGGGAGTTGTGGTTGACTGGGTCTCCCGGGAGGTGTTCCCGGCGGGGTTTCTAGCTGATGAGGGAACCCCTCGGGTCTGAGGAGGGAAAGACGAGTTGCCTCCCGGACGTGGGGGTATGTTTATGTTAACTTTCCCAGGGTTTCGGGGAGGGAGATGGGTGTTGTTTGTGTCCGTGCCGGGGGGGGGCGGGGGGTTGTTCGTTCCCGGATCCGTGAGGGAAGGTGGTAGTAGTGGTGTGTGCATTGATTAGGAGGAGGGAATTTTTCCCAAAGTCCTGGCGATGTGTCCCAATAGGGGGTGGGAATGTTTGCCTTTGGGGATTGTTGGGGGGAGGGGGTTCCCCCGTGTGGATGACCTTCGGCGCCGCTTATCCTTGGCACAGCCGGGGTGGGTTGGTTGGTGGGTCTGTGGGCTGGCACAGTTTCACGAGCTGAGCTTCGTCGCTCTTTGTACCCAGCGCAGGTGTGCAGACAGGCAGGCGGCGGGTGGCAGAGGGTTGCGTTGTCAGCGCCGAGAAAACTCGCAAGAAATGACGAAAGTCACCGGAGACGGCGACGAATTTATTGATTCTGGAAATCCAGAGCAACAAACGCGAAGTGATTAACTTATTAGTATGTGTTTTGTGTCCCTTTCTCCAGGCTGTGAGCTGTTGGCTGCTCATTATTTGGTGGGACCACAGCACGGCATGGGTTAAATATTCCCTGGATCCAGGAGGCGGGAGAGGCAGAGCGGCGAGTCCCGGTCCAACCTTCTCTGCCTGGGAAATAATACTTCACGGAAGGTGCGGAGCTTCAACCTGCAGTTGACCCGAAATTGATCACTTTCACTTTTGCTGGGCTGCGAAGATCGGGGGAAGGATTTTGAATGTGGTTGGCCGTCTCGGTGACCTATAGTCAACACAATGTAACCAAGGGAGTGCGAGGACGCACACGCTGATTGTCCAAACATGGGGAGAGAACAGGAGCTGGTGCAGGCTGCGAAGAACGGCGACATGCCGTCTGCACAGAAGTTGTTGGCGAAGATCAAGGCTTCGAAAAACAGTAAGTAAACCGATACTTTGCTTACCGGACAGAGCAAGCCCGCGAGTCTCATCTTCGAAGTTTTCTGCCGTTTTTATTGCATATATTGGCAGGGAGTTTGTAGAACAGCGCGCTTTTGTAGTTGGTACCATGGCGAATAAGGAAGATCTGTGTGTTTGTTTTCCCCCAAATAAACTTGCGCTGTGTCTGGTCTGACTGGGGTTCGTTGAATTATAGGGGTGTGCAGCTTTAGATTGGACCTGTCCCGGACAATCGGAGGTAAAGGGTGAAATGTGAGATGAATCCAGCATTGAGGAACACACACAAAATGCTGGAGGAATTTAATAGACGAAGCAACATCTGTGGAGGGAAATGAACAGTCGACGCTTTGGATTGATTGAGACTCTTCACCTGGAAGGGGCAGAAGCCGCGGAAGCCAGGATAAGAAGTAGTGGGGGGGGGGGTGTGAACAAGCTGCGGGTGATAAGTGAGACAGTGGCATTGAACGTTTTTGATTGTAAGTCCCTTGGCATCAACACGAGGTCAGGCACATACCACCAGCTGTTGAATCTCCCTTTAGTTCCTTCCCACCATCTGCAAATAACACTATCACTCTGTATTCCTCCTTTCATGGTCAGAGAGAGAGAGCAGAGATAGGCCATTTAGCCCACTGAATCAACCATCAAATTCCCATTTATGAATCTTATTTTAGTCTTCCTGCATCCCCATTATTCCCTCATCTTCTACCAGGCATCTGCTGTGGTAATTTAGTGGCCATTCAACTAGTGGGATGAAACTGGACCATCTAGTGTCTAGCCTGAGGTCAGAATGGAAGCCAGGTCTATGGCACTGAGGCTGCTACTGTGTTCTGCCCCAAGACTGAGGCAAAGTTATTTCCTATTGTGTTCTTCCCAGTAACTCTCAGACAGCCTTGAGCTGTGCAGGTTCCTCGTTGTCACTCCGTGACTTCAGCTGTGGTCTCTGTGGGGAGAAAGGGTAAGGTTTGCACCAGTTTCAGAGTCAAAATCCTTGTTCCTTGTAAACTCCAGCTCAGTGAGTTCCTTTTAAACTTTTACAAACTAGATCTGAAGAGAGAAATGACTGGTTATTCTACGTGATAACTGTCCCACGACCTATGGGGAGTTGGCATATGTTGATGAAAGTGTTAAAAACAATAATTTGCATTTCTATATCTTGCCATAACATATACAGTTTGCCAAGGTGAAGCCCAGGTGCGATTATCCAGCGAAATTTAACACCCAGCTGTATTAGAAAGGCACCAGGTAAAATAATCAAATGCAGACCGAACCCAACTCTCTGCCCTGTTCTGATCCCGGCTCAGAACCCTGCTTTGTTCGTATACTCCCTCCCCTTTCTAATGCAGAACAGTCTTTCCTCAGCAGCGGTCTCACATTTGTACCCCACTGCTCCTCTGACCAAAAGCTTGCTTGCTTAATGGTGAATTTTAAGGAGTAAGGTGTAGAGAGAGTGGTAGAGATGAAGTGGCCACAGGGCTTGAGATCCAGGTAGCTGAAGGTACCGATGTCAGAGGTGGTCTCTTGAGCACAGGGTTGATGAAGAATGGTTACCTTATAGTCTGAAGGGAGCTGTGAAGATATGGAGAAGATAAGCCTGCAGGGGAATCAGAACACAGTGATGAGAATTATGATATGAGGAGGATAGAAGGATTATCTTTTACTGCAGTAGTGCTCAGTTAACCTCAGTATGAGCACCCTTCCCTGTCCCCATTTGCAACTGACATCTGAAAAATCAGTGCTCTTAACATTTATTCACATTGGTTCCATTTTTTGTAGATTAACACAAGCTGCTCGGCTCAGATATAGTATAAGAACGTTAGGAGGCTATTTGAACCGTCACATTCTTGCTGGCTGCTAACAGAGCAATCCCATTCTTCTCCATTTCCCTGCATACTCTCAGCTTATTGTCTCCTGAGTGTGCCCAACACTCCCCTTTGCTTTCTTTTGCCATATCTGTACACCAAGGGGTAACTAGCAATGGTCTGTTAACCGACCAGCAAGTCTTTGCGAAGTGGGAGGAATTCAGCAGTCACCGGGGAAAGTACAAACTCTGCACAAGTGGTCTCTTGAAGTCAGATTGAGCTGGGTCCCTGGACCTCTGATGCAGGAGTTGTAAATGCCACACCACTACTGAGGCTGTAAACTTGCTTTTTGTCCAGGAAACTGACCAGAGTTCTTTAAAAGAGTGAGCTCTTAAATGTGCACACAGATGCCTCTTTCTCTGACTCGGCCGGATTTTCCCCCCCATCCCCGTTTAGGTTCTGCTGACCCTCCCCCCACACTGAAGGCTATGCAAATACACGCTGCCATAATCAGTGTTGGGAATTATTTCTCATGGTACAAACATGCATTTAGGCTAAGCTGTCAGGAACTTGTTTGTGGAAGCTGGGGCTAATGTAAACCAAAGTGGCAGGACGTGGCTGGGGAAAAAATGAGCAACAAGGTCTAAAGTGAATTTGGTTGGCTTCAGTTTGCTTTCTTTATTTCCATTTTGAGTGAATACTTGACTGCTAAGTACCACTCATTGAGCAATCTCTTAAATGCAGTTGGAGCCTGCCTCTAGGTAGGATTTTTGCTGACCCAGAGTAGTTTACAGCCAATGAATGACTTCAAAGATGTGGATATTGCTGTAATGGAGGGACAGGGTCTTTCACTAGAGTCCAGTTCTAATTGATTAGGTCAGAGTACCCAGCCCATTGTATTTGGACAGCTGTTCACATGGATGGTAGTGTCAATAGTGTGGTGGATACTGCACAGGAGACACTGAGTTACAGTATGAAGGACACTTGGTGCATCTGGAAGTCACAAGGGTGATTATCTTCAGTTCTGATATCTTTACTGTAGTCTCAGCCTTGGTCTGTCATTGTAGTTGGCTTGAACCTCCCCTCAGAGACTAGTGCAGAATGGAATCTGATGCTCACTACCTTTTAAGAGGTATTTAATTTGGAGGCAGGACACAGAACAATCCAGACCTAATGTGAGAATTGAGATCAATGTGGATGGCCTAGAAGCTCCATCTGGCCATGGTGGGTTGAGGGACCTGTTCTGTGTTGTGTGACTCCAAGGCAGGGAAAAGAGAACAGCACTGCCAGAGGTACTGCCTTTCAGATTGGAATCTACACAGCAGTCTTCTGAGTAACGCTTGATCTTGTGCAGAAGTCAGCAATAAGACTTATAAGAGGTTCATTTTAATTGTGAACGGTAACTTGATAATTGTCAGAAATGAGTTATGTTAAAAATATCAACTATGCTGATGTCAGTTGAATGAAAAATAGGTTTGCTAAGCTCATTTGGCCAGATACCCCATTGCTGAAACTAGACACATTAGACCTACAAAGTTTTGCCAGTTTCCCTTTTTTGGCTTCATCTGCTCAAATTAGCATCCTGTATTTTTCTAATTCCTAGTGTTTCTCCTGAAATTATATTGCTGTCTCATGGCTCAGAATCAGCATGTGATTTGCATTTGAGATACAAGAAACTACAGATGCTGGAACCTGGAGCAATGCATAATCTGCTGGAGGAACTTATTTTCTCTGAACCAGTGCAAGCTGTTGGGCTCAGGTAGAATGTTATTATGATGACGCAAGGTGACTGTTTGGCCCATTGTGTCTCTGCTGACCCCAGCAGAGCTAATGCATTCTCCCCTCTGTTTTCCTTTGCATGCTCTTGGCTTAGTATCTCCCACGTGTGTCCAGTAACTCCCATTAGATTCTTTTAACTATTTGCCTGCATGAGGGGTAACTTGCTAAGCTGTCACTCAAACAAGGTTTGCATGTGAAATGTCAGAAGTTCCTTTCCTCCCACAGGTGCTTTACCTGCTGAGTTCCTCCAGCAGATTGTTTGGTCATTTGTAGTTTGCTGTTTGTCTTTGTGGCCGATTTGAGGAAACTCATCCACAGCTCTAGTGTCTCACTTGCAATGTTGCCAACACTGAGGCTGATGCTGTCTTGAATGACAGGAGTAATGGATTGAAGTGCAACGGGGAAGTATCTGCAGTTGTGATGGAGCCCTTAACTAAGGTCATGAGGGTTACACTACCTGTTCATTTGGGGGGGGGGGTGATGGAGGAATTGATTTTTTTTTAATAGCTTGAATTCCTCCTGTTGGAACAGCTAAGATTGTCCATTGATGGACCTTTAGTTGACTTCCTAAATTTCTCAATGAAATCTGCCATCCGTAGCTGCACGCATTTGGCTATCAACCCAGTGTTCTCTGGAAATCCTTGGTCCATTGCTCTGTGTTCCTACCCTCTACATACTTCCAGTGCTATAACCCTCCAAGAAACCTATGCTGCACACACAAAATACTGGTGGAACGCAGCAGGCCAGGCAGCATGTACAGGAAGAAGTACAGTTGACGTTTTGGGTCGAGACCCTTCGTCAGGACTAACGGAAAAAAGAGATAGTAAGAAATTTGGGAGGGGGAGACCCGAAAATGCTCCACAGTTTCTGGTCTCTTGTACATCTGAATTTATTTTTGCTGCGTTGGTGCTCATCCCTTTAACTGCCTAGGATCTCGCCTTTGGAATTTCTTCCTAAAACACTTTGCCCAGTGGCATTCATCTACTGTGATGAATTGACTCCTGCCCAAGAAGGGCTTGGACCTGCTGCAGTTTGCCTTTCACTACAATAGGTCTGCAGCGGATGCAATCTCACTGGCTATCTACTCGACGTTGGATCACCTGCACAGTAGCTGTACCTACGTCAGACTGCTGTTTACTAAGTACAGCTCAGTGTTCAACACAATCATGCCCTCAATTCTGACTCATAAGCTCCAAAACCTGGGCTTCTTCATTCCCTCTGCAACTGGATCCTTGACTCCCTTACTCGGAGACCACAGTCAGTGTGGATCAGAATTAACATCCCCTCGCTGACAATTAACACTGGTGCACCTCAGAAGTGTATTTAGCCCACTGGTCTACTCTCTCTATACCCAAGATTGTGTGGCTAGGCACATCTCAAATGCCACCTGCAAAACGGCTGAATTTTAGATGGTGATGAGGTGTACAAGAGTGAGATAGATCAGCTGGTTGAGTGGTGTCACACCAACAGCCATGACCCAACATCAGTAAGGCTAAGGAATTGATTGTGGATTTCAGACCCCTATCAGTTCTCATTGAGGCATCTGCAGCAGAAGGGGTGAGCAGTTTCAAGTTCCTGGGTGTCAACATCTGAGAATCTATCCTGGGCCCAACATATTGATGTAATTACAAACATGGCATGATAGCAGCTACATTTCATTAGAAGTTTGAGGGGAATTGGTATATCATTAAAGATGCTTGCAAATTTCTTCAGATGTCCTGTGGAGAGCATTCTAACTTGTATCATTGCCTGAAATGGAGGAGCCACTGCACAGGATCAGAATAAGCTGCAGAAAGTTGTAACATACTCTCTTCTATTTGTTACCGTCAAGGAAGAGGTACAGGAGGAAGAAGACATGCACTTAATGTTTCAGCAACAGCTTCTTCCCTTCTGCCAATAAATTTATGAATGGACACTCAACCCATGGATACTACCTCTTTTTGCTCTTATTTAATTCAGTTTCCTTTTTTCGTATATACTTGTTGTAATTTATTATGTATTGCAATGTACTGCTGCAACAAAACAACACATTTCATGACATATATGCCAGTGAAATTAAATCTGATTCTGCCTGTGAGCATTACCTAAAGGCTTCCTCTAGCATATCACTTGTGTTCTAGATTACAATATGTCCAGTATCATGTCTCTGTCTTCCCTAAAACCTACTCCTTCAACCAAAAGTTTGGGAAGATACCAGTTCTAGTATCTCCTCAGGCAAAGCCCTCGTTTAACTTCCGTTAATACATGTTGGGTATTTTCCTGGGTGACAGGTGCAATAGTCTAGTTTAATTGGGGGCGATTAGTGGTTAGTGTAATACTTTACAGCATCAGTGATCGGGATTCAATTCCTGCCATCTTTGTAAGGAGCTTGTGTGTTTTCCCCACGACTGCACAGTTTCCTCCCAGTGCTCTGCTTTCCTCCCACATTCCAAAGACGTACAGGTTAGAGTTAGTAACTTGTGGGTGTGCTGTCTTGGTGCCAGCATTCTGGTGACACTTGTGTGTTGCCTCAAACATGCATTGGACTGTTGGTAGTTGACGCAGTACAATATAGTTCACTGTATGTTTTGATGTTTCAATGTACATGTGACAAATTAAGCTGTATCTTTAGAATTCTCATTTAACTCTATGCTTTTGAGTTTAACTGGAAGAGTGCAATTTCAGATCTTGCTGCTCTCCATTAAAATAAATTATTGTAAATGGAATGTAAATTAAAAGAGAATCGCCTTCAGAAATTTAACCGGAGCATTTTGCGTTACTTGAATTCAAGTCACACTACTTGAATAGTTATAATGAGGCACTTTTGGCATCTACATCTTTCCAAGCAGTCAGGAAGTATCTCTTGAGTTTGTATTGCAGCTTTTACCCTGACTAATTAGTGCTGAGAGCACAAGCTGTTAACACAGACCACAGCAGCCGCAAGCCTCTCAGCCACTTCTGAACTGACAAACTCCATCACAATTAGAGGTTTTGACCCCCCCCCCCCCCGCCCAGGACTTGGGGACTACCTTTAAGTCTCCACTTGCATGTCTTTTTATTTTAAAGCTGCTTTCTCTGGATCATTCGGTAACTTGCTCCATTTGCTGTTGAGGTCCATAGTTCCTGAAGGCTTTGTGATAATGTGTGAGATCACTGGATCCTGCCCTTTGATTGGAATGTTGCACTGTATCACGTGGCCAGACACACCTAGGTGCAGCCATGTGCTTGATCAGTGTTGCCTGATTTCTGTCTGGCCCTTCAAGCCAGTAGTAACAATCTTGGTTGGTAAGTGTCAACTTTCTGCCAGCTGGCACTCGAGCAGAGATGACTGTGACGTGTAGCCCTGTACTTCCAAGTGACGCATTGAAATCCTTGGGAACATTTACCTACAGTTCCAGTTGTACTCTGCACCTCCCCCATCAGTGGGAAAAGTTTGAGGAGACTGTTACAAGAAATGTCTTTCAGGATGAGCTTGTGTATAGTAGAAGTGGATACTAAGTGGACTGGCTTGCTTGTTTCAGCTTTTATTGTGCTTGGAATTGTTTCCAGAGCTCTTCTGATAAAATAATTAGAACCGAGTTCCCAGTGCAGCTTGGTTTCCCAACCACAATGCAGTGTGATACCTCCAGAAGCAAGATTGAACAAGATCTGTGCTGCCCGATTCCTTGGTTTATTTAAATTAGATTTGAATGCAGTTCTCTTTTGAAATATACTGAAATGAAAACATAAATTGGTTTACTTTTAGATCTGGTTTGTGTATGTTTTCTGACATCAAAGTGAAGGATGGCTGTTTTGGAATTCTTTCAGCTTGCATTGACACTTGTGCTCTGAATTATCAACAGGGTAATCTATGACCCTGTCTCTCGTTTATTGTCCATTGTCTGAAGGGGTACTGGATCTCACAACCCACTTCATATTCTTTTAGCCCATCACATCCACATTGACCCCTTTGCCTATCACGTTAATCCTACTTGCCTGCAATGTTACTGTGTCCTTCTGTGCCTTCTCTATTTAAGTATCTGCTTAAATGCCTTTTAAATGTCATCAAGGTGCATTCCTTAAGGAAAGAGTCTTGGTAAGTCATGAGTTCCCTGACTGCTTTCTGCACTTAGTGGACTTAAACAGCCCCTTGTTCAAGGGAAAAGAAAGTGTTTGAGATGGGAGGTTTCAGTTTTTGTGCCCATTATCAGTGTTGGTTTTGATCTGATGTCCACATCTCTAGGAGTAATATTTGGATTTCATTTTCATTGGGTGATGATTCTGTGTGGTTGCCTGGTAGTGCAAAATAGCCCTGGCCATCTTCAGAGACAATGTTTTTAACTGAGAGTTTGTTCGAAGGTGCGGTATATCATAGTCGATTTCCTTTTGAGTTCAGTGGAAAAGGCAGACCTGAGGGACTTTTTTTCCTTCCCTTCCTACCCTGTTACCCTCCCTTGTCTACATCCCCAAAAGAGGGGCAAATGAGATGAATTGCAGCATCTCTGCTCTTGTTCTCCATATGTTGTTCCTTCTTTTAATCGAGCATAGCTAAATTAAAAACTTTGCATGATTACCTCCAGAGCGCACACATGTGATGTTGCACTAGGTAGGCCCAGTGCCAGCAATGACTGGCTGTCAATGTTGATTAATATTGGGGCAGTGTTCAGAGATTTGATGAATTCCTGAAAATTTTGGGAACAGTTCCTTAGTGGAAAAGTTTCCATTCAAGATGATGTACAGTCCGTAATTGTTCTGGCCCCCGCCTTCCTGGCACCACCACTGACTGGCTTCCGGGCACACCTTATCTAAATAGCTGCAACCCTCTGGGATCTCTCCAAAGTAGTAATTTGTTACTGTCAGCCTCGATAATGTGCGTCCACAGGATGTTTGACCCCTTGGGCATTGCAGCTGAGTCCAGTTTTCTGTCCTGTTTGCAAAGGTGCAGGAACCAGCTGAGCCTAGTGGACAGCAATAAGGAGAGGTTTCACTCCGCCCCACGAGCTGACATCTGACCAGAGATGTCACTAAAGGCTGGGGCTGGTCTCTCTTTACAATATTGTCGGAGGCACTTGTCTTCTTAATGACAATGCCTCTGCTTCGGATGACGTAGGTACAGTCCTGACCTCTGCAGCTTTTTGAGTGGAGTTTGCATGTTCTTGTGACTGCATAGGTTTTCTCCCACATCCCAGTGATTTTCATGCTATAGGTAACTTGTCACTAAATTCTCTCTACTGTGTGTGTTAGTGGTAGAATCTGTCTAGACTTGGAGTAAATGAATGAAGGATGGGTCTAGCCCCATTCCCGCGCAATGCTGCATGTTGCCATCCTTTGTGGAGAAGTTCTTCCAGAACAACTCCTTTGACCACAGGGCCATCAGGCAGTGGTCAACACGGAATGTCTTCCAGGCACTGCAGGAGAAGGATGTGATGGACATAGTGGGGTGGTTCCCTGAGCAGTCTGTCCAGGTCATCTGGCAAAATGCCTCATTGCCAGATCTCACCAACAGGCACCAAGACCTAGCCTGGCTGGCGGTGAGAGGGGCCCTCCCAGTCAGACACCTCCTGTACACCCAGAACGTCGTCTCCACACCCCACTGCCCAGGGGAGGACTGCAGTGAGGTGGAATCAGTAACCTACCTCTTTTCACACAGTGGGTTTGCGGAGAAGGTGTGGAGAAGAATGAAAGGGCTGGTGTCACACTTCATCTCCAGCAGCTGCATAACAGTGGACTCTCTGCTCTACGGGCTGTTCCCGGGGACGCACACGGAGACAAACGTCCTTGCTGCTGGCAGATCATCAATTAGGTGAAAGACTCTCTTTGGTCGGCCCGAAACTTGATGGTCTACCAGTACTTGGAGATGTCCGTGGCAGAATGCTGCCTGCCGACTGGCACATTCTCAGCTGCAAGAGTACATACTGAGGGATGCACTGAAACTTGGTGCAGCCACCGCAAGGGCCCAGTGGGGAAGGACCACAGTTTACGGTTCTTTTCCCACGGGAGTGGGAGGGGTTGGGAGGCGGGGAGTATACCCCTCAACATTGGTTGTACAACATGAACCAACAGAGTGCCACAGGAGTGGCTGAAATTGGTAAACTGTATAAAGTGTAATGGTTATGTCATTGAACCATTCAGAGTTTTGGAATGGTTTATTGTAAATAATTTTATTATGAATAAAGTATATTTTGTTTAATTAAAAAAAATGAATGCTTGATGCTCGGTGTGTGCTACTGAAAGGTTAAATAAAGTCCCTGTCTATTCTCCAGACTGATATAGGTGATCTTGTGTCATTATATTATCAGAAAATCAGGGACTTTTTCTTTGGTAACCTGTACAACATTGATCCTTCATCAGGTATCTGCAGATAATCATCTTGTAGGACTTTGTTCTGCTAAATTTAGCTGAAGTGTGCCCTGTATAATAGCACTGCAGTTAAATAGCATTTACAGTAAAGTAATCATCTACAGTAAAATCTTTCAAAGTATATCATTATCAGCCCAATAGATGGTCACTATCAGTTTTAATTATTGAGATTGGCAAAGTGAGGGTTAAAATTCTATTTATTTATTCTGAGGTGCTCCTTGGGACAGGCCCTTCCAGCCTAACGAGCTGTGCAGCCAGCATCCCACTGATTTAACCTTTGCCAAATTGCAGGAGAATTTACAATGACCTATTAACCTACTAACCAGGACTCTTCTGGACTGTGGGAAGAAACTGGAAGCACCCAGAGGAAACCCATGCACACAGGGGAAGAACTTACAAACTTTCTTACAGTAGACGCTGGAACTAAACTCTGATGTCCGGGCTGTAATAGCATCGTGCTAACTGCAGTGCACAAGAGTGGGACACGTGATCCCTAGTGGACGAAGATTGGTTTGTATCCCTACTTCGTTTGATCTGCATTACTATGATGCCTGATTTTGTCATGTTTGTTGTAGTATTTGTGTAGGTGCCCGGTAGTCAGGCTGTTGAGTTGGATGTTTGCTGCCTGTGCCTGGAGTGTTGGTTGTTCGAAGCCAGATACTTGGAGTGCTTCGGTTCTGTGCTAATTTTCGGAAGATGATCGTCATAACATATTATTGAGCAGACTTGGTGGCACACAATGCCATGCTGATGTGTCTGGGTGACATCACTCTTGTGTGGGTGGAGGAATTCGACCTGAGCCTATAACCAGTTCCTAACACTAGCTTCTTTAAGTCCCAGTGATGAGTCACACCAGTGAGGAGTCTGGAGACTCACTCTATTCTGAGCAGTGAATCACTTTCTCTTTAACCACTAATTTAGACACCCTATGTAACAATCGGAAAGATGACTGTGTTGTCAGGTAACCTACTGGTGCAAGTCCAGTCTCGCATGCACAAGGTAGTCTGTCCAGGGAGTATGTCAGTAGACAGTGAGGGGCCAAGCCAAGTGTAGGAGCAGTTCTTTCCAAAAGAGGAATAAAGTGGCAGAAACTTTTTCCTGTGGCCCTGGTCAAAGACTGGGGATACATTTAAAATGTTTCTTTGAGCGGAAATCTGTACTTCATTGGGGGTGCAAAAGGGCTGGACACCTCTGACACTGGGCGGCAGCACGGCTTCTTCCTATGCAGTATGATCTGTCGCTCGAATTAAGTGAAGGGAAAGGAAGAGAACTTTAGACAAAGAAAGTTTCTATCAGAATGTCCATTATCCTCCTGAGATAATCCACCAGAGAGCCAGAGACCATAGAGGTCCATGAGGAGATCCTGGAAAACATGGATGACATTCCATATTTGGAAAGCCACTCGAAGTACAGGCACAGGGCAGTAATGAAATGGAAAGTGAACTACTATTGGCGTGGCCTTTGGTTTTCTGAAGGAGAAAGAGCGTAAGAAGATCAAAACCTGAAGCTCAGGTTGAAGTTTGTGATCTACTGCTCCTTGTACAGTTCTGGGATATGGACTATCTACATTTGGAATCTCAGTACTGGAGAGTTATCACCAATGCTCTCTCCACATAACCATCAAAATTCAGTGACAGAACATCATTGTCTTTTCCTAGACTAATATCCTTAGTGTCGAGGGCCTAGCTACATTGTGCTGTTTGCTTGGCACAAGACTCCCAAAGCAAGCAAACCACATGTAGCTCCGATGTGGCAAGAACTTACTAAGCAGAGGGAAGAAATAATTCAAGGATGTTCCCAAAGACTCCTTAAAGAACTATATCATCCTCACTGACATGTGGCTAATAAGACCATAGACCAGGGGGTCCCCAACCTTTCTCACACCGCGGACTGGTTTAATATTGACGATATTCTTGCGGACTGGCCAATGGTTGGCGGGGGAGGGTGGAGGTTGGTCAAGTTCAACAGTGTGACACAGGGAATGAGGAAAGGTGCAGCTGACTTTTATCATTTCATATCGCCAAATGATATTGTTTCCTTGCAGCCCAGTAGCACATCTTTGCGGCCCGGTGGTTGGGGACCACTGCGATAGACCAGCAGTCCCCAACGCTACTGGGCCATGAGGAAACAATATGAGTCAGCTGTACTTTTCCTCGTTCCCTGTCACGCACTGTTGAACTTGAACATAGGGTTGCCAACTGTTCCGTATTTGCCAGGACGTCCTGTATATTGGGCTAAATTGGTTTGTCCCATACGGGACCACCCTTGTCCCGTATTTGACCTGCTAAGGTAGAGCGTTCCTATGAAACCATTCGTAAGCCAAAATGGCATAAAGTGAAGAAGCAGTTACCATTAATTTATATGGGAAAAAATTTTGAGCGTTCCCAGACCCAAAAAATAACCTAGCAAATCATACCAAATAACACATAAAACCGAAAATAACGCTAAGATATAGTAAAAGCAGGAATGATATGATAAATACACAGCCTATATATAAAGTAGAAATAATGTATGTACAGTGTAGTCGAGAAGATTAAGCCAAAATCAATTTGTGGAAAAAAAATCAGCACGTACACGCATGAGCACACAGATGCCCACGCAAGGCTTCATGGTCATGGTAGTCTTTCTCGGGGTAAACACAAGTATCCCGTATTTGTCTGCTACTTTTGCCCCTTATTTGGGAAGGAGAAAGTTGGCAACCCGAACTGTAAAAGACATGTTGAGGTGAGTTTAACCCTACTTGAACACCACCACCCCTCCCCCGGTCGGCCGGTCTGCAAGAATATTGTCAATATTAAACCGGTCGGCAGTGCAAAAAAGGTTGGGGGCCCCTGCCATAGACCATAAGATATAGGAGCAGAAGTAGGCCATTCAGCCCATCGAGTCTGCTCCGCCATTCAAACATGGGCTGATCCAATTCTTCCAGTCATCCCCGCTCCCCTGCTTTCACCCCATAATACCCTGGCTAATCAAGAGCCTATCTATCTCTGCCTTAAATGCACCCAATGACTTGGGCTCCACACTGCTCATGGCAACAAGTTCCACAGATTTACCACCCTGTGACCAAAGTAATTTCTCCACATCTCTGTTCTAAGTGGATGTCCTTCAATCTTGAAGTCGTGTCCTCTTGTCCTAGACTCCCCTTCCATGGGAAATAACTTTGCCATATCTAATCTGTTCAGGCCTTTTAACATTCAGAATGTTTCTATGAAATCCTCCCCTCATTCTCCAGGGAATACAGCCCAAGAGCTGCCAGACGTTCCTCATATGGTAACCCTTTCGTTCCTGGAATCATTCTTGTGAATCTTCTCTGAACCCTCTCCAATGTCAGTATATCCTTTCTAAAATAAGGAGCCCAAAACTGCATACAATACTCCAAGTGTGGGCTCACGAGTTCCTTACAGAGCCTTAACATCACATCCCTGCTGTTGTATTCTACCCCTCTAGAAATGAATGCCAACATTGCATTCGCTGCCTTCACCACCGACTGAACCTGCAGGTGAACCTTTAGGGTATCCTGCACAAGGACTCCGAAGTCCCTTTGCATCTCTGCATTTTGATCTCTCTCCCCATCTAAATAATAGTCTACCTGTTTATTTCTTCCACCAAAGTGCATGAACATACACTTCCCAACATTGTATTTCATTTGCCAGGGGTCCCCAACCTTTTCTGCACCGCAGGCTGGTTTAATATTGACAATATTCTTGCGGATCAGCCGACGGAGGTGGGGGGGTGTTCAAGTTCAACAGTGCGTGACAGGGAATGAGTAAAGGTGCAGCTGACTTGTATCGTCTCATATCGCCAAATCATATCATTTCCTCGCGGCCCGGTGGTTGGGGACCACTGTCATTTGCCACTTCTTTGCCCATTCCCCTAAACTATCTAAGTCTCTCTGCAGGCTCTCTGTTTCACCAACACCACCGCTCATCCACCTATCTTTGTATATCAGCAAATTTAGCCACAAATCCATTAGTCCCATAGTCCAAATCATAGACATACATCATAAAAAGCAGCGGGCTCAACACCAACCCCTGTGGAACTCCACTAGTAAACAGCAGCCAGCCAGAATAGGATCTCTTTATTCCTACTTTCTGTTTTCTGCCGAAGAGCCAATGCTAGTAACTTACCCTGTAATTCCTTGTAATCCTGACTACAGTTACACAAAGTAAAGAGGAAGCATTCATGATGCCGGTGCAAATCACAAAACCATTTACTGGGGAGTGCACAAACCCAGTGTAAGTGGCAGAGGAGTGCCCAGCCTCGTTATTCTCATCCTCCATCCTCCACCCCCCCACCTGTACACTCACCCTGTTGAGCAGCTTCCTGTGGCAGCGTGGGGCTGGTCTCACATTGGGTTCATTCTTGCCTTGGGACCAGAGTGATAGCGAATTGTCCTTGAGGCGATATAAGAGGAGGGAAGAGGGTTTGACAGGTGAGTGTGTGCAGCCATTCGTGTCACAGGAAAGCTGAACTGAAGGAAGGTAAGCAGCAGCTCACCAGACAAATCCACCCAGCCTTGGTTTTGACTTGTGTTCAGTTAGAGCATTACCACAGTTTGACTGTCAGGTTGCAACATGCCACAGCTATGTGTTAGTGTTTTGTTTCCTCCACTTGTGCTGATTGAGCAGAAAGCAGCAGCCCAGAGCGTTCATCGTTATAAACACAAGGGACCACACCAGGGTGGGGGACTTGTATGCTTTCTATTTAACGGGCTGTCAGTATCCAGCTTTTTTTTTTGTTTAGAGGTACAGGTAACAGAGCCTTCGGGGCCCAATGAGCCCTTGCTGTCCTATTTCACCCATATGACCAACTAGCCTGTATGCCTTCTAAAAGAGGAAAGTAGCAAGGCACTGTCGCCCCACCCACCCACAACACAGCCACCCCAACGGACACCAGCATTTGTTATTCCTCGAGTAAACTCCGCATCTAGTTCCAATCTGGTTTGTGAGATTTGAAGTGAGCAACCCAGCGCTGGAAATGACATCATAAAATGGATTAGAGAAAGTGAAACGGCTCAAAGGGCAGCTGGAATTCTTGGCTTTATGTGTGGGTCACTGAATGTGAAAGCCAACCACTGCTCTGCTAGATGTGTTCAAGGTGATCATTGCTTTTAATAATCCCAATGCCGAGTGAAGTAGGAATCTGAGCCGGCAGTGTCCTGGCTGATCATTATCCCTCAGCCGACATTATTTAAAAAGAATTATTAAATCATTAATCCCATTGTCTTTGGACCGTGCCATTTGCCACTTTAGCAGATATATCTTCTATGTTTACCACAGTTATTTGTTGTGCAAAAATACTTGGGTGTGAGGAACCATGGGATAGGCTGGCATCATGTAAGCCCTGGCGTGTTCTTGCTTTTATTTGAGAGGGGAAGCTTTTTGATCATGGAATATCCCTGTAGAAACATCAGGAGGGCTGGAGAAATTGAGTCAAAAGTTTTACTACATGGAAACAGGCCCTTCTGCCTATCAAGTCCATACCAGCTAAGTTTCTCCCTGAGCTGTGAGCCCACGAACATTACCTGATAGTTTTTCACTGCTTATTTTTTAATGTAAGTTTTTGTAGTTTTTTTTACTGCACTGACTGTACCGCTGGTGCAAAGCAACACATTTTGCAACATGTGTCTGTGATAATAAACCTGATTCTGATTAGCCTCATCTATCCCCAGATGATTTTATAAACCTCTAAGGTCACCCCTTAGATTCCTTCCCTCCCTAAATGTTTCTTGTGGATGTGGTGAAGTGCTGGAGAAAATAAAAGGGAAAGGCAGGGGAGTCAAGGATTCCTTTAGAGACCGTGATGGGGGAGTTTAATTCTGTTCTCTGTGGAAACCTCTGGAATGTAAGTGCTATTTGGCAAACTTGCGCAGGTTTGATTAAAGCGAGAGGGAATAGCGAGACTCAGCAGGATGATGTCAGGGGTACAATTCTACAAGACTAGGTATTGGGAGGGGGGTGTGGACATTGAGGCTGCAATTAGGGCAAGGGAGGATCATCGAGGGGCTTGAAAGAATTTGGCACATTGAGGGGCCTAGTGGAAAATGTTCAGTTGCTCAAGAAGGGTGAAGGTCTGCAGAAAGGGAGTCGTGAGTAAATCAGCCAAATGAAGACTTACTCATGTGGAGGTGACTACTGAGGCTGGACAAATTGTGTCACATATGAAGGCAATTGGAGAAAGAACTTCTAAAGGGGAAATATTAAAAGACATGGCTTTTAATGAAGGAGACTTCCATCGGGAGATCCAGCAGCAATGGTCTGGACAAGTGCCTTCCACACTTACACTGGCACATAATCATAGAAATGTCAATGGGGTTTTAAAAGTTTTTTAAAGAGTATTAAACAATTGTTTGGCAGCAGGTGATATAATTAAAGGTAAATTCTGTATGTAAAACTGAACAAATTAACTGACAAAAATATTATTTGTGTAGTCATAATGGGGCCATGGCCTTTTTATTGCTTAGGAATAGTTGCTTGGATGTTTATTAAGGAGTACAAATGTACTCTGATTGCCTAGTTATGTGAATGAAACATCCTTCACCATTACATTGTTCAAACTATTTATTTATTGAGAAACAGCCTTTCGGACCTTTGAGCCGCGCCACACAGCAATCCCCAATTTAATCCTAGCCTAATCACGGTATAATTTACCTCCCAACCAGTACTTTGGACTGTGGGAGGAAACCGGAGCATCCGGAAGAAACCCACGTAGTCACAGGAGAACATGCAAACTCCTTAGATCGCCGGTGTTGTGCTCACCACTACGCTTTACTGCTGTGGTACTTCAGTCCTTTCCCAGAATGCACACTATAAACTCAATTCTTTCTGTGACTCAGCAGTGGCTCTTTCTTGGATTGGTCCGTTCTGCTGATCAAGTCCAGGGGAAGTTTGGTTGCTGGTTGAGCAGATTCATCTGGTGGCACAATTAGAGCTGCTCTGTCGCAGCTCCAGCAGCTGAGCTTTGATCCTGACCTCTGTTGTCTGTGGAAATCGGGAGTTCTCCCTGAGGTCATGTGGCTTTCCTCTGGGTGCAATCACAAACAAGAGAAAATCTGCAGGTGTTGGAAATCCAAGCAACACACAAGATGCTGGAGGAACTCAGCAGGTCAGGCTGCATCTATGGAAAATAGTAAAGAGTTGATGTCTTGGACCGAGAGCCTTCATTAGAACTGGAGAAAAAAGGTGAGAAGTCAGAGTAAGGGAGGGGAGGAAGAAATACAAGGTATAGGTGAAACTGGGAGGGGTGAAGTAAAGAGCTGGGAAGTTCATTGGTGAAAGAGATACAGAAATGGAGAAGGGGGAATCTGATAGGAGAGGACAGAAGGCCAAGGAAGAAAGGGAAAGGGGAGGAGCACCAGAGAGAGGTGATGGGCAGGTAAGGAGATGAGGTGAGAGAGGGAATGGTGGTGGGGGGGGAGCATTACTGGAAGTTTAAGAAATCAATGTTCATGTTATCAGGTTGGAGGCTATCCGGATGAAATAAGGTGTTGCTCCGCCAACCTGTGGGTAGCCTCATTGTGCCAGCAGAGGAGGCCATGGACTGGCATGTTGGATTGGGAAGTGGAATTAAATGGGTGACCACTGGGAGATCCTGCTTTTCCTGGTGGAGGGAGCGGAGGTGCGGTCTCCCAATCTACGTTGAGTCTCACCAATATACAGGAGGCCCAACTGGGAGCACAGGATGCAGCAGATGACCCCAACAGACTCAGCTGAAATATCACCTCATCCTGAGAGCAGTTCCTTTGTCTCCGCCACATCTGCTCTCAGGACAAGGCTTTTCGTTCCAGAACCAGGGAGATACCCTCCTCCTTCAAAGAAAGGGCCTCCCTTTCTCCACCATCAACGCTGCCCTCAACCACATCTCTTCCATTTCACGCGTGTCAGCTCTCACCCCGTCCTCCTGCCACCCCACCAGGGATAGGGTTCCCTTCGTCCTCATTTACCACCCTATCAGCCTCTGCTACACATAATTCTCTGTAATTTGCACCATCTCCAATGGGATCCCACCACCAAGCTCATCCTTCCCTTCTCCCCCCTACATGACTCCCTTGTCCATTCGTCCCTCCCCACTGATGTCCCTTCTGGCACTTACCTTTGCAACCGGAGCAAGTGCTACATCTGCCCCTACACTCCCCTCACTACCATTCAGGGCCTCAAACAGTACTTCCAGGTAAGGCAACACTTCATCTGTGAATCTGTTGGAATCATTTACTGTGGCCTCCTGTATTTCAGTGAGACCTGATGCAGATTGAGAGACCAAATGCCTATGCACCAGAAAAAGTGAAATCTTCCAGTTCCCACCCATTTTAATACCACTTTTTATTCCTATTCTGACATGTCAATCCTTAGCCTCCTCTACTGCTGCGATGAGGCCACACTCAGGTTGGAGGAGCAGCACTTCCCAGCTTTTCACTTCATCCCTCCCTCTCTGTTTCACCTATCACCTACTACCTTGTATTTCTTCCTCCCCTCCCCCCACTATCTTACTCTGACTTCTCATCTTTTTTTTTCTCCAGTTCTGATGCAGGGGTTTGGCCTGAAACGTCAGCTGTTTCCTCCTTTCCATAGAGGCTGCTGTGGTTTCCTGCCATGTCCAAAGGATGTGTGGATGGAGGGGTTATTTGATTGCTGTAAATTGTTCTCCGAGTGGGTGGTTGTTGGAGAATTTAGCAGAGCTCATAGTTATGCATGAGAGCATTAGGTTACAGGAAAATAAATTGGGGAAACTGAATGGGTTTGAATAGTGTCCCTGTATTGTAGGGAATTGAGAATGTGCTGTCCAGAATGGATTTGGGTGATGTGTCTTGGAAGAAACATTGGGCCAGAAAAGTATTGGGATTCCTTTCACGCAGATGCTGAGTGTCGTAGCACTTTCCATGTAAATCTAGCGGGAGCTCCTGCTGTGTCCTCCCCCCCCCCCCCCCCGTCCTTGGCTGGTGGTTCTGACTCCCACCCTCCCTCCTGGGGTTTGGTGGCTCTGGAGCAACTTAGCAGGCACACCCACCTTCAGAGCAGTGAGGTCTTTTTAACATGTGGAATTCAAAAAGGGAGGAGGGAGCTGTGAATAGATTATTTCCTGAACAAAAGAACCTAAATTCATTGAGTTGTCAAACTCTGCTTTAAAAGCAGAGAGTCCCCCCTCCCCCCGAGTGGTGTGCTCCCACCTGGCCCACGTCCCATTCGGCCTCTGGGTGTAAAGCACTTGGATGTATAATCCACTTGCATGGAGGGCCTCTTTCAGTGGGAGGTACTGCAGCTGTGATTGTGACAAAGAAAGGCGTGTAGGTAGTACCCAGAGATGGTTAATGATTGTAGCACAACGTGCACCCTGTGGCTTCTCCCCTCAATAAGCTCTGAGCTACCCCCGATGCCAAGGTTAAGGCCAGCAGTGGAAAACGGCTTCCTGAGTTTGCAAGCGCTGCTTTTGGCTCTGGGCATGATGAATAGCAACCCCTCCCTTGGAGCTGGTAAGGTTGGGGGTAGATGGTTGTGAGTCTTTTAGAATCGGCTCTATCTTTTTTCAGGGTGAGCCCCATCACACTGCCTGCAGGAAAGGTCTGACACTACTCCCCAGTAATCCTGTCCTTTTCACAAAGAATGAGACAGACACTTTCTCAACGAAATTTTAGTTTGCAGCTCCCTTTGATCATGGGGAGGATCTCACAATGAATGGAAGTTACTCTTTTGAGGGTAGCAAACAGGAGGGAAGATGTCAGGGGTAGTTTTTTTTAACACAGTTTGGTGACTAGAGTACAGTATTGGGGTGGTGGTCAAGGCTGACACAGGGACATGCAAGAGACTCTTAGATAGGCACATGGATGAATGAAAAGTGGATGGCTATGGGGCCGTGTAAGAAGGAAGGGTTAGACTGATTGTGGAGTAGGTTTCTGTACGTCCACATTATGCTCTAATGTTTTATGTTCAAACTTAAACAGTTCCAAGTTACAATTTGCAATTAGTCATGGAGCATGAATACAGGACTTCTGGCCCATCTGGTCGAAGAAGGCCCACATTTCCATCTAAGCATCCCATCTTCACAAACTTCTATAGCTGTGTGGTGGAAGGTGTGCTGGCTGGCTGCATTACTACCTGGTATGGGAAAAGCATTGCCTTTGAGCGGAAAATCCTACAAAAGGTAGTGGATTTAGCCCGGTACATCATGGGTAAAGCACTCCCAATCATTGAGCACATCTACATAGAAACATAGAAAATAGGTGCAGGAGTAGGCCATTCGGCCCTATGAGCCTGCACCGCCATTTATTATGATCATGGCTGATCATCCAACTCAGAACCCTGCACCAGCCTTCCCTCCATACCCCTGATTCCCGTAGCCACAAGGGCCATATCTAACTCCCTCTTAAATATAGCCAATGAACTGGCCTCAACTGTTTCCAGTGGCAGAGAATTCCACAGATTCACCACTCTCTGTGTGAAGAAGTTTTTCCTAATCTCAGTCCTAAAAGGCTTCCCCTTTATCCTCAAACTGTGACCCCTCGTTCCGGACTTCCCCAACATCGGGAACAATCTTCCTGCATCTAGCCTGTCCAATCCCTTTAGGATTTTATACGTTTCAATCAGATCCCCCCTCAATCTTCTAAATTCCAACGAGTACAAGCCCAGTTCATCCAGTCTTTCTTCATATGAAAGTCCTGCCATCCCAGGAATCAATCTGGTGAACCTTCTTTGTACTCCCTCTATGGCAAGGATGTCTTTCCTCAGATTAGGGGACCAAAACTGCACACAATACTCCAGGTGTGGTCTCACCAAGGCCTTGTACAACTGCAGTACCTCCCTGCTCCTGTACTCGAATTCTCTCGCTATAAATGCCAGCATACCATTTGCCTTTTTCACCGCCTGCTGTACCTGCATGCCCACTTTCAATGACTGGTGTATACTGACACCCAGGTCTTGTTGCACCTCCCTTTTCCTAATCGGCCACCATTCAGATAATAATCTGTTTTCCTATTTTTGCCACCAAAGTGGATAACTTCACATTTATCCACATTAAATTGCATCTGCCTTGAATTTGCCCACTCACCCAACCTATCCAAGTCACCCTGCATCCTCTTAGCATCCTCCTCACAGCTAACACTGCTGCCCAGCTTCGTGTCATCCGCAAACTTGGAGATGCTGCATTTAATTCCCTCATCCAAGTCATTAATATATATTGTAAACAACTGGGGTCCCAGCACTGAGCCTTGCGGTACCCCACTAGTCACTGCCTGCCATTCTGAAAAGGTCCCGTTTATTCCCACTCTTTGCTTCCTGTCTGCTAACCAATTCTCTATCCACATCAATACCTTGCCCCCAATACCGTGTGCTTTAAGTTTGCACACTAATCTCCATGACGCACACATCTACATGAAACTTTGCTGCAGAAAAGCATCATCCATCATCAAAGATCCTCACCACCCAGGCCATGCTCTTTTCTCACTGCTGCCATCAGGTAAAAGGCACAGGAGTTGTATCACCAGGTTTAAGAACAGTCACTACCCCTCAATCATCAGGCCCTTGAACAAAAGGGGATTACTACACTCATTTAAGGACTATTCTCACTATTTTATGGCCATTATTTATTTCTATTTATTTATTATTGCACAGTTTGTTCATAGTTTACAGATCCTGTTTAGTTACTGTTCTATAGATTTGCTGAGTATGTCCGCAGAAAAAGGAATCATAGGGCGATATGTAGTGACATGTATATACTCTGATAATAAATTTTACTTTGAAATTTAAGCTAGTCCCATATGCTCACGTTTGGTCCCCATTTCTCTATTAGTATGCCTGCCTCAACTACTTCCTCTGGCAGCTTGTTCTATTGATGGGCTATGTTGAGTCAGGAATGTTCACGCCGTGACCCTGTTAAAACGAAAGGAGACCAATCCTGATATTACACGCCAGACCAAGTGATCCAGTGGTTGGTAAAAGGATAAACCCTCGGCCCACCGGAACTCATGAAAATCATTAGCCACGACATCGAAGGCTTCAGCCACAGCAAAGCAGAAATCCTGGCAAACTTAAAACCGGACATCTTGTGCATACAAGAAACTCATAGGCTGAACAACCAACCTTATGTGGCAGGAATGCACTTGGCTATTGAGATCCCTAGCCAAACTTATGGAAGTGCAATCCTTGTTAAAGATAAATCTGTAGTAATGAGCACAGCAAACATCCAAGCTGGCTCAATGGAACTTCTGAAAGTTGAAACAAAACACATAAATATCATCTGGGTCTACAAGCCCCCTAATGAACCATTCGTGTGGCCATCTAACCTCGGTCTCCAGGACAAAATGTACCTCATTATTGGTGACTTTAATAGCCATAGCAACAACTGGGGATATGAAGATGAGCGATGTAAATGGAGAAGAAGTTGTATCGTGGGCTCTAAACAACAGCTTTGAGCTACTATACGAGTCAAAGGACACCCCTACCTTCACGAGTGCCAGATGGAGAAAAGGATACAACCCTCGGCAAGCTTCAACCTCTTCATACGAACAGTCCTCCAACATATACCCAAATCCCAACACCATCCAGTCCAGGTAGAATCCCTTCCAGTTCTGAGACCTATACCATCAAAGTACCTACCAAGACTTAACCTGAGAGAAGCGAATTGGACACCTTTCGCAGAATCCCTTGATCAACTTATCAATGCCATACCACCAGAACCTGATCATTGTGATGAATTTGTCCAACTAATGGGCAACTGTTCGGAAACTCAACTCAGACAGTAGACCACCACAGACAATTGCTGCCATAACACCCAATCAGGTTGCCTACTAGCTAATACTAAATGGTCGACCAAATAACAAGGAACGGAGGCAAAAGAAAAAGCAACATCAGGAGATGGAGTCAGCTCTCTCTAACGGGAATAACAACTTCCCACCTCTCACCCTAGAAGAATTAAAGCAGCAGTCCCCAACCACCAGGCCGCAAAGCAAGAGCTACTGGGCCGCGAGGAAACCTTTCCTCATTCCCTGTCACGCCTACTGTTCAGCCATTACACATGTGAGGTCATTACCCGCGTGTCATCCATGTCAGCACGGGAAGGAGATCAACCTCTCGAGCTTGCAAATGATGGCGGGCTGAAAAGTATGTTTGACATAACATCTCTGCTGACATTCCGGATCATAGTTAAGGCTAAATATCCTGAGATAGCCACGAAAGCACTGAAAACATTGCTTCCATTTCCAACATTTTTCTGCGAAGTGGAGTTTTCTGCAATGAATGCAACGAAAACTAAATTGCAGAATAGACCTGACATAAGGAACCCCCTTCGAGTATCGCTGTCTCCTATCACCCCTCAATAGGACCGTGATGTTGCAGGGAACAAGTATTCAGCCCAGGGCTCCCACTGATTCAGCGATATTGGTGTGTTGTAATGCTCTTGTATGTTCATATGGGGAAAATATGTGCTGTGGGTTTAATATCCAAACGTTACTTAAACTGTTATGATGTTATTGACTTATAAGTGACATATAACCATATAACAATTACAGCACGGAAACAGGCCATCTCTGCCCTTCTAGTCCATGCCGAATGCTACTCTCACTTAGTTCCACCGACCTGCACTCAGCCCATAACCCTCCATTCCTTTCCTGTCTTTATACCTATCCAATTTTTCTTTAAATTATAATATCAAACCTGCCTCTACCACTTCTACTGGAAGTTCGTTCAACACTTACTTCAAGCTCCCCTGTCCTCCCCTGATAATTGACTTATCACTATATTCATGCGAGGAAAATATGTGCTGTGTGTTTAATATTAAATTTGTTAGATAAAACCTTTTAGAAACGAAATTGAGTGTATTAGCCACTTATCACCTATATTCCGGTCATGATTAACACCCCCCCCCCCCCCGAACAGAATCGCCAAACACGATTTGTAGAAAAAAAATTGGCATGCGCACTGGTGCCCGCACAAGGCTTCATGGTCATTGTAGTCTTTTTCGGGGTAAACACAGCGTATTTGAATGCTACATACTCTTGTCCATTGGCAACCTTAACCCCGCCAGCCCCCTCTGGGTCGGCCGGTCTGCAAGAATATTGTCAATATTAAACCGGTCCACAGTGCAAAAAAGATTGGGGACCCCTGAATTAAAGGATGAAGTATCACAGCTAAAATCCAACAAAACTGTTGGCATAGATGGGATTCTTAATGAATTCCTTAAACATCTTGGACCTACTGGCTTCTGTCCCTTTTTAACTGTTGTGTAAGATCATTAAAAATACCTAAAAAGTGGAGAAGAGCCAAAGTTATTGCTCTCCTAAAACCCAGTAAAGACCCCGACATTCCTAAAAATTACAGACCGATTTCCTTGCTCTGCACCCTCTATAAACTCTACGAGAGACTCAAACTGAAAAGAGTATCCCCCTTAGTTGAACATCTTCTAACACCAGACCAAGCCGGGTTCAGGCCAGGCCGCTCTTGCTGCGGTCAAGTCCTGAACTTAACCCAGAATATTGAGGATGGCTTTGAAATGTGACAAATTACAGGGGCAGTATTCGTTGACTTAACAGCAGCATACGACACTGTGAATCACAGAGGCCTTCTACTGAAATTATCTAAAATGTTAAAGAACGAAACCACAGTCAAAGTAATAAGAAGCCTCCTAGAAAATCATAGATTTTATTTAGAAATGAATGGAATTAAGAGTAGGTGGCTAAAGAACGGACTACCACAGGGATCAGTCCTGGCACCTCTATTATTTAATGTTTATACAAACGACCAACCAACCTTTCCTAACACACGCAGGTTTATCTATGCAGACGGCCTATGCATAGCAACACAAGCTAACTCCTTCCAAGAAGTTAAAGTACAACTTACAGCAGTCCTCGAAGCAATGAAGCAGTATTATGAAAAATGGTCTCTGAACCTAAATCCATCAAAAACTCAAGTGTGTGCATTCCACCTGAGGAATCGAGAAGCAGCTCGGAAACACAATATCATCCAGCTCGAACACCATCTGACTCCAATTTACCTGGGCATGACACTAAATAGGACGCTCTCATTTGCCATCCACATCCAAAAACTCCGAGGGAAAGTTGG
The DNA here is from genome assembly GCF_030028105.1 of Mobula birostris. Taxonomy (NCBI): domain Eukaryota; kingdom Metazoa; phylum Chordata; class Chondrichthyes; order Myliobatiformes; family Myliobatidae; genus Mobula; species Mobula birostris. The sequence continues at coordinate 11,222,675 of NC_092393.1, read as the reverse complement.
CTCTTGCAATCCTCTCTTGAAAAAAATTAGCAGGCACAAAATGGGGAGTTAATGCTCACACAGTCAGATCAACTGCCCTAGCACTCTGCTATGTACCTGCAGAATACTGTGCACCTGTGTGGGGCAGATTAGCCCATGCGAAGAAAATAACCCGTTGCTTAACGAAGCCTCCCGAATAATTATGGGCACACTGCGCCCCACACCCACTAAGATCATTTACAGACTTGCAGGCATTGCTCCCCCAGAGATCCGAAGACACACTACAACAAAAGTTGAAAAGGATAAACAGAACTCGGATCCACGGCACCCACTACATCATCATGTGTCAGTTTCCAACCGCCTAAAATCAAGGAGAAGCTTTGCTACAGTGGAGGAACTACTGCACGGAACATCCCCCGAAACACACAGGATTGACCTCTGGCAACAAACAGAAGCCAGAACCCCACCATACAATACAGTGCAAAACCCCACAGGAATGTTACCAGACGGGGCACTGCTTGACAGACGGAAGTGGTACACTCAACAGGGCGAGAGTGGGAGTTTGTAGGACGGGAGACAGTATGGTGAAGTGGGGTTTAAAGACCAGCGAATCCTGTGACTGTGGCGAAAGAGTGCAGAACATTGAACACATTCTGTGCAACTGCCCACTCTCACCTGATTTAACCGACACTGACCTCACCATCAACCAAGCAACACTAGAGTGGCTGGCTGTCTGGTGTGACAAGCTGTGATGATGATGTGTGTGTCTTCTTTGACTCTGTTGATATTATATACCTCTGTAGCAATGTTCCCTGTAAGGCGCGTACGCGCACAAAGGAATTTAAACTACGCACAAAAGGTTATCGCCCTCTACCTCGTTGGTACATTAAGTATATTTCATGGATCATACACAATCACATTTTCTTTTCTGGTTTCTGATGTGAGCAGTGTTGAGAACGTGGGATTTGCAATGATTTATCTGCAGATTTTATAACTCTTTATTGAAGAAATTATTCTGTGCACACATGCTGTTGTCACTGGGCAAAAAAATTGTACAGCACAAGATTTTTTGCAGACACTGCTCATTACAAACTAGAGGGAACATTGCTATGTAGTATCACCCTCATTTTCCTACAGAGTAATGAATAAAGTCCAGCCTCTGCTTCAGAAACAACAGGTCTGAGAGCTTATGTGGAAATTTTGATAATTCGAATGAGAGATTTTTTTTTCTGGTCAGGTGTGCATCTATTTGATGATGGGCTGGTGTGTCTTCCTGACACTACCTGACAGAGGAGCACTGTTACACGAGGCAGGTGACAGTCATCTCTTCTGCTTTCATGTCTCGTACACAGGAAGAAGGGAAGTGCTTATGGTGGTGGAGGTGAGGACAGAGAATTTGCATTTTCTCCCCACCTCTCTTTGTACTATGGCAAAAAAATCTGCAGATGCTGGAAATCAAAAGGAACACACAAAATACTGGAAGAACTCAGCAGCACAGGTAGCATCTATGGAAAAGTGTCTGGACTGGTCTTGGCCCGAAACGTTGTCTGCTTACTGTTTTCCATAGATGCTGCCTGGCCTGCTGAGTTCCTCCAGCATTTTGTGTGTGCTGTCTCTTTGTATTACTTGTAAGGCCACAATAGTTGGTGGCACATTTCCTGATTCAACACAAGAGTAAGTCGACAACTCCCTTTTGGGATGCCCAAGACAGCAGACAGCCTACTTGGGATGAACTCACAGAAAGCCCCAAAACTGGGGCTGGAGTCTTGGGTTAAGGAGGTGGCCATTTAAGAATGAGATGAGAAATCCTTGAATTCCCCAACCCAGAGGGCGATGCACATTCAATCATGGGTATATTACTGACTGGTGAGTTCTGTGGATCAACCTGGAATGAAGGGTATGTAAGGATGGCAATAGATACAACTACTTTTTTTCAGTGAACAGTGGGTCTCTTCCTGCTCCTGGGCCTTGTGCTTCTTCAGTACCGTGGGCTGTGTCTAAGCAGAACTGTCCTATGAGGGGGTGGAGAAAGTGTTGTAGGCAGGGGAGACATCCCGATGATGCTGTTTCGGGTTAAAGGGAATTTGGGGAGTGTGACCAGCAGTGTCTGTTTGTGATGATACAAGCATCCCCACACTTAATGTTTTAAGGACAACATGCCCTCTGCCATCAGATTTCTCAACAGTCCATAAATAATCTACTTCTGTAGTATTTGTTCATTTTTTTGTAATTTACGATGGTTTTTGTCTTTCACTGTACTGCTGGCACAACAACCAATATCACAGCATACAGCAGTGTTAATAAGCCTGATTCTGAATTCCGTTTCTTTGATGTTCTGGGTCATTTTATTGTTATATTGCTGTTCTATACACTATTCTGCTTTGACTGCATTTTATCCTCCATGCCACCAGCACCACCCAGCACCACCTCTTACCAGCTCATCTAATTGACATGGCAGTAGATCACGTTAGGGATTCAAAACAGGGAGTTTTAGTATTGGGGAGATGCTGGCTTGGAGAGTTAAATATTTAATTTTCTAGATTTATGGGATTATTGGGTTCATCCCAAAAGAAAGTAAGTTGTCCTTCAGGCTGATGCGCCTTTCATATGAGATGCTAAATCCCTTTTGCCTCGGGTCATTTAACAGCTTTGCGTCGAGTGACCTCTGACAGAAGGCCAGATTAAATTAGTCAAATCTTTTTTGAAATGGGGGGGGAATACTTCCTCCCGCAGATTGTTGTTGGCCAGGCAATTGTCAGTTTTAAAACTGAATGGGCAAGATTATAAATGGACTCAAACAACATGAATGTAGAAGTTATGGGGCACAAGCCGACCACTTGACACCTTAAGCCTGCTGTGCCATTCAGTGCCATCATGATTGCTCTGACTGTAAGCTTCAATTCTGTATTCTTGCTGAACTTTTGGACCTGAAACTGGTTTATTATTGTCACCTGCACCAATATACAGTGGAACACTTAGCTTTGCATGCTATCAATACAGATTGTTATAAAATTATAAGCACATCGAGGTAGGACAAAGGTAAAGGTTGTAACAGAATGCAAAGTATAGTGCTATGGTTATTATAGTGGAGTGCAGTGCAAACAGGCGATTAGGTGCAATCATTGTTCTAAGGTTGATGAAGTCAAGAGTTCCACATACACAACTTTAAAATTCAAGAGTATAATAACAGTGGGATAGAAGTTATCCTTGGTGTATGTTGTCAGGCTTTTGTATCATCTACCTGATTTGGGGGGGTGGGGGTGAAGTTCAAAGTAAATTTACTATCAAAGTACATATTCTTCTTTTGCCCATTATGCTGCTGGCATTTAGGGCAACAATGAAGGTCCTCCATCTCTGGCGTTCACACCTTCCTTCATGTCAGTAGCATCCTCTCTGTTCTCAGTGTCAGTCATGCAGGTCCTGGGTGAAGGCTCAGCGATGTCATTGCACTCTGATGTAGGACGATTCTTCATTGCTGTTTCTGTAACATTTTTGCTCACCAGTCAGGGTTGTTACCCCTGAGCTGAACCCCCAAACCTGGAAGACTGGTGGACCTCTCTTAGTCGGGCGTCTACCCTTTGACCTGTTTGGCATGGGTGACCATATCAAGAGCCAAAGCATAAAGCCCTGACTCCAGCCAAAATAGCTCTGGGTCATTGAGACACACAAGCCTCCAAACCATGACAATGTTGTGGTCCTCTTGGAGGAAAGTACATGCATGTCGCTGTAAAACAACCCTGAGATTCATTTTCCTGTGGGCATACTCAACAAATCTATAGAATAGTAACCATAATGGGATCAAAGAAAGAGCAACTGGATTGCAGAAGATAACAAACTGTGCAAATGCAAATATAAATAAATAGTAATAAATAACGAGAGCCTGAGATGAGGTAGAGTCCTTAAAGTGAGATCATTGGTTGTGGGAACATCCCAATGGATGGGCAAGTTATGCTTTTGTTCAACAGCCTGAATGTTGTGGGTAGTAACTGTTCTTAAACCTGGTGGAGCAAATCCTGACTCTTGTACCTTCTACCTGATGCCAGCAGCGAGATAAGAGCTTGGCCTGGGTGGTGGGGTCTCTGAGGGATGCTGATTTCCAGTGGCTCTATTTCACTGAATAACTGGGGTGGAAGGCATCTTTGATTGCATTGGATGCTTTTTCGGGGCAGTGAAGTAGAGTAGGGAGGCTAGTGGGGAGGATGGATGGAGCTGGATCCACAATTCTGCAATTTCTTGCAGTCTTGGGAAGAGCCATGATACATTCGGGTAGGATAGTTTCTATTGACCCCTTTAGTTATAAGAAGGGGAACTTCCTCTGTATTAAATCTCGCCTTCCACAGGAGGAAGAGTTCCAAAGACTTTGATCCCCTGCAAGGGGAAACAAAAGCCTTGTATGTCTTCTGTTTGAAATTGTGATTCCTAGTTCAAGTGGCCTCCTTCCTCTCTGCCATTATAATCCCTGTAATTTGCTGCACAAATGCATGTTGCAGTGTTGCATTTCAAAGTGGAAGATTGCAGTTTGTGGTCTTGCTAGTGTTCCTTCCTCTGAGAGGCAGTAATGGGGGGAAAGCAGAGTACCCTTTAACATCATCTTCTGGGAGTTAGGTGCTAAATGACGCCACTTTCAGGGAATTATGTATCTGAACTCCCAGATCCCTTAGTGCCCTACCATTTACTGTGCATGTCCTACCTTGATTTGTCCTTCCAAAATGCAACACCTCACACTTGTCTGCATTAAATTTCATCTGCCATTTTCTGGCCTATTTTTCCAGTTGGTCCAGATCCCTCTGCAAGCTTTGAAAGCCTTCTTTGCTGTCCACAATGCCTCCAATCTTAGTGTCATCAGCAAACTTGCTGATCCAGTTTACCACATTATCTTCTAGATCATTGATATAGACGACAAACAACAATGGTCCCAGCACAGATCCCTGAGGCACACCACTAGTCACAGGCCTCCAGTCTGAGAAACAATCATCCACTATAGACAACAATCTGTCTTCTCCCACACAGCCAATTTCGAATCCAGTTTACAACCTGTCCATGGATACCTTGTGTCTGAACCTTCTGAACTAACTTCCCATATGGGTCCTTGTCAAAGGCCTTACTAAAGTCCATGTAGACAACATCCACAGCCTTTCCTTCATCTACTTTCTTGGTAACCTCCTTGAAAAACACTACAAAATTCATTAAACACGATCTACCATGCACAAAGCTATGCTGACTATCCTTAATCAGCCCTTCGTTGTCCAAATGCTTGTATATCTGATCTCTCAGAACATCTTCCAATAATTTACTTACTACTGATGTCAGGCTCACCAGCCTGTAATTACCTGGTTTACTTTTGGAGCCTCTTAAAAATAAAATGGAACATGAGCTACCCTCCAATCCTCCGGCACCGCACCCGTGGCTAAGGGCATTTTAAATATTTCTGCCAGGGCCCCCGCAATTTCTACACTAGTCTCTCTCAAGGTCCAAGGAAATATCATGTCAGGACCGGGGGATTTATTTACCTTTATTTGCTGTAAGGCAGCAAGCACCTCCTTCTCTTTAATCTCTATATGTTCCATGACACTACTGCTTGTTTCCCTTCCTTCCATATACACTATGCCAGTTTCCTGAGTAAATACTGATGCAAAAAAAACTGTTTAAGATCTCCCCCATCTCATGAGGCTCCACACATAGATGACCACTCTGATCTTCTAGAGGACCAATTTTGTCCCTTACTGTCCTTTTACTCTTAATATACTTGTAGAAACCCTTCGGGTTTACCTTCACATTATCTGCCAAGTCTTTTTTGCCTTCCCAATTTCCTTCTTTAGTATTTTCTTACACTTTCTATACACTTCAAGTACCTCATTTGTTCTTTGTTGCTTATACCTGCTATAAACCCCTCTTTCTTAATCAGATCGCCAATATCCCTTGAACACCAAGGTTCCCCATGCCTGTTAACTTTGCCTTTAATCCTGGCAGGAACATGCAAACTCTGCACTCTCAAAATTTCACCTTTGAAGGCCTTCCACTTACTGAACACACCCTTGCCAGAAAACAACTCATCCCAATCTACTCTTCCTGGATCCTTTCTCTTTTCCACAAAATTGGCCCTTCTCCAACTTAGAACCTCAACTTGAGGACCAGACCTATCCTTATCCATAACTAACTTGAAACTAATGACATTATCGTCACTGGACCCAAAATGTCTGCCTACATATTTCTGTCACCTGACCTGTCTGGTTCCCTAATAGGAGATCAAGTATTGCATCCTCTCTCATAGGTACCTCTTTATATTGATTTAGAAAACTTTCCTGAACACATTTGACAAACTCCAACCCATCTAGCCCTTTCACAGTGTGGGAGTCCTCGTCAATATGTGGAAAGTTAAAATCCCCTACTATTACAACTTTCTGTTTCTTACATCAGTCTGCTATCTCTCTGCAGATTTGCTCCTCCAATTCTCTGACTATTGGGTGGTCTATAATACAACCCTATTAGTGTAGTCATACCTTCCCCGTTTCTCAGCTCCACCCGTATGGCCTCTATAGACAAGCCCTCTGGGCTGTCCTGTCTATGCACAGCTGTGATATTTTCCCTGACTAGTAATGCCACTCCTCCCTCTTTCATCCCCCCCCCCAATCACATCTAAAACAACAGAACCCCAGAACATTAAGCTGCCAGTCCTGCCCCTTCTGCATCCAAGTCTCACTAATAGCAATATCATAATCCCACGTGCCAATCCACACCCTAAGCTCATCTGCCTTACCTACAATACTCCTTGCATTGAAATAGATGCACCTGAGAAAATTTCTATCACGTACGAACCTTTGATTTCTGTCTGTACATGCAGTCCTCGCATGACCTTTATCCTCCTCCACCACATTATTTGCTCTAACACTCTGGTTCCCCTCCCCCTGCAAATCTAGTTTAAACCCCTCCTGGAGCAGCACTAGCAAATCTACCCGCAAAGATGTTAGTCCCCCTCCAGTTCAGGTGCAACCCGTCCCGTCGGAACAGGTCCCACCTTCCCTGGAACAGAGCCCAAATGTCCAGAAACGTGACCCCCCCCCCCCCCCGCACCAACTCCTTAGCCACGTATTTAGCTGCATCATCTTCCTATTTGTGTGGGCACGTGGCCAAGTGGTTAAGGCATTGGACTAGCAACCTGAAGGTCGTGAGTTCGAGCCCCAGCCGAGGCAACGTGTTGTGTCCTTGAGCAAGGCACTTAATCACACATTGCTCTGCGATGACACTGGTGCCAAGCTAGGACACTGGGTCCTAATGCCATTCCCTTGGACAACATTGGTGTCATGGAGAGGGGAGACTTGCAGTATGGGCAACTGCTGGTCTTCCATACAACCTTGCCCAGGCCTGCGCCCTGGAGAGTGAAGACTTCCCAGGCACAGGTCTCGCAAGACTAACGGATGCCTTCCTATTTCTAGCCTCACTAGCACGTGGCACGGGTAGCAATCCTGAGATTGCAACTCTGGAGGTGCTGTCCTTCAACTTTGCGCCGAAGTCACTAAACTCTTTGCAGGATGACCACCTCCTTTCTATCCGCGTCATTGGTCCCAACATGGACCACAACATCTGGCTGCCCACGCTCCCTCCTGAGAATACCCAGAACTCAATCCGAGATATTGCGGACCCTGGCACCAGGGAGGCAATAGACCATCCGGGATTCTCAATCTCTCTCACAGAACCTCTAATCTGTCCTCCTAACTATCGAATCCCCTATCACTACTGCTCTCTTCTTTTCCCTCCTTCCTTTCTGAGCTGAGGGTCCAGTCTCAAGCCAGAGACACGACCACTACAACTTGTCCCTGCTAGGTCATCCCCACCAACAGTATCCAAAACAGTATACTTATTATTGATGGGAACAGCCACAGAGGTGCTCTGCTCATTCTGTCTATTCCCCTTTCCTCTCCTGACTGTCACCCAGCTACCTGTCTCCTGACTCTTAGGGGTGACTGTCTCTCTGAAACCCATCTTATTTCTGCCTCTGCCTCACAAATGATCGAAAGTTCATCCAGCTCCAGTTCCAGTTCCCTAACTCAGTTTGTCAGGAGCTGCAGCTGGATTCATCTTTTACAGGTGTAGTCATCAGGGACTGCCCCTGACTTCCCACATATGCATACGGAGCACTCGACTGCCCTGACTGCTGCTTCCATTACCTACTCCTAAGTTAATTAAATTAATTAAAGGAACTTACCCAGGCTTACCTCACTGGGAGCAGGCTCATCCTCAGCCTTTGCTCACCAAAGCCTCAAATCTCCCTACCCTAAGCCACTCACACACTGGCCACTCCCCTTCAGCTACCCCTCCTTTTATTTGTCCCTGACAATTATCTCAAGCTTAATCAACTAATCAACACACTGCTTAACCCTTCAGTTGCCCTCCATGCTCCTTTTAAAGCACACTCACCTCAGCTCCGCGGCTGCTTCCCAGCACTCAGCGCTCTCCAGAGCCCCTCGCGCCTCCTCCTGTGCGACGGTCCTGCAATCACACATTTAAGAGGAACTTGGATGGGTACATGGATGTGAGGGGTATGGAGGGCTATGGGCCATGTGCAGGTCGATCGGTCTAGGTAGATTAATCATTTGGCATGGACTAAATGGGCCAAAGGGCCAGTTTCTTTGCTGTTGTGTTCTAAGATTGATTTTTCAATTATTCAGGAACCCAGGAATTATTGTCGGTAATCCTTTAGCGGAGCACAGGAATTGTGCGCTGTGTTATCAGAAAATGTTGCTCGTGCTTCATTCATATTTTTCCTTTGCTGGTGGATGTTGTTACCCGAACAAATGCAGTAGTTACTCTCACAGATGTAGGCATGGATTGACCAGGGCTCTTGTGCAGAAGCTTGATAACCAATTCTCAGCCCATTATCAAAATACATCCTTTTCTGAGGGTGCCTCATGGGAATCTCCCTGTCAGCTTCTCCTCTTGATCTACACCTCTTGAAATTATAACATGGTTTCAAATATACCTCCCCCTTTTTCTGCAGTTATGAGCCTTCCCCCCCCCCCCCACCCAACACAATGGTCTGGTGCTTCAGGTCTTGGCTTTGACCCCCATCTCTCCAAGAGAACCCCTGTACTGATAGGCTGAGTGACGGGGAAGGTAATCAAGTACATTAAAGTATTTTATCTCCACAGATGTTGCCAGACCTGAGCATTTCCAGCATTTCTCTAATTTTTACTTTGGTATTTCAATATCTGCAGTTTTTCAACTTATTGCATCTGTTCATTGTGTATGCCTTGGACCTTGTGGTGGTAAAAACTTCACAGTGACAGGTTCTTGCAAAAACAGCAATGAGCCCATGTTTGAGTGGCTTTTCCAGACGGTACAGGATTTCTAAAATAATGCTTCAAGACTGGAAGCCATAAATATAATATGGTGATCAATCAATTCAGTAAGAAGTTCTGAAGTGGCTTTCTTACTGGGGAGTTGAGAATATAATATTTATGACGGCACTGAGTTGATTGGTTGGGTGCATTAAAGAGAGGTTAGATGAGTAACAGTGGATAACAAAGAATTTAGCTTTGTTGGATTATTGCGAAGCATCAACAGTGTTAATGCAATTAAATGCATCATATTCAATAAAAGTTAATTTCTTGTTTCTTCAAATTCCTAAGTGATAGATGGAGTCTGGACTTGTATGTATTCAGCTTCAAGCGGTCTATCATTAACCAAATAAAAAGTTCTGGGGAAGCAACACTTCGGAAAAAAATTCTTGTCCAGTGCAATTAGTCCCAAGGGAAATGAATGCATTATTTGTTGAAATTCTGAGGTCGTGTGGAGGGGGTTATGTGAAGATGAAGGGGGGGTGGGGGTAGGGAGACTTGATGGGCTGAATGTTCTGCCTCCATTATGTAGCGTTCTATCTCGGTGCATTCAATAGCCATTCATTATGGGCCTGAGTTTTTGACTTACCCACTCTCTTTGATCGTGGGTTGGTTAACTCCCACTGTGGGAGGAAGGGGGTGGTGTGGCCTGTTCTGATTGGAGTGGTCTTAATGACCACAGAGTGGATTGTTTGATGATCAATGTACGCTTGGCTGTGACACATTTGGTTAATGGGTAATGAATAAGTGAGCTTGGATCAGCTGGCTACCACGATTTTCCTAATAGTGGAAAGAAGTTATTCTTTGAATTTGCATAGTGCCTTTCAAAACCCATTCTTGATGTCCCACAAATTTTTACAGCTGATGCATCAGCTTTGAAGGTGGTAGGTGATCAGCAACACCTTGCATACAACACTGTGATAAAGATCAGATAATCTGTATTTAGTTATGGTGGAGGGGCACAACAACCAGGTCACTGAGGTTAACTCCCTTGCCAGTCACCAAAATTAATGCCAGGAGTTAATGCACCTTGGCAGATGGGAGTATTCAGTTTAATGTCGCATCTGCAAGTCGCCTCTTCTCAAAGTCCAGCTCTTCCTCACTGAGAAGCCCAATCAGAAGCCCTGGATGAACTATGAAATCCAGAACCTGCTGAGAGCCAGATCAGAGGCTTTCAAGTCTGGAGATCAAGAATGCTATAAGAGGTGGAGGTATGATCTGTGGAAAACCATCTCACTGGCGAAGTGGAGATTCTGGACTAATCTGGAATCAATAGTAGTCATAGTCATACCTTATTGATCCTGGGGGAAATTGGTTTTCGTTACAGTTGCACCATAAATAATAAATATTAATAGAAATGGTAATAGTAATATTACTATTAGTAAATAGTAATAGTCATAGAAATAATAAATAGTAATAGAATAGTAATAGAAAATAGTAATAAATAGTTAAATAGTAATATGTAAATAAATTATTGAAATAAGTCCAGGACCAGCCTATCGGCTCAGGGTGTCTGACCCTCCAAGGGAGGCGTTGTAAAGTTTGATGGCCACAGGCGGGAATGACTTCCTATGACGCTCTGTGCTGCATCTCAGAGGAATGAGTCTCTGGCTGAATGTACTCCTGTGCCCAACCAGTACATTATGTAGTGGATGGGAGATATTGACCAAAATGGCATGCAACTTAGACAGCATCCTCTTTTCAGTCACCACCGTCAGGGAGTCCAGTTCCATCCCCACAACATCACTGGCCAGAGTCCGGTTCCATCCCCACAACATCACTGGCCTTATGAATGAGTTTGTTGATTCTGTTGGTGTCTGCTACCCTCAGCCTGCTGCCCCAGCACACAACAGCAAACATGATAGCACTGGCCACCACCGACTCGTAGAACATCCTCAACGTCGTCCGGCAGATGTTAAAGGACCTCAGTCTCCTCAGGAAATAGAGGTGGCTCTGACCCTTCTTGTATTCAGCATCGGTGTTCTTAGCTTATTGTCAATTCGTAACCCTAGGTATTTAATCCTCCACCATGTCCACACTGACCCCCTGGATGGAAACAAGGGTCAGTGGTACCTTAGCTCTCCTCAGGTCTACCACCAGCTCCTTAGACTTTTTCACATTAAGCTGCAGATAATTCTGCTGACACCATGTGACAAAGTTTCCTACCGTAGCCCTGTACTCAACCTCATCTCCCTTGTTGATGCATCCAACTATGGCAGAGTCATCCGAAAACTTCTGAAGATGACAAGACTCTGTGCGGTAATTGAAGTCTGAGGTGGAGAGAAAGGGAGACAAGACCATCCCCTGTGGAGCCCCAGTGCTGCTGATCACCCTGTCAGACACACAATGAGGGATGTTTAACAGCTGTGGTACGGTTTGAATGCCATAACCACCTACAAAGTTAAATCTTGAGACATAGGGGACAGCAGAGTTTCACTTCCAGATGAGCTTAATGCTCACTTTGGCCACCAGAACAGAGAGGAACCATCACACACCCCCTGTGTCTCCCAATGATCCTTTGGTCTCAGTATCTGAAGATGGCTTGTAGGCTGCCTTCAAGAGAGTGAATCCAAGGAAAGCAGCTGTTCTGGATGGAGTATCTGGCTGTGTACCAAACACTTGTGCCGACATACATCAACTGGTTGGTGTATTCATGGATATCTTCAACCTCTTGCTCTGGCAGTGTGTGGTACCCACCTGCTTCGAGCAGGCTTCATTTGTACCGGTGCCCAAGAAGAGTGTTAACCTCTCTAAATGACTGTCACCCAGCAACACTTACATACATGGTGATAAAATGTTTTGAGAGGCTGGTGTTGAAACATATCAGCTCCTGTCTGAATGGTGACTTGGATCCACTTCAGTTCGCCTACTGAAGCAACAGGTCTACAGTAGATGCTATCTCGTTTCCTCTTCACACAACCCTGGAACATCTGGATGCTCTTTCTCTGTTACAGCTTGACAGTTAACACCATCATCCCCTCAAAACTAATCGGTAAGCTCCAAGACCTGGGCCTCAATACCTCCTTGTGCAATTGGATCCTGGATTTGCTCATTTGTAGACCCCAGTCAGTTTGGGTTGGCAAAAACATCTCCTCCACAATCTCCATCAGCCTGTAAATCTGTGTCGCAGGGCTATGTACTTAGTAGAGGCCCCCGCGACACAGATTTACAGGCTGAATTGTAGCAGCAGGATTCAGCCGCCAGATGTGTCCGAGCACTATGTACGGACGCAGATTTACAGGCTGAATCAAAGCGGTGAAGTCGGTTATATCCAAGCAGCAGAACCTGTTGTACGAATGGAGAGTTAAGTGCTGGGCCAGATTGAAAAAGTCAGTGTGTCGGAGGCTGTGGTGAGGGGCGGGCCACTTCAGATCGCTGCTCGTTTACTCAGTTCTGCGCTGAACTGTGAGATTCTCTTGCAGACTTCAGTTTGGAACACTGTTTGGTTGTGGTTACTGTTTGCATAATTTTTCCACTACACATTGGGTGTTTGGTCTTTTTATGGATTATATTTTATTTTCTTATGGACGTGATGTGGTTTTTTTTATATACAGCAGCAGGTGCGTTTAAAAAAAAAAAGGGCCTGGAAGATCATTGGGGATACCAGTCACCCCAATCATAAACTCTTTCAGCTGCTTCCATCGGGCAAATGATACTGCAGCATTAAAGCCAACGGGTTACAGGACGGCTTATTTCTACAAACCATTAAACTTTAAATTTACATGTCTGTAGATTGTGACAGAGTCATAACAAAGATTTTTACTCACGTTGTGGGGCAGATGTAAGATATAAATAAGTTAAATTCTGTCCTTATTCTCCACATACTGTGTATTTGACAGTCTTTTTTTCAAGAATCTGTGGTTTGTTTCTGGGTTTCTTTGTTTTGTGGTACCCGTAAGTACACGAATCTCAAGTTGCATAAAGTTAACGTATATACTTTGAGAATAAAATGCACTTTGAACTTTGTCCTGCACCCATCATAAATACAATTGCGATGAAAGCATGGGAGTGCCTCTACTTCCTCAGGAGCCTGGAGGTTCAGCATGTCCTCAAAAACCTTGGCAAACTTCTTTCGATGTGTGGTGGAAAGTGTGCTGACTGGCTGCATTACGGCCTGGTATGGAAACACCAATGCCTTTGAGCTGAAAATCCTGCAAAATTTAGTACATTCAGCCCAGTATATCACGGACAAAACCCTCCCAAATATTGAGCACATCTATATGAAACGTTGCTGTAGAAAAACAGCATCTACCATCAAAGATCCTCACCGCCCAGGCCATGCTCTCTTTTCTCACTGCTGCCATCAGGTAGAAGGCACAGGTGCCTCTGGATTTGCACCACCAGATTCAGGAACAGTTACTACCCCTCAACCGTCAGGCTCTTGAGCAAAAGGGGATAGCTACACTCATTTAAAGACTTGTATTATTATTTAATGCTCTTTATTTATTGCTATTTATTTATCTTCTTTTGCAGTTTGTTTAGTTCACAGTTCCTGATGTTTACAATGTACAGATCCTGTTTACAGTTACTGTTCTATAGATTTGCTAAGTATGCCTGCAGAAAAAGAACCCCAGGGTTGTATGTGGTGACATGTATGTACTCTGATAATAAGTTTTGAGACTGGCAGTTTTGTCGAGCTCCAGGGTGGGATTTGATTTGCAATCTTGTGCCTTGGGTTATTAATCAAGTGTAAAGATGGTGGCCTTACAGTGTGTCACTTGACCGGCTGGGTTTTCTAAAGTATTCTGATGTCTGAGTTTGAGTTATCACTACTATGAAGGAGTAAATGTTGCCTGTGTTAAGTCAATTGAATTAAATTGAAATATCCTCAAGCTAAATGAAACAAAACTTTGGAGAGAAATTGGGCAGGAAGCAAATATACAGCAGGTTTGATAGCTTGTCAACACAAACACAATAGATTCTGCATATGCTGGCATGCACACACGCACATGCACGTCTCCCGGTGACCGTGTGGGTTTCCTCTAGGTGCTCTGATTTCCTCCCACAGTCCAAAGACATACTGGTTTATAAGTCAGTTGGTCATTGTAAATTGTCCTGTCATTGGGCTAGGATTAAAATTGTGGGACTGCTGGGAGACGAGGCTCAAAGCTGCAGAAGGGCCTATTCTCCACAATATCCCAATAAATAAAGAAAGTGCTGGAGAAACTCAGCAGGTCAGGCAGTATCTATGGAGGAAAATTAACTGTTCCAGTTTTGGGCCAGAACCCTTCACTGCCTGCCTTGCTGTGTTACTGCAGTATTTTGTGTTGATAGCTCGTCTTATATCCTTTTCTGTTTCCTTTTGAAGAAAGGAAATATGGTACAATCTCAGAGTGGAAGGGAGTTTTCAAGCGTAGCTGCTCTGATAATGTGGTGGGGGGAATATAACAAGTGATCCTTTTTTTACATGCACATTTTCTGCCAGCAGCAGTGTGACGGTGAACATATTTGTTGTAGTGATTTTTGGTCGAGGATTGCTGTTCAAAATGCTGAGAAAGTTGTGAAAGATTGCCTGACAGGATTAGAGTTTAACTATTCATCTGAAGTACAGCACTGCTGACAATGTGGCTGCTCTGCAGTCCTGTACCGAAGGTGTCAGCACAGATCTGAGCTGAAGCTTTCTTTCTACAACTATCTAGCTGAAAGCCACATTTCCTCCTCTTTCCTGTTTGCCAGCATGGGGAATTGGTAAGTTTCATTAATTAAGTTCCACTTAATTTTCCATTTTGTTGTCCTCTGAGGTTAACTTTTTTTCCCCCTATTTACCATGGCCTGGTGCAAGTTGATGGGACTAGGCAAATTAATGTTTTGGCATAGACTAGATGGGCCAAAGGGCCTGTTTCTGTGCGTCAGTGTTCTATGTCTCTATCTCTTTTAATCCTGGTCCTCTGTACCCTCCCTCGCGCACATAATTGATTTTCTGTGGTATGGAGTCCAAAACTTTGGTAGAATGACCTGTCCACTCTGTGTAAAATAAACACTGATAAACCTTGAAAAATCTGCTGTCCAAGCCCCACGTTCTCCATTTTTGATTAAGGTTTTCAATTCTTTGTCACATAGACCAGATGTTGAAAGTGCTGATGGTTGTCTTTCTAAACCTGTTGAGTACTGTCCCTTGCATAGTTATGTAAATATCTCCAATTAAGGTTCAAAGCTTTCTATTTCACAATGTTGAACTTAATTCATCATTAGCTGGGTAAATTTCGTAACTATTTAGTCCTGTCAATATCCTGCTGTGTTCTTTATCTCTCCTGCCCTCTTTCTGAGTATTCTAGGCCGGTTTAATAAACTTGCATTAATTTTCCCTGTAGCTTGCTAAAGCAAACTGCAGGGGTCTCGGCACTGTTTACACAGGCTGCTTTTCCATTCTCCCCTCCCCTCTTTCTGTCATTTTCTTTGCTAGAAAATTCCTTTATCAATAATGGGTGCAATTTTTATCTTCCCCACCTTGTTTTCTGCTTGCAAAACTTTCTGATTTAGACAAAATGGATAGGAACTTCAACTGTTGTTAGCCAGTTGAGTATGCAACGTCCTTTTCTACTCGGGGCTTCAAGGGAGATGCACTGCCATCTACAATATCTTCAATCTCTTCACAATCTAATTATTTATGTTCTTCATTTCTTCTCCCTTTTGCAATAGATTTCATTTCTTTATCTACTATCATTGTTAAAGACCTGTGCTTAAAATGTATCACGTCTTTTGTGGAGAAGGGCTGCAGGTCAGGCCAGACCGGTGGCTAGAGAGGGGAAAGTTAACTTTTAAGTCATGGACTGGTCAGTAGAACAAACGCTGGAAAGAATTGTTTTTTAAATTGCAGAGCAGGAGCAGAGAGAACAAAAGGAATGATGAGATTGAGACTGACTAATGCAATTGCCGGTGGTCCTGGCTGACGGGGCAGTGAAGCCTTGTTAATTGCAGATGAGTTGTCTGAGGGGAAGTGTAAGCCAAAGGCCAGGGACGGCGAAAGACAAAATAATGCTGGAATAGTGAGACGCGTGACACATCTTGGCGTGACGCCATTAAGGGTTGGGTGTTCCAGAGTTCGGAGTTCAATTCTGGCGCCATTCTGTAATGAGTCTCTGAGGAATGCACAGGTTTTCCCCGGGTGCTGCAGTTTCCTCCCACAGGTCAAAGATGTACTGGGTAGGTTAGTTGGTCATTGTAAATTGTCCCATGATGAGGCTAGGGTTAATTAGAATTGTTGGATTGCTGAGATTGTGTGGCTCAAAGGGCTGGAAGGGTTTACTCTTCACTTTATTGCTAAATTAAAATAAATAACAATTGCTGGATTTTATTTCTCTCCTGTTTCCCACGTTTTACAACATAGAGGCAATCTAGACCATCAAATCTCTGCTGGCTGTCAGTATTCTTATCAAATCAATCAGCCTGTTTGTATCCCTATAATTCATTTTCTCTTGGCCTCAGCTCTCCCCAATTCACTGTCCGATTAACCTACTAACCTTCACGTTTTTGGGATGAGAGGCGTATGTGGTGTACAGACTCCACACAGCTAGCACCAGGGATCAGGATCGAATGCTTGTGTGACTTAAGCATTTCGCGTATCTCTATTTGCTTCCACTTCATAGAAGGTGTATAAATTTAAATCATTATCGTGGTTATGTCTCTCCCTTCATCATTTATTTTAAAGTGTATGTATTCTTTGAACCTTGTCTTCAGAATCAGGTTTAAAATCACTGGCATTTGTCGTGAAATTTGTTAACTTAGTGGCAGTACAGTGTAATACTTAATAATAGAAAAAAGAAATGAGTAAATCAATTACATTAAGTGTATGTGTGTATATATTTATTTAAATTAAAAATAGTGCAAAAACAGAAATAATAAAAGTGAGGTAGTGTTCATTGGTTCAATGACCGTTCAGAAATCGGAAGAAGCTGTTCCTGAATTGCTGAGTGTGTGCCTTCAGGTTTCTGAACCTCCTTCCTGACAGTAACAATGAGAAGAGGGCATGTCCTGCGTGATGGGGGGTCCTTAATAATGGACATTGCTTTTCTGAGGCATGCTCCTTGAAGATGTCTTGGATACTCTGGAGGCTAGTACCCAAGATGGAACTGACTAATCTCTCAGTTTTTTTTGTAGTTTCTTTCGATCCTATGCAGTAACCCCCCCCAACCCCCCTCCATATCAGATGGTGATGCAGTAGAATGCTCTCCACAGTACATCTGTAGAAGTTTTCGAGTATCTTGGGTGACAATCCAAGCTCCTAATGAAATATAGCCGCTGTGTGTCTTCTGCACGTCTCTATCACTTTGTTTCTCAGTTTAGTTGCCAGCCCATGCCTGCTGCTTGCCGGTTGTGTTCCTTCACTTTTGTATGCTTTAGACTGGTGATTTCAGTCTTTCTCCCTCTTCCTCTACCTCTTAACCTTGCAGTTGAGTCCCTCGTGTCATTTTCATCTCCCTCTTATTATTTGTATCAGCTGCAAGTCAGAAGGTGGCCTGTGGGGAGTTCGCAGCCGCAAATTCGTATCTCGCTCCCCAAAGGACAAAGTTTCTCAATCCAGTGACTTTCTGTGGCCACTTTGTTTCAGTGATCTCAGCTGGAGGACAGACTGCATGTGTTTCAAAACAGGACTGCTACCTTCCCACTGAAACAGAAATAGTTAAAGAGGCAGGGTTAAGTAAAAGTTCCACATTAACCTGCTTTGTAAACAGACATCACACATCAAAGTTGCTGGTCAAAGCAGCAGACCAGGCAGCATCTCTAGGAAGAGGTGCAGTCGACGTTTCAGGCCGAGACCCTTCGTCAGGACTAACTGAAGGAAGAGTGAGTAAGGGATTTGAAAGTTGGAGGGGGAGATCCAAAATGATAGGAGAAGACAGGAGGGGGAGGGATAGAGCCAAGAGCTGGACAGGTGATAGGCAAAAGGGGATACGAGAGGATCATGGGACAGGAGGTCTGGGAAGAAAGACAAGGGGGTGGGGACCCAGAGGATGGGCAAGAGGTATATTCAGAGGGAGAAAAAGGAGAGTGAGAGAAAGAATGTGTACATAAAAATAAGTAACAGATGGGGTACGAGGGGGAGGTGGGGCCTAGCGGAAGTTAGAGAAGTCGCTGTTCATGCCATCAGGTTGGAGGCTACCCAGACGGAAGATAAGGTGTTGTTCCTCCAACCTGAGTGTGGCTTCATCTTTACAGTAGAGGAGGCCATGGATAGACATGTCAGAATGGGAATGGGATGTGGAATTAAAATATGTGGCCACTGGGAGATCCTGCTTTCCCTGGGGGACAGAGCGTAGATGTTCAGCAAAGCGGTCTCCCAGTCTGCGTCGGGTCTCGCCAATATATAAAAGGCCACATCGGGAGCACCGGACGCAGTATATCACCCCAGTCGACTCTCAGGTGAAGTGTTGCCTCACCTGGAAGGACTGTTTGGGGCCCTGAATGGTGGTAAGGGAGGAAGTGTAAGGGCATGTGTAGCACTTGTTCCGCTTACACGGGTAAGTGCCAGGAGGGAGATCAGTGGGGAGAGAATGGGGGGGATGAATAGACAAAGGAGTTGTGTAGGGAGCAATCCCTGTGCAATGCAGAGAGGGGGGGGAGGGAAAGATGTGCTTAGTGGTGGGATCCCGTTGGAGGTGGCGGAAGTTACGGAGAATAATATGTTGGACCCGGAGGCTGGTGGGGTGGTAGGTGAGGACCAGGGGAACCCTATTCCTAGTGGGGTGGCGGGAGGATGGAGTGAGAGCAGATGTAAGTGAAATGGGGGAGATGCGTTTAAAAGCAGAGTTGATAGTGGAGGAAGGGAAGCCCCTTTCTTTAAAAAAGGAATACATCTCCCTCGTCCTAGAATGAAAAGCCTCATCCTGAGAGCAGATGCGGCGGAGGCGGAGGAATTGCGAGAAGGGGATGGCGTTTTTGCAAGAGACAGGGTGAGAAGAGGAATAGTAACTTTGATGTGTGTTGCTTGAATTTCCAGCATCTGCAGAATTCCTGTTGTTTTTGTAAACAGACATAAAATGATTGCCAGATTTAACTGTTCAGCAAGAATACCTACTGATGAAGGAATGTTATGTGAAGTCCTCCTGTAGGCTGGTGACTGGGTATCCTGTGGTGAATGATTCGGTTTTCAACTCCGCAAAGTGTCTCCACCACCGAGGCGATGGGATGTTCAGTACATGCCTTGATGGGTGCAGCTATCACAATATAATAGAAAATCAAAATCCGATTTAATATCACTGGCATATATTATGAAATTTGTTAAATAACTAGTGCAAAAATAGAAATAAAAAGTAATGAGGTTGTGTTAATGGGTTCAATGTCCATCTAGAAATCGGTTGACTGAGGTGAAGAAGCTGTTCCTGAATCGCTGAATGTGTGCCTTCAGGCTTCAGTACCTCCTCCCTGATGGTAACATGAGAAGAGGGGATGTCCTGGGTGATGGGGATCCTAATGATGGATGCTACTGTTTTTTAGAGGCATCGATCCTTGAAGATGTCCTGTATATTATGGAGGTTAGTGCTCGTGATGGAGCGAAGTTTACAGCTCTCTCCAGATTATTTGGTCTTTTGCAGTAGCCCTCCACCCCACCCACCCACCCAGTGATGCACTAACTACTCTCCTCTCTGCCTACAGGAACATTTTCGACCTTTACCAGCCCCAAGATAAAGTAGGCAAGATAAATAAAGGCTTCTGTTTCAAAAGTGACCTTGCAGATGTTGAGACTTTTACACTAGTGGGAGAATCTCAAACAAGGGAGTCATTAAAATAAAGTCTGGTGGGAATCTATTCTGGTAGAACAGGGGGCGTTTTTGGAACCCTCCTCCCCAGGGTGTTGTAGAAGCCCAATCATTACGGGTAGTTAAAGGGGAGGTTGATTTTTTTTGTTGTTGGATTGGGAAACTGGCACAGCCTTGAAGGTGTTGGCCTACTCTTACTCCTCTTTCCTTGGGTTTCTGTGATGATGTCCTGTGTGATGCCTTAGAGTCCTGATGCTCAGCAAGCTGTTGAAATCTTCCTGGTGCACTTAATTATGTTGTAATATAAATAAAGACAGCATTGCACAGCAAGGTGATGCAAAATGAGAGTTGATTTAATAACCAGATTATCTTTCCTTTGGGTTTTAGTTGAGGGATAAATATTGATCAGACCCTCCCTAGTGAAATTTTGCTTCCCTGAAAGTGTGAGAGAGACCTCAGCCTAGGTACAGTTTGTTAATGCTGTATCGCTTACTATTTGCTAGACTAAATCTCGTGGGCTGAGGTTTTTAAGGGGAAGGTTGCACCCTGCAGGGAGAAAGCTGTGGTGTCTACTGAATGCTAGAAGTGGTTGCCATGGAAATGTTGGTCATTCAAATGTCCTATTTCAGTCAATATTTCCAAGTGCAATTATAATTGCACCGTATAAAGGATCAAACAGCTGAGCCAGACGGTATTCTCCCAGTTGATAGAGGAGCTAAGTCTAAGGTGTGCCCAATTGAAATTCCTTTCCCTAAATTGTACATGGTGTGTACCGCTGAACTATATGTGGTGCATAAAAGGTGATATCAATCCTGTGTCTCCATATGGTAGGCCGGGGCAGTTTGTACCATTTGCCTCTGCAGTGTGAAAGGGGCAATATATACCCCACCTGTGTACACAGTAGGCAAGGGGCAGTGTATGCTCCCCACCTTTGTGACTATGGGCAAACAGGGATGAAATTGCTTTGGCATTGAATTTCAATGCAAACTCTTTGTGTGAACAGCCAAGACCTCTGACTGCAGTCGCTGTAGAATGTGTGTATTTGATGTCAGGGCAAGATTAGACTCGATTGCTGTGTTCTCTGTGATAAGTGTCTGCTGTCTAACCGACCCAGCACTGGATGAGTTGTTAATAAAACCATAAGACAAAGGAGCAGAAGTCAGCCATTCGGCCCATCGAGTCTGCTCTGCCATTTTATCATGAACTGATCCATTCTCACATTTAGTCCCACTCCCCTGCCTTCTCACCATAACCATTCCAGTAACCCCAGTGATGTACTCGAGTTTTAGTGCAGATTCACAGATGTGGGACAGAGAAAATATAATTTATGCCTCTATAAACTTGGAACCAACATGGGTACCACTAACTGACTGAGTTACTCACTGACACAGTTGTCATCAGATTTGTGTCCGTTCTGATATTGAAGTGTGAATGGTGATTAGGGTCTGGAATTGGTGAATTCTCTTGAACTTGTTCTGCCCTTGCTGAGTGCCACATTCTGAATACACTATGCCACACCATCAGCAAACCAGCACCCCTCCCCACACTCCCCCACCCACAATGTCAGCAAGTTGTCAGCAGTTTCACCTGCATGTGGGTTCCAGCAGTTAAACCTTCACCACTGCATTATAGCACCAAAGTGCCCTTATTTATTATGGCACAAGCAGAGGCCATTCAGCCCATTGGGACCATGTCAGCCACCATGTGCAATTGCATCAGTCCTCTCCATATTAGTTACTTCACAGGTCTTTCACCTTCTCCCTCTAACAGCATTGCAGGTAAACCAGGGAGTGCAGCAATGCATGAAGACAGCTCACCACTACCTGCTCCAGGGCATCGGGGCGGGGGGGGGGGTGCATTCTAGTGTGGCCACATCCCTTAAATGAATATCAAAACAATTGCTGGCAGCTAATTCTCTCTCAGAAGTGCATCAACTCCCCTTTGACTCTTGCTAATTAACAACACCAGGAGCAATTTACTGTGGCCAATTAACCTGCCCACATGTATCTGGGACATGGGAAGAAAAGCACGTTGCCCAGGAGAAACCCACAGACACAGGAAGAATGCATGAACTCCAGTGTGAGCAGCCAAGGTCAGAATGGAATCCGGGCAGCTGAGATTGTGATTACTGTTCCAATGTACCACCATTGATGCTGCTAATCAGTTCACCCATACCTTACAATGGCTTATCGCCTGGCCCAAATAGCCAGCTGAAACTTCTGTATTAATGCTAAGTTATAAAATAAAATGCTGGCAATGTCCAGAAAGTCAGGCAACATCTGTGGAGAGATAGTGAGTTACGTCTTGGGTTGATGACTCTTCACTGGAACTGCTTTGTTGGTGAGTCGGTGCTTGCTGAGAAGATGCAGACACAGAGTTGACCAGATACGGAGACTGCCATGAGAACTTACACTGGTTGGTCTGGTGTTTGAGGCCATGTTCAATGGTTCCATTTGATATCAGAGAATGTATGCAATATACAACTTGAAATTCTTACTTTCTGCAGTCATCCTCAAAACAGAAGAAAACTTCAAAAATGAATGACAAAACGTAAGAACCCCAAAGCCCCGTACCCCCACCTTCCACGCTCAAGCAGCATCAACCCTCCCCCCCCCCCCCCGCCACTCTTTCTAGCCGAAAGCATCAGTACTCTCATCACCCACTATGGAAGTAATCAGCAAAGCCCCAAAGAAAGACCATGGTCTACAGTCCATCAAAAACTACTGTTCATCACAACAGTTCAACATTCCTCCATGCTCTTTGTGTCACTAACGAGGGAGAGAGAGAGAGATATCACTCCTTCCACAGTGAGAGGGGAGACAAACAGTCACTGTTCCGATGTTAGTCTGTCTGTAGCGCTGCTGTTATTTCGAGTTACCCCGACTTGAGAATCGGCATGAAGCTCTCACTCATCATTGGGTGGGGTGGAGGGGAACGATCACCTGAGTGCAGAGGATTCTGACAGCAGTGCACACTGTCTCAGTGTTCCGGCTTCCTGCAACGCTTCAGTTTGAGACACTGGCCAGAAATCAGGGCCTCACGAGGCTGCACTCCAAAGGCACCCATCTTCTGGCAGCTCCTGGAGATCAGTGAGCCTTAAGGACGGGAACACATAGCCGTGCAGAACCATGATTTGAGTGTAGCTGTAGATCTTGGACTCTGACAAGATCCTAGCCACCCCGAAAAGGGAAATGGAAACATGCTGTTGTTTGAAGTTCTACCTCCATTCATTTTCTGTGGCTGTGTTTCTTCCCTGGATTGCTCTCTGTTCTGATGCTGGGTCACAGCTTGGTACACGGGGTAGTACATCCAGCAATGTTGCTACTGTTATGCTCATGTTCCTTCACACTACCATTCCAACACTGGCTGTAACATTCCCCACCTGTGTTTTATTACCTACTTGAAAACTTCACTGTGAATTATTAGTCTTCATTTTTTAAAATATTATCTTGAGAGTTTAATAAGGCTTCCAAAGAAAACAAGTCCTGGTTCATAACCTTTTGTCATAATTAAATTCTTGTAGTCATTTATAAGTATAGGTATCCTGATTTAATCTGGATTTAACTTTTCCATAATAGGTTGGCTAAATATCTTCTCCCCTCTCTGGGTGATGTGCAGTGGTAACTCACCATGGATACTAATGCAATGATGCAAATGCCCTATATTGGCCAGGCCTGGTGTCAGCTATCAATCATAAAGGGAGTATCAGCTCCACAATTTGACCTTCGCCAAACATAGAGGAAGCCAAGGAAAAAGTTGTCAAAAGCCAGGAACTGTCTGAAGCTGTGGGCTGATTTAGAACAGAGAAAACTTGCAGCACAATACAGGCCCTTTGGCCTACAATGCTGTCCTGAACATGTACTTACTTTAGAGATTACCTAGGGTTACCCATTGCCCTCTATTTTTCTAATCTCCATGTACTTATCCAAGAGTCTCTTAAACGATCCTATTGGATCTGCCTCCACCACTGTCGCCTGCAGCCAATTCCACGCACTCAACACTCTGCGTTTTTAAAAAAAACAACAACAACCTTACCCCTGACGTCTCCTCTGTACCTTCTTCCAATCACCTTAAAACTGTGCCCTCTCATTTTCCCATTTCAGCCCTGGGAAAAAGCCTCTGACTATCCACACGCTCAGTGCCTCTTATCATATTAGACACCTCTATCAGGTCACCTCTCATCTTCCTTTGCTCCAAGGAGAAAAGGCCAAGTTCACTCAACCTATTCTCATAAGGCATGCTTCCCAATCTAGGCAACATCCTTGTAAATCTCTCCTGCATCCTGTCTATGGTTTCCACATCCTTCCTGTAGTGAGGTGACCAGAACTGAGCACAGTACTCCAAGAGGGGTCTGACCAGGGCCCAATATAGCTTTAACATTACCTCTTGGCTATTGAACTCAATCCCATGGTTGGTGAAGGCCAACATATTGTATACCTTCTTAATCATACAGTCAACCTGCGCAGCAGCTTTGAGTGTCCTATGGACTCGGACCCCAAGATCCCTCTGATCCTCCACACTGCCAAGAGTCTTACCGTTAATACTATATTCTGCCATCATATTTGACCTACCAAAATGAACCAACTCACACTTATCTGGGTTGAACTCCATCTGCCACTTCTCAGCCCAGTTTTGCATCCTATCAATCTCCCGCTGTAACCCCTGACAGCCCTCCACACTATCCACAACACCCCCAAGCTTTGTGTCATCAGCAAATTTACTAACCCATCCTTCCACTTCCGCATCCAGGTCATTTATAAAAATCTCGAAGAGCAGTGGTCTCAGAACAGATCCCTGAGGTACACCACTGGTCATCGACCTCCATGCAGAATATGACCTGTCTACAACCACTTTTTGCCTTCTGTGGGCAAGCCAATTCTGGATCCAGAAAGCAATGTCCCCTTGGATCCCCTGCCTCCTCATTTTCTCAATAGGTCTTGCATAGGATACCTTATCAAATGCCTTGCTGAAATCCATATGCACTACATCTATGGCTCTACCTTCATCAGTGTGTTTAGTCACATCCTCAAAAAATTCAATCAGGCTCGTAAGGCACGACCTGCCTTTGACAAAACCATGTTGACTATTCCTAATCGTATTATGCCTCTCCAGATGTTCATAAATCCTGCCTCTCAGGATCTTCTCCAGCAACTTACCAACCGCGGAAGTAAGACTCACTGGTCTATAATTTC
Organism: Mobula birostris; assembly: GCF_030028105.1. Taxonomy (NCBI): domain Eukaryota; kingdom Metazoa; phylum Chordata; class Chondrichthyes; order Myliobatiformes; family Myliobatidae; genus Mobula; species Mobula birostris. The sequence goes on along the minus strand of NC_092393.1, from coordinate 11,197,472 downwards.
CTGGGCTATCTCTACTCCCTTTCTTGAATAAGGGAACAACATCTGCAACCCTCCAATCCTCCTGAACCTCTCCCTTCCCATTGGTGAGCAAAGATAATTGCCAGAGGCTCAGCAATCTCCTCCCTCACCTCCCACAGTAGCCTGGGGTATATCTTGTCTGGTCCCAGTGACTTATCCAACTTGATGCTTTCCAAAAGCTTCAGCACATCTTCTTTCTTAATGTCTGTATTCTCAAGCTTTTCAGTCCACTGTAAGTCATCCCTACAATCGCTAAGTTCCTTTTCCGTAGTGAATACTGAAGCAAAGTACTGTATTCATTAAGTTCCTCTGCTACTTCCTCCAGTTCCATACAAACTTTTCCACTGTCACATTTGATTGGTCCTAATCTCTCGCGTCTTATCCTCTTGCTCTGCACATACTTGTAGAATGCCTTGGAGTTTTCCTTAATTCTGTTCGCCAAGGCCTTCTCATGGCCCCTTCTGGCTCTCCTAATTTCATTCTTGAGCTCCTTCCTGCTAGCCTTATAATCTTCTAGATCTCTATCATTACCTGGTAATAACTCTCCAACCAAACGGCATGAGGGCCCATCAAATTATTCCCAAGGCAGAAGAGAAGTTATTTTAATGATTGCTGTGCTCAGGTAGTGGGTAGTGGCTCCATATGTCGCTACTACAGGGCGTGACGACTCTGCCTTACACGAGTCCCGGGCTTAGCTGGCTCCAACTGACAGTACCTGGTATGGGCCCCTATCCAGGATTACGGATCCCACTGCCTTGTGGGTATCTTCGGGAGAAGAGAAGGCTAAGGAGTAAACCCTACACAAATCCGGAGTGGAGCCCCGGAGGCGGTTAGATGATGTATCACGTCACCTCCCGGCAGCTCCTGCAGCCAAGCTGATGCCAAATGTACTGCTTCGCATTCCTTTGGACCACATCCGCGAGGCAGAGAGGGGGATCTTGATGTCTGGGCAGCCCAGGATCTCCATATTCATCGCCCAGGTCTGCGCCCAGTCCTAAACCGGGCGCATCCATTGTCTACTTAGAGCCATGTTGATGATACGCTCAGAAATTGGGGTGCAGATTTTAAAATAGTCACCTTTCCTTGCAAATAATTGATACATTGGAACATCAGGTCTGCAGGGATTCTGTTCCATCTTCATCTTGGGCAGTTTCAATGTGGTGAAGAAAAGCTTTGCATTGGATATGATGCACTGCGTGGAATTGCATCATGTTTTATGTGAGATCAGTAAGACCAGGAGGCTTTGGTCAAATGGTAATTTTGCAAATGCTGTTTGTCCTTCAGTTAAAGTTCTGTTTTGCTTTAACCTTGCTGTCTTGCCTAACTGTTGCAGCACATCCAGGGCTTTGACCTTGGTCCCAGACTCTGGAAAAAGCAAGTTCCACAGTAACCCTTAGAGCTTCTGCAGTTCTTGTGTACATAGATTACTGAAGGATATTCTGTGGCATGACAGAGGCAAAATCGCTTTCACCTGCGTCAACAAGGACTTCTCCATCATAAAGCCAGCAGTCAGGATATTCCCAGCTGATCGGAAGGTTCAATTCCGTTTGTATCTCCTCCGACAGCCCGTGGTCATATCCATGGGTATTCAAAACAGTACAACACAGGAATATGCCTTTTGGTCCACAGTGCCTGTGCTGGTCGTGACAGTCCAGCTAATCCCACCCGTCTCCCCAGGTCCATATCAGACTTTTCCCGGTCTGTATGAATGTTGCAAACACTGCTATTGTGTCTACTTCCACCACCTTCCCTGCTAGTACGTTTCTGGCACTTGCCACTCGTCACTCTGTATAAAAACAAAATTCATCTTGTAAATCTCCTTTAAACTTCTCCCTCACCTTAAAACCACTCCCTCTAGCATTTGACTTTTTTGCATAGGGGAAGGGGACTCTATTGACCCTATATATGCCTCCGGTAATTTTATAAGCTTGTCTTAGGATGTGACAGAATTCAAAGTTGGTTTGATTTGAATTGAACTGTAGAACTGCCAGGAAAATGAAGTGTAGTTCCCCCCACCCCCCACCTTCCTGGTGACATTCCTGTTACCGACTGGTGCTGTAGCAATTAGTGCTGCTTCCTGCCGAATCTAGAGACCTCGTCTTCATCCTGACCTTGGACACCAACTGTGTGGAACTTGCATGTTTTTTGTTTAATCCCCTGGCCACTTTGGTTCTTTGTCCTCCCCTCCCCAGATTCCTCCCACATCCCATAGGACGCATGGTTAATTGGCCTCTGAATGTGGATGGATGGCAGAAGCATCGGGTGTTGATGGGCATCTGACAGGAAGTTAGTTGCGAGGGCACATGGGAAATAGAAAGAAAAATGGGACTGCTGGGATTCCCTTACCTGACGTCATGGCTGAGCATTTCCTACAGTACCATAGTAAGTAGGACAAAATCCGCTTTATGCAGTCACAGTTCCACGGAAAATTAACTGACCTTCCATGTCCTCAGGAGCAGTTCAAAGATCAGGTATCCTGCAGTGATAGAGATCCTCCTGACTCCTCAATCTTTCCACCACTTTCAGCATCTGAGGGCCATGTCAAGACTGTTATTAACCAACACACATCAAAGTTGCTAGTGAATGCAGCAGGCCAGGCAGCATCTCTAGGAAGAGGTACAGTCGACGTTTCAGGCCGAGACCCTTCTTCAGTCACTACGTGGACTACGTAGGTGCGAGAGGGTGGCCTTAAGGGAATTTGTGGAGGCAATATTTTTGTAGCGCAACACACAATGTGCTGGAGGAACTCAGCAGGTCAGGCAGCATCTATGGAAATGAATAAACAGTCGAAGTTTTGGGCCGGGATCCTCCTTCAGGACTGAGAAGGAAGGGAGAAGATGCCGGAATAAAAAAAGGTTGGGGGGAGGGGAATGAGGCTAGCTGGAAGGTGATAGGTGAAGCCAGGTGGGTGAGGAAGATCAGGTGCTGGTGAAGAAGGAATCTGAACAAGATGGCAGATTTTGTACAGTACAAATATGGCTCTTCAACCCACCATGTCCCATGCTAACCTTTCTGTTCACCTACTTTGTTGATTTTGACTGCAGTTGTTCCTTTCCACAAACAAACCAGCTGTAAGTGTGTCACCAGGATTAGGCTTTTATTGCCCATGTCAGAAGTTTGCAGTGAAGGAAGGTGACTGGTGCCTTCAATGCCATGCTGTACTGATGCCAGCAAGCTGGCCCATCTCTGCTCCCAGAAAATTTACTTGACAGTTGTGCTGTGTATCAGGACCAAGGAGCTGCCTGTTTCTATAACTAAATCTTCCCTTGCCATTCTGATGCTGACTGCTCTCTGCACTGTCATTTTCACATGGTTTAATGACCCCGGCAGCAACAGACATTGAAGTCATGACTTATAAATATAAATGAGGAGGGAACTGACTTGGCAGTCCAGTGCTATTTTCAGCCTGATTTATCCAGACTCTGCCCATGACTGTGGTTTAATAGGTTCACTCCCAGTGCTCCTCTGGTACTGTAACAGCTAACAGCTTGCAGCCCCTACCCTGGTGAAGGGAACAGGTGCAGGATTGTATGTGGTGAAATAAAGTTGAATCTGCATTATAACTTCTCCTTCCTTCTGTATCACTGATCTTCTTGCCCAGGGCCAGTTTGCCAGCTATGTGAAATGTTTGTACTGGATATCCCAAATGGTGGCTGAAACTTGGATTATTCCTATGGAATGGCAAGATATTTATTGGATGGGGGGCGGAGGGAGGAGATCAGGATGTGAGTGGTGCATTGGTTGAGAGACTGGATGCAGTGTGCCTTCATTTAAAGGAGTGGGTCTCTGGGGCACCATGCTCATTGCAGCAGTTCTCTGCGAATCTGTTGGTATTTATAGTCAGATTTAGGAATGCGGGAGAAAAAAAAACTTTGCGTGCTGCCCGGAGCCAGTGACCAGTTGAAAGGCAGGTTTTGGAATCCTACAGATCTCCCTGGCACTATTGCCCTTTCAACAGCCATTCGAAGGTGCAAAATGGTCAGTACTTGTGTATGCAGCAGGTTGTGGTGGGCTGATCACTTGGTGGTCATGAGGGAATGTTCAGCACAGCTTTGTGGGCCGAAGGGCCTGTATTGTGCTGATGTAAGTATGGGCTGGATCTCAGAGTAAGAGACTGCAGATGCTGGAAACCTTGAGCAAACAGAATTTAATCTTACGGTAGGTTTGGAGGTGGATGAGTCCTAATGAAGGGTCTCTGCTCTTTTCTCAGCCCTTCATTTCCGTCCGTAGATGTTGTCGGACCTGAGCTCCTCTAGCATCTTGTGTGTGTTGGTCCATTTAAGATGGTGCTGAGGAGGAACAACTTTTCTAAGGGTGGTGTACCTTTGGTATTCTGTACACTGAGCAGACTATGGAGACAGAATTGTAGAACGAGTTTTGGGCTGAGGCAATTGGTATCTCTGGAGGAGTCCAGGGTTTTGGGGAACAGACAAACGTGAAACTGAGGCAGAAGAGATTACGCATGATTGTCTGGAGTATCAACAGCTGACTCTGTATCATTCTGCACTGGCTTGCCCATCACATGGACAGCTCTGACACAACATCCAAGGTCAACCCTGACTAACGGAGGACTTTGGGTATGGAATGGGGGAGTAGATACATGCGGCCTGCTCTCACTACTTGCTCTTCCATTCAGTAAAAGGTTGACTCATGGAGTTTTAATTAAAGTATGGCCTACTGAACTTCCTGTGGTTGTCCTGAAGCTGCTCCAGGGTGTGTCCTGGCATAGCCACTTATGCTGAGTTGAGGTGGGTCTGGTAGGGGTGGGCATCTCCCACCACTGCCCAATGCAGTCTTCGCCAGATTCTCCTGAAAGCATCGACTCTGACTGAATCTCATACTCAATTCCCAACCTTTTACATGCCATGGACTCCGACCCCTGCCACTAATCGAGGGAGGGGCCTGTGGACCCCAGGTTAGGAATCCCTGATCTTGAATGAGGGTTACTCTCTCATAAATATGAGGTGTTCCCTTGTAACCTTCAGAGACATTTTTGCCCCAGCCTTTGAAGCTATCTTCCTCAAAGAATGGTGGAAGCAGGATTTTTGAATCTTTGTTGATCAGAGATAGATGGAATAGCAGACCACCCATGTCACTGAAGGATGAAGCAAGTGAGTGTGGTGGAATGGTCTACATCATTGTTAGGTGACAGTGACTCCCAATTGTCCCCTACCTTGTGGTCATTCTTCAGAGGTGAGTTCAGCCATTGAATGTCATGGTATTTGATTGGAGTTGGGAGAGGGGTCTCATTAATCAGAATTTACCCCAGAGTAGAATGGCACTTGAAGCTAACTTGTCTGTGGACACATGACATAATGGGCAGCTGTAACTTCCTAGTTCATTCCTGAATCCTGGCAGAGTTCCACTAGTTTGGTGGGGGGGGGGGGATTGGGAGGGGTCCTCTGGCTGGTATTTTCAGTGCGCTCTGTCAGCACCAACTGTTGGCTGCCTTTGGACTCTGGCAGGGGTAACTGCCTAACAGGGGTGGGTCTCTGTATTTCTCACCGTGGCCAGTTGTCAGGGTGAGGTACATTCTGGGGGATGAGCATTTGCTCATCTGACCCTTAGAGCAGCACCGAGACCACGTGCTGTGACCTAACCCCACTTGCCTCATAACCACACAGTGACAAATTAAATGTTTGTGATTGATATCGTAAATGCTTCACATCAAATGCCTCCTGCCTGTCGGAAGAGTTTTAAAGAAGATTATTGGTTTGCTTTGAAATAACTGAAGTAGGGCTTTGGTTTGGTTATTTTTCTTTTCTTTTTATTTATACTTTGACATTTTGTGTTTCCCTCTAGCCAGGCAGGTGAGTCAGGTCTTGGTGGGTAAATGAACTTGGGAAAACGGAGTAAAGTCTCAGTCCTTTGAGTCTGATCTTTAATAAGATTACAGATGATCTGTTGACATCATTTGTTTATGTTGGGCTGTAGTACTCTTATCCATCTGCTCTCCTGCCTGCATTTGGAGGATACATTGGCACTTGGCTGGGAAACTTTTGGCTTTCATTCCCAGCCTGTCTGCAGCAATGGTGAACTGGCAAGTTCCACCTCATTCACAGGGCAACAGCTGAGAATAAAGTTAACTTCGAGTTTATTGTCACACGTGCAATTACTTGTACACACAGGTGTAATGAAAAGCTTGTTTGTAATTGTCATAGGCACATCATATCAGGCCAGCAGCATCCATGAGAAAATTGTAAACAAGTTGTGCACAATTTTCACAAGAGAACACAGTTGGAACAAAAATAATCTGTCTGCTTTAGTTCAGAGTTCATAGTTTGATTAACTGTAACAACTAGTTGGTGGTTGTATCTCCTGCTTGAAGATAGCATAATTGAGGGGAAAGTTCTGCTTCCTTTTTAAAAGGTCCAGCTGGTCAGCATGGGCCAGTTGGGCCGAAGGGCCTGTTTGCATGAGGTATAACTTTGACTCGATGCTACCTGGTGAAGGAATCCAGGGATAGGGACATGGTCCTGAAGCTTCCTTACATCTCAGTTGTTGAACTAACCTTCGGAATAAAGTACTGTATATCTAACAGGCTCCGGAATTTCCAAGGGTGGTCATTTGGCTGATTTACCCTGAGGTGCTTTGGAGGCAAGTTGCAGAAAGTATAGAAGTAACAGTTCAGCTATGGGGAAGCCATTGAGTTGAGTGAGGCAGGGAGGATTTCTATAGTTGTGGGTAAAATGTGAAGGGGGTTTGTTATAGAATTATGTAGCATGGATGGAGGCCCTGTGTCCCACCAAGTCCATGTTGTCCTTCAGCCATACAAAGGCATTATCCATCATTACAGGCTATCACCCTCTTCTCATTACTTTTAATTGGGGAGGAGATAGACGAGCCTGAAGACTAACACGCAACATTTTAGGGGCAGCCTCTTCCCCTCTGCCATCAGTTAATAAACACTACCTCATTATTTCTCTTGCACTCTATTTATTTTAGTGCTTTTTATGTCTTGCATAATACTGCTGAAACTAAACAATAAGTTTCATGCCATTTGTCTATGATAATAAACCTGATTCTAATTTTGACTCTGTTTTTCACTAATCCTACCTTAATCCATTTTATACTCCCCAGATTCTGCCACTCACTTGCACATTAAAAGACAATTTACTGCTACCAGATAACCAGCAATCTGCATGTTTTTGCAGGATGTGGAAAGAAACTGGAGTGCCCACTGAGTCATCGGCACTGGCAGCACCAGAGATCAGGG